>NC_044304.2:13943070-14279378 GCF_007474595.2 Lynx canadensis
CCCGAGGCTCGCCAAGATGCAGTTCCGCTCCATCTTAATTGACGAGAGTACCCAGGCCACTGAACCAGAGTGCATGGTCCCTGTGGTTCTTGGCGCCAAGCAGGTGGGCCATGTCACGTGTTCGCTGTAGTCCTGTTTGAAAACCAGTGGGTATTCTCTTGTTCGGTTTCATGTAAATTTCAGTGCTGGAGGTTTATTTTTGGTAATGTTCTGTAATGCCATGTGATGTCCTGGCAGAGCAGAGGGACGCATGGAGGGTCCACTGAGGGGTTCTTGGAAAGATGGGTGACACAGAGAGCTCTTTGGGTCCAAGTGCATGTCTGTGTGTCTCATATACAGGTCTCCCCCACCGTCCAAGAGTAAAGAATTCCCTTGAAGCCTCTCATAAGCCAAAATGGGATAAAGTGAAGAACATCCCTGCTTTCCAAAAACTCGCATTACACCATTCTGCTTTTACAAAAGGCCTGTGTTAGTTCCTGTTTTTGACAACCAAAATAAATTGGCAGAGGATTTGTGCTTTTACGGAAAAAGCCATTACCATACTAATGTGGTCTTTTGTGAAAGAGAGGTGGCATAACACGAACCTTTTTGGGAAAGCCTGGATACCTGTATGTGGCGGCAGGTTTTCTGGCGCCTGGTCAGATGGTACTGCTTGAATTCGCGCAGCTGGGTGGTTGTGTCTCAGGGCCCCTCGGGGCCCCTTAGTACCCCGTGAGTGGGCGTCTAGGCGGTTTCGTACTTGAGCTCCTCACCTGTGTGGGCTTCTCGCCACAGCTCATCCTCGTGGGCGACCACTGCCAGCTGGGCCCTGTGGTGATGTGCAAGAAGGCCGCCAAGGCTGGACTGTCCCAGTCGCTCTTCGAGCGCCTCGTGGTGCTGGGCATCCGTCCCATCCGCCTCCAGGTCCAGTATCGGATGCACCCAGCGCTCAGTGCCTTCCCGTCCAACATCTTCTACGAGGGCTCTCTTCAGAACGGCGTCACCGCAGGTAGTGCTCAGCCCACAGTGGGGCCTGGGGTGACGAAACTTGTTGTCACTGCCTACCCGGCCTTATGTGCTGATCGCTTGTGGGTAGGGGGCACCTCAGAGAGGCACAGTGGTCAGAGGGACAGGATGTCGTCCACTCTGGAGTATGGGGTGTCCTTGGGGTGTGGGCGAGGGGAGCTCATGTCCTTGCAGAATGCAGTCACTGTCTGAGAGTTCACACCCGGGGGCTTATCACACAGCAGGCAGAACAGGAGATGGCAGAGCTGACGGCCCCTCTAACTCCTTGCCCTGTTGAGGTTCTCAAAGCCCAGGCCCCGGGAGCTCACGGCACTGAAGTCCGAACTACTCTCATAGTAACACTGAGGCGTCATGTGCCCTTCTACCGTGCTGACACTGGTGCTGAGGGTGCAGGAGCAACCCTGGAGGGCTGGCTGGTGCCTCAGCGTGAGTGGGGACAGTGCTGCCAGCCAGCCTGTGGCTTCAAGGAAAACAGATGACAGTATTTACCACCAGTGATAAAACCTGAGAGTTCAAATGAAAATCAGAGTTTTGGAAATCTCCTGTCCCTGTCCTGAGCTGACCAAGTCTTCTCAATGCTGAGAAGCTTTTCTGATGAGATCTGTGGTGGTGACAAATGTCTGTGGAGACTGTAAATCTTTTAGGAGCTCTGCTCGACTTGGTGAGCAAGTACTTCCCATTTGACAGCCAGCAGGGGTGTTACAAAGTCAAAGGCCATCCTGAGGGCACGGCAGAGGAGAAAGGCTCTCTTGTCACCATTCTGCAGGGTAACCTCCTGTCCAGCTTTGGTGTGGAATCTTGCAGAACTCCGCAGTTGTGGAGAAAGTTCTGAGACACTCTTCCCTTTCCCAGCTGCATGCATCTGTGAGGCCTGATCGCCCTACTGCAAGGGCTCACGGGAGACTGAGTACAGAAGCAGAGTCAGCTAAATTGTGAACTGAGTAGCAAAACCTCAGAGATAATATTAGCAGGACATACTACTTTTCGTTAAAAATATTTTTGCTAATGTGTTTAAAGGAATTTGTATTTTATATTTCTAGGTTTCAAAATACAGTAAATGTCAGTAGATACAACCCATGGAATTGGGAGCTGTTTGCATTCCTCACCTTTTCAGGATGTAAATGGGCCCTGAGACTGGCGTTCTTAATGTCTGGTTAATGCCGCAGCCTGCCATGTCGGCCTTGTCTGGCCTGCTGTGTGGGTGAGGTGGAGGCTGAAAGCGCACGCCTGACCAGGGCCGTGCAGCCACTGCACAGTACAGCCCTGGGAGTTGATGGTGCTGTTATTACTACCATCACCGTGAGACTTAGAACATCACTGGTCCATTGGGTGGTGGGGCTAGGAAAGGCCAGGCCAAATGGAGCTTGTTTGCAATTTGACAGTAGCTGGGAGAGCCATCACTTAGCTCTCATTCAGACCCTTGCCAGCCCTGCTCTGCCTCCTTCCGTGGCATTGGCTTTGTGGGGGAGTGGGAGTGGGAGTGGTGGTTCCCTGCTGTGTCCTCTGTTCCCAGCACGCAGTCAGCACCCAGTAAAGTTCATGATTTTAACTTCTTCATTGAAGTGTAAAGAAGTGCCCAGATCCTAAGTGCCTAGCTTAGCGAGTTTCCACTGAGTGAACACTCTTGTGTGATTAGCTTCTGAACCCAAAACACAACCTGACCATCTTCCAGGAGCCCCGTTGGGCCCTGAGGTGATCCCTGTCCAGGGCAGTGCTGGCACCAGCCCAGACCCATTCTTGGAGTGGCCTGACGTCAGCTGCGGCAGGAGCATTTGCACTAAGATTGGCAGGCGCTATGGAGCGGCCCCTGCCCCCACCACCCTCGGTGGTTAAATGTTTGCCAGCAGCCCCTGGGCTAATGAGCCACCAAGCTAGCCAGTTGGCTCCTGCCCTTGCTAGAATGATAAAGATGGATGTGGTCTCTTTCTCAGCTTGACACAAAGGGGGTCATTGATCTTAGGCTGTTTGGATGCAAAAGTAACATTTTTCTCATGCTGATCTGTTGACTAGATGCAGCTCCAAAGTTCCCAAAGGGATGGGTGGGGTATATGAATGGACAAGCCAGTTTTTAAGATTAAAAGGAAATGTTTAGGACCCAGAATGGCCAAGGTGAACGTGAAGATTACAGTGAAGGCGCTGGCTTACACTATCAGATGTCACAAGCTACTACAGAACTGCAGTTGCCAGGATACTGTGGACATAGCGCCCAAGGCAGAGTCCGGAGGCAGACTCACCCATCATAGACCTTGGTCTGTGACGGGATGAGGTGGACTCGACCGTGTCATCCACAGAGGCCCATTGTAGGGGCTTATGAATCCTTTAAGGCACTGCAGTGAAGCTTCCAGATGAAAATAATATTTCTGTGGCCCTGAAGTAGGCAGAGGTTTCTTAAACAGGCCCCAGAAAGCACCAACCAGTGAGATCTGTTCAGTGGGTAAGCTGGCTTTGTGCATCAGGCAGCTGGGTGTTGGTACGCATGGCTTTGCTGCATCCTGGGTGTTTGGGGGCAGTGGACCCGACCCACTCTGATGGCCTCCCCAGGGTCCCACGGACCAGGAGCTCCTGCCCGGGGCTGCTGCTTCCTGCTCCATCATGTACCTCTGACTGTGCTGTCACAGTCTCTGCGTTGCTCCATTTGTGCTCAGTCCAGATTGGCTGTGGCTTTTTTCTCTAATGTGAAGTGTTGCCTCTTCCCTCCCTGGTGGCAGCGGATCGAGTGAAGAAGGGGTTTGACTTCCAGTGGCCCCAGCCTGATAAGCCAATGTTCTTCTACGTGACCCAGGGCCAAGAGGAGATCGCCAGCTCAGGCACCTCCTACCTTAACAGGTAAGCAGACTCAGCTGTGGCGTTTACAAGCTTCGTTAGTAGCTTGGCACGTGGCCACTCACCACTTGCTAATGTGTTCATTTCTTAACACAGTGCTAAAACTTGCCCTTGCCCTCCTTGTCCTCCTTCTGTTTGGACACCTACACCAACATCTTACTTCCATCTTGCACTTTCAGTATGTATTTTTTCTATTGAGCAGATCTTCCTTTCTTTCTTTTAAAGAATTGTATAATTTTATTTTTTATCATCTCTCGGCCTTTTGGCTAAGATCAAGTGTAATTTCATTTTTTAACATCTGTTTATTTTGAAAGAGAGTGTGCACAAACAGGGGAGGGGCAGAGAGAGAGGAGAGAAAGAATCCCAAGCAGGCTCTGCACTTTTCACGCAGAGCCCTACAAGGGGCTCGATCCCACAAACTGAGATCATGACCTGGGCGGAAATCAAGAGTCGGGTGCTTGACCGAGCCACCCAGGCACCCCTGTTGAGCAAATATTTCTAAGCCCACGTGTAGCCTTTTCTCTCCCCTTGTGACTCCCTTGGTAAATGATGTGCACCGGACAGGGCCTTCACAGGGCCACCCTGGAGGTGGGACTTGTCCCCATACCTCCCACAGCCTCAGGAGCCCACCGGTACAGCCCAGGAACTGAAAGGCTAATTTTCGTAGGACGGAAGCTGCAAACGTGGAGAAGATCACCACGAAGCTGCTAAAGGCGGGTGCCAAGCCTGACCAGATCGGCATCATCACGCCCTATGAGGGCCAGCGCTCCTACCTGGTGCAGTACATGCAGTTCAGCGGCTCCTTGCACACCAAGCTCTACCAGGTGCACACTTGATCGGGCCTGTTGGGTCCCCACATAGGAGCTGACCTTGACCGGATCTCCTGGCCCGGGAGTGTGAACTGGCGTAGTTTTGTGAAGGCGCCAGGTTCCCTCAGGTTATTCTCAGGATAGTTTTCAGAGCAAAACTTAAAATAATCCCAGGTTGAACACTATAGTGTAGTTGTTAGCATTAGCCTTACAGTGGATATTACATAGTCGTGAAAACGCTGTTCGCTGTTGTGTCAGCTCCTGGATAAAACCTCCAGAATACAGGACAAGATAATTATTTCTCTGTGTGGAAGTGAACTAAAATGCAAAGTAAGACCAGCGGTCTCTCTTCTGTTAACTTGGGTACAGTCTAACGTTTTTTGTGATAGGCATGTATGCTTTTATTGTTGGGAAACAAATTGCCAAGGTTAAAAAGACAACCAGAACACAGGAAGGCTAGGAGAGTGGGGCTGGGGACTGGGAAGGCCCAGTGGGAGCAGGCGTAGCCAAAGGGGCCCCCTCCTCGCTCCCCAGAGGTGCACTGAGCAGGGGGCTCTGCAGGCTTTGGGTCCCAGGCTTACTGGTGGGATGGGACGGTGCGTCTCAACACAGTTCACACAGTCTGAGGGTCCTTGAAGGCAGCCAACTGACTATGACCATGTGTCCCTTGTAGGAGGTGGAGATTGCCAGTGTGGATGCGTTCCAGGGACGAGAGAAGGACTTCATCATTCTTTCCTGTGTGCGAGCCAACGAGCACCAAGGCATTGGGTTTTTAAACGACCCCAGGCGGCTTAATGTGGCTCTGACCAGAGCAAGGTATGGAGGACTAAGTCCCCTTGGACCTTGCCAGTGGTCGCGTGCCTCGTTCCTGCCATGGGAGTTCTTCAGAGGGACTTTTCCCTTGGAATCTGGAGCTGGGAGGGTCCACCCGAGAGCTGATCCTTGCCTGGTCGTCCTCTTCCTGTGATTAGTCCTCGCATCACACCCTTACAGGGCGGGGTGGGACTTCAGCAGCCCAAGGTCAGAGCACTCACAAGCAGCAATCTAGAAAGAATGCCTCCCTGCAAGACACTTTTGTTTATTGTCCTGTTGGGTTTCTGTGGCCTCAGTTTTGTGGGACGTGTCATCTCGGCCCTTTTGACCTAAGATCAAAACGCAGTAGCATGGGTTGTGTCCCTGTAGAGACTTTTAATCCATGAAATCTAATCTTTTGGTCCTGGAGTATAACCTTTTTTGAAACAATGATGATAGCAGAGGGCACCCAGAGAATTAGGTGGCCTCCTGTGTCACCCTTGAGTAAAACCAGACCATAGCTGCCCTCATACATTGGTTCCTTCCCCTGTCAGGGTATCTTGGTTTTTGTCTGTTACCCCCCCCCCCTTCTAAGGTGCTCTCGTTTGGTGGCCAACAGTGGGGGTCCAAGTTCAACTTGGGGGTCTTGACACGGCTAGGTGAGGGTGAGCATCTGCCAGAATTGAGTTCCATGCCCCAGCTTGTCAGGGTTCCTGAGGCCACAGAGCCTGCTGAGACTGCTGGTAACTTCCCAGGAGGCCGACTCGTGGCTGCAGAGAGACTCGTCTGTGAACTCATCTGCTCATTGTTGTGTTTTGACATCTGGATTCCTTAGAAACTGCCTGCAGATCTGTCCAGTGCACTGTTGGCAGCTTGCAGGGTGGGCTCCATTGCCAGGTCACCATGACCAGCAACCTACCTGTCCATCCCCAGGCCTCACGTTGGGCACTGTCACAGGCAGGCCAGGCGTCTGGGGAGGGATTTAGTGGGTGGGATGAGAGGAGAGCGGCCTGGGCTTGGGCTCCTCTCACCTTGGATGTGGATTTTGAGTTTGTTCAGTCTCTCCTCACACTGTTCTTCGTGGTGTTCTGCTCACCGTGCAGAACCCTAAACACCGCGTTCTTGCGCCCACACCTTGCAGGTATGGGGTCATTATCGTGGGCAACCCAAAGGCCTTGTCCAAGCAGCCACTCTGGAACCACCTGCTGAACTACTACAAGGAGCAGAAGGTGCTGGTGGAGGGGCCCTTGAACAACCTTCGGGAGAGCCTCATGCAGTTCAGCAAGCCCAGGAAGCTGGTCAACACCATCAACCCGGTGAGCACTGGCTGTGGGTGGCCAGAAAGGTGTGGAGGAAGACTGTGCCAAGAACCCCCTTCTCCCTAGGCCGGTGTCCTGGCACATGGTAATGGGCAGTGGCAGGTATGACCTGTAGTAGGTGTGAGCCGAGGGCGAACACACGTGTGTGTGTGTGCTGGAGTGATCACGCTGGCCTTTGCCCCAGAGCTCTCCCGGCCCAGGTCTCACAAGCATTCTTAGGCCTTTTTGGACATGGCCTTTAGGGATGCAAAGTCATGGGTGGCGCCTAGGAGTTGAACACAGGCAGTTAGGAAACCTTGTGAAGCCGGGGTGCTCTGGGGGGACTTAGAAGCGGTGATGCTGCTTGATGTGAAGCCTGGAGACAAACATTCAGCACCAAAGGCCAGGTCTGTGGAGGAGGGGTGGGCAAGGCCCAGCAAGCCTCAGCGTTGGCCTAGTCATGGACTGGAAGGTGGCCAAGCCATCACATCTTTAGAAAGTTCTTCCTTGTGTCAAGGTGATAAATTCCTCACCTATCTAAACCCTTTGCAGGGAGCTCGCTTCATGACAACAGCAATGTATGATGCTCGGGAGGCCATTATCCCAGGATCAGTCTATGATCGGAGCAGCCAGGGTGAGTCTGCTCTGTGGGGGGGACCACACTGCCCTGTGGATGTTGATCATTCCCACGCCTGCACCTTTTGGCTCGGTCACTCCTGGGGTGATCTCCCAAACCTCAGTCCACAGAAACCTGCCTGATGAAGAGAGTTCCTCCTTGCTTTCCCTTGCCTGAAATCAAAGAATTGGTCTTTGTCAGTTTCTAAATACAAAATGTTTTTTAAATACCATAGCTCTGCCTTGTCGAGGTCTCCAGGCAAACACTGTAGCGCTGCCCGTTTGCTCCCGTGCCGCAGGCCGCAGCGCTCCCCACCCACCCGGCCGTTTGCTCACCTTCTCAGCAGGAGGGGCACTCCTGCAGCGCCTCCAGGCCCCCCACGGTCTTGGTTCTGGTTTCACTGCCTTCCCCAAGTTTCTGCTTGTTTTCTCAGACTGCTCTCCTGTGTGGGGTCTCTGTGTCCTAAGGCTGAGCCTTAACTCTTGCTGCATGGAGTACCTCCTCTTGCTGGAGCCAGTGTCTAGATCGTTCCCATTCATTCCCCAGGTCCCTGCTTCCTGGGACGCTTCCCTGCACCAGTCTCTACAGAAGGTGACAGCCTCGCCCAGGTGCTTGGGGCCACATGCCCGCATTTTACATTGAGCCTCGTCCCCTCATGTACTCACTGGCCATCCTGGGGCCAGGTATGCCCTAGCAGCTGGTCTTGTGTGAAGTGGGCGAGCCCCCTTTCCTCGCTTGCCTGTTACTCTGCTTGCTGGGTTCAGGTGACAAATCTCATTGGCACATCCAGTGAGTTGTCGTGTAGTTGAGGGTACTCTGGGCCCATCCTTCGTCCTTGAGCGCACTGTGGGCCCAGCTGAGGCTCTCGACCCTTGGGGGCAGACCAGAAGGGCACACTCTCGTGCCTCAGCAGCTCACTTTGGCTCCCCAGCCCCTAGGGCAGCTCTGTGCAGATTGGGACATCCCTAGCCTTGGGGGTACCGGTGGGCCTTTGCCTTCGTAGGATCCACTAGTCTGTCAGCTCAGGTGTTTTCTTGTTTTCGGTGGAGTGGTGGAGACGGGGGTGCGTGTAATACGAATAAAAAGTTTGCCCTACAAAGGACTCTCTTTTTTTCCCCCCAGTTGGAAATGAAGTGTAGTTTGGATGCTTGTAGGCCATTGATTCTCCAAATCCCGTGAGAGAAAAGCTTGTTCCCAGGAGCCAGCCCCAGGGAGGCTATCCCCAGGGAGGCTATCGAGAGTGGGGGTTGAGTTGTGAGATTCTGTATCAGGTGGCCTCGTTACAGGACTGCACGAAGAAACGCTGTGGCAGTCAGAGCAGTGACAGGACAAGACGGACATTCCGACCATTCCGACTGCCATTTGGGGGCCAGGCAATAGGCTCTTTTGGATATGGCAAGTGACACCTGCTGTCTACCTTGTGTCTTGCAGGCCGGCCCTCAAACATGTACTTCCAGACCCACGACCAGATTGGCATGATCAGTGCGGGACCCAGCCACGTGGCTGCCATGAACATTCCCATCCCTTTCAACCTGGTCATGCCGCCCATGCCACCACCAGGGTATTTTGGACAAGCCAACGGGCCAGCCGCAGGTGAGCGCGCCAGGCAGCAGCACCGAGGACAAAGCGCATTGGTGTCGGAGTTTGTTCACATCTGGGCTTTGAGCGGTTGGGCCGGTCTGTCAGGTGCAGACGTCCTTCAAGGAACCCTGGACTGCTGTCTTTCAGGCCGGGGTACCCCAAAAGGCAAGACTGGTCGTGGGGGGCGCCAGAAGAACCGCTTTGGGCTCCCTGGACCCAGCCAGACGAATCTCCCCAACAGCCAGGCCAGCCAGGATGTGGCATCACAGCCCTTCTCCCAGGGCGCCCTGACACAGGGCTACATCTCCATGAGCCAGCCCTCCCAGATGAGCCAGCCCGGCCTCTCCCAGCCCGAGCTGTCCCAGGTGAGCCAGCAGCAGAGAAGTCAGGACAGTCGGAAGGAGCCCTCCCCATGTGCAGACCTCACACGCTCCCCCCAGGCGGCCTGAGCACGCCTCTCAGAAGGATGGCCGCCTACGTATCCTACCCTTGGCAGGGGGTACTGTGGGGTCTGGAACATTACCTCTCCGATCTTGTCTTAAGCGGTGGTCTGGGTTACCTGTGTTCTGTGAAAAGGTAACCAGTGTGGGTCCTGTGCTGCTTAGGCTTCAGAAGCGAGTTGCCCAGATCCTTCTCTGGGGCTGGTGAGGAGTTGCCCAGATCCTTCTCTGGGGCTGGTGAGGAGTTGCCCAGATCCTTCTCTGGGGCTGGTGAGGAGTTGCCCAGATCCTTCTCTGGGGCTGGTGAGGGGCTAGACATGGAGCAGGTTCTTGAGGCTGCAAGGATTTTAGCACATCCTCTGCTCGGGTGCTTATTTCCCCAACTTTGTTTTTCAGGACAGTTACCTTGGTGATGAGTTTAAGTCACAGATTGATGTGGCGCTGTCGCAAGACTCCACGTACCAAGGGGAGCGGGCGTACCAGCACGGCGGAGTGACAGGGCTGTCCCAGTACTAGAAGGCAAGCTGATCCCTGCAGGAGGTCGTCACCAGTAACTGGATTTGATGGGAGATTTGGGAAATGTGTGGGAGGGCTCTCAAGACCCCAGAGGCCAGCTTGTCCTTTGAACTGTCATTTTCACTCCCTGTACATCTGCTCATGGCAGTGGGAGGATGGGAGCTTCATACACACCTCTCTGCATCATAATCCCTCCTGAGAGAGTCCTCGAACTCAGCGAGGAAGGGCTGGATGTGGGAGTCCTGGCGGAGGGGTACCTCTGCAGGAGGGCCTTCCAGGTTCCTTGAAAGCCCTGTCATATGGTTCCCCTGACTGTGGCGTGACCAGAGCTGGGCGAGCATGGGCCTGGTCCCCTATCCGTGCGTGTGCTGGGGAGGTGGGGTGCTGGTGCCGCTGACAGAGGAGGCCCCTTAAACTCTCGGCTTCCTTCTCTCTGGGTGGGGAGTCACTAGCCTGGGCACCCAGCTTCTGAGGTTCCATTTCACGGGTGCAAAGGGAAGTGGGGGGAAGAGCCCCGCACCTTCTAGCTGCCCAGCTGTGTGGGGCTCTGCCTTCTCTCATGGCCCCTTGCCTTCCTCCCTCCCCACAGGTGGCAGCGGAAGAGCTAAGCTATGTGGCTTAGTCCATCAGCATCTTATTCTGGGTAATAAAAAATAAAAATAAATGGATACCTGTTTTCCACTGCTAAAACTGAAGCACCACTGTGAGCAACAGGAGAGGGAGAGGAGCACCCGAGGGAGAGAGGAGCCCGAGACAGAGCGAGCGCCCACTGCTGGCCCGCGGCGGCGAGGAGAAGGAGAAGGGAGAGCGGGAGGCGGGCGGCCACGGAGGACCGCCCGCCAGCGAGCCCTGCCAGCCCCGCTCGCCAAGGAGGCCCAGCGCTCGCCGCGTCCACACCTGGGTCTGCGACCAGGGCGGAGGGAGGAAGACCCTCATCTCAGAGTAGCCCTTTCCTCTGTTCTTTTCTTTCTGTTTCTGTTTTATTGAAAGGGGACTACGTTTTAGCAGGAAAAACTTCGCATTTCTGTGCCGAGCAGGCTCCTTGCCGGGGCAGCCATGCCGGCAGAGCCCCGAGGAGGTGTGGGTTCTGTCCACACCAGCTCTGAAACTGCCCTGGTCACGCTGCCTGTGTTCTAAGAGGGTTTCATTTAAAGAAAACACGGTGTTTTGGGTTTTTCTGTTTGTTTTTTAAAGATTCTTTCAAAGGAGTACTGAAAAACATACTTTCCTGAGTTTGTCTCTCAAATCTTAGTGGTGGACCTGGAAGATGTGAGAAGCTTCCAGGAACGAAGTTTAAACAAGCCAACACATCTCAAGATTAGGATCAACACCTGTGACGGGATCGCGAGGAGGATTTTTGTTTTCAGTTTTAGCTTCCAGCGGCTTCTCCCTGCACGTCAGGGCGGTGAGAGAGCACCGTCTCGTCCCGGGCCAGGCAGCCCCAGTCTCCGCTGGACTCTGAGAAGCAAAGTGCTTCCTACACGCGGTGGACTTGTGCCCCAGCCACCCACCCTGGGAGGAGCCTTGGGCAGGACTGGCTGTGAGGCCAGAGGGTGGGGAGGTGGCTATTCTCTGGCCAGTGGCTTCTTCCCTAGGGTCCTTCCTGAGGATTTGATGGAAGACAGCAGCAGCCAAGAGGACCCATCCCCAGGGAGGCACCCACGGTCCCCGTGGCTGGTTAGACACGCTGAGTGCCCCACTCACCTTGTTTTCTACCCCACCCTCCGAGTTGGGAGCCCCTCTACCTGTGGGCACAGGTGTGATAGGGTGGAGTGATTTCTGCTTTTTGGGGGGGAAAGGAGCATGTATCAGAAATAGGTTGGTTCTGTGCCGAAGGGGCTTGGGCCACAACACAAGAAGTTACTGTAGCTGGGAGAGCCACCCCCAGCTCCTTGCGCACCACGGTGGGGTAGTACTGTCTCCCTGGCAACCACCAATTTGGGGACCATTCCCTGCCTATCCAGGCCCTGGTGACCCTGCCCCCCCCCCCCCCCAGCTTCCCCGTCCCTGTGAGGCGAACACTGGCCCTGATCTCAAAGCCTCCAGATTCCAGCTTGTACGTGGGAGACGGGGACACACAGGCCACCTTCCTTCTGGCAAGGCCTCTTATTTATTACCATTGCTGTAGGGCTTTCGGTTTCCCCCTTCTTTTGATAGGCCACATAGAGGCATAGAGTTTGGATAGGTTTCCGCTATGACCCCTTGTGCGACACACCCCGTGGGCAACACCTGTGCCCACCCACCCGCCCACCCACCCGCCCACCCACCCACCCACCTACCTGCCCTGTTCTGTTCCCTTGGAATGCCTTGCCTCTGCTTTGTGCTGTTTGCTTTGTTCTTCACCTTCATAGCAGCAGTTAATTCTGAGTTTTCCAAATCAAGGAGCATATGTACCAAGGCAATGTAACTTTTGATTTCTGGTCAATTTGTTTTAAGCTCTATTGTCACCAATAAAATCTTAATTAACAGCTCTTGTGTACACACCGGGACAGATCAACTGCAGGGAGACGGCAGAGCACTTGGTCTGGGGACCTGGCTGGTTGGGAGCCTTGGGGTCACCTGGATGGCAAAGCTGAGAATGGCCCGATGTGCACAGCAGGGACTAGGGGGTGACCTCGGTGCAGTGGGCAGTTCCCAGGCTCTTAGGCATGTTAGATGTCAGGCCACCTAGAGATGGGGTTCTAGGAACCCAGTTCTAGGAGGGCTGGGCAGGTAGCATCACTGTGGGACACTCCCAAGCCCTGGCAGTGGGTGGTGATGGATGTGGCTGCTTCCTTTCCCGCCCTCAGGTGACCAGACCGGAGACAGGGAAGCGGACCACGCAGTGTTTATTGTTGGGCCCCTGCCTGGCTCCGTCAGCGACAGCCACACTCATCCACCACCATGTCCTCGTAGTGCCGCAGTACCACATTGTCGCTGTTGTCAAAGAAGAGCACAGAGATGGGCGACAGACGCGCAGGCACGCAGCAGGGCAGACCGGCGGCACCGGGGGCGGCCGCGTGCATGAGCGCGCGCAGCACGGCGTGGTTGAGCGGGGGCGTCCCCCCGGGTCCGGACAGCGCTGCGGGCAGCGAGCACTGGCCCTGGCAGTAGTTGGCCAGGAAGCCGCGCGGCGCAATGACCCATCGGTGCCAGCCCACCTCGCGGAAGCTCACGTAGAGCCGCCTCGTGCGACACGCGCCTCCAGGGCTGCCGCCCACTGAGGGCTCGGCTTCGCGCCGCGGCCGGGCCAGTGGGTGGCACAGGCGCGGGTCAAGCGTCACCAGCAGCAGCGAGGCCTCGGCCAGGTGCGCGCAGGCGGCGGGGGCCCGGGGGCGCAGCGCCAGCGCCAGGCGGAGGCTGCGAGGCGCCGAGGCATTGTGGGCCCAGGCGGCGCCCAGCAGCTCGGCGCGCACCGGGACCGTCAGGGTGGGCACCACCTGGCGGAGCAGCACGGGCCCAGCGACCGCGCCTTCGGCCGCCTGAGTCACGCTCAGCTCCCAGCCGGCCGGCTCCTCCGCGGCCGCCGCCGCAAAGCGCATCTCCAGGCGGGCCCTGCTCGGACGCTCGGCAGGTTCCACGGCTGACAAATCGAAGACGACGGTCCACTCAGGGCACTGCCCCGAAGCCCAGGCGGGCTCCGGGGGCCGGGTGGGCGCACCTGGGATGGCAGGGAGAGAGCTCGGCTCGCGCTGCACCCCAGCGCCCTGCCCTGCCTGCCCTCAGGGGGTCTGGGGGGGGGGGGGCGGTGTCTCTGCGGGTGGGGGAAAGGTGAGCGCCTGGGGAAGAGGGGCGCCAAACTGCCTTCTAAAGGCGGTGTCAAATGGTGTGAAGTGGCGCGGGGGCGGGGGGGGGTGGCGATGGAGTGGGGGCAGGGCATCGTTTGCAAGGAAGAAGTCCTGCCCAGCGCAGGGCAGCCTGCCCGCCAACCCCAAGCAGGGGAAGAGACGAACGGATGCCTGGGGGCTCGTGGGGAAGCGATGCTGGAGAGGTGGGATCTCCGGGAAAGGCATCAAATGGTGTGAAGCAGCGGGGGTGGGGGGGGGGTGGGGGAGGTGGGGGCAGGGCTTCGGCTGCAAGCTGGGGGCCTTGCCGGGTGCAAGGGAGCCTGGCCTTGGGACAACTCCAACCGGTGCCCGCAGGTGTCCACGGGGGAAGAGCGGATGGAGTGAGGAGGCCCAGATTGCTCGTGGGCTGGACCGGACGAGTGGGGACACTCGGCGGTGCTCTGGCCTCCCCCACGCGGCGCTGGAGGCTCGTGGCAGGGCGCACAGAGGAGTCTCGGCCTCCCGGACACACGCCCCCAACGCAGGCCCCACTTACCGCGGTCCGAGATGTGGCGCACGATGTTTCCGGCGACCCCCAGTTCCTCCATGTGGCACGGTCTCAGGGTGGTTCCCTGGGGCGTCCGCCGAGGGCCCACCCTGGCCTCCTGGGGGTCCCGGTGGCGGAAGAGGCGCCACATGACGGGGGGTACGGGCCGGGGCGTGGGTGCGCCCCGGTGCGCGTCAGGCAGCCCGAGAGCCTGGAGCAGGGTGGCGGCGGGGCCCGGCGGCGCTGGGGCGCGGGCTAGGGGCGGCGAGGGCAGCATCAGGGCCAGGAGGAGGAAAAGGACGCGGCGGCCAGGACGGCGGCACGGCGATGGCATCTTCCTCGCTGGCGGCGGCCGGACGAATGCTCAGGGGCCTCCTGACTCCCCCGACCGGCAGGCTGGGGGGGGCGGGGCCGAGGTCCCTGGAGGGGCCAGGACAGACGTCTGGGGCTGGGCGGGGTCAGGGTCCCGGGGGACGTGGCCGCGGTTCTGAAGCCCGACGAAGGTAGACCCCGGGGGCGGGGTCTCGGGGGTGCCGGGCAGGGGTCCAGGGGGAGGTGACGGGCAGTGGCCAGGGCCCAGGTGGGGCGGAGCTGGACGGAGCCAGAGTCCCGAGGGAGGGGCGTAGTCGGTCCCTGGAGGGGGGCGCGTGGTCGGGCGGGGCTGGGTCCTAAGGGATGCGAAGGCGGTCGAGGAGTTCAGAAGCGCTTGTCTCTCACCAGGCCATTCCTCAGCGGCTTCCTAGAGGCCAGAACCGGGCCGCGGTTAGCCCCGGGCCCCATGCCCCACATACTGCCCTGTCCCGACTGCCTTGCCCTCCACTTCTCTTTTACCTACCCGGCGGGGGCTCACCTGGGTCCTTCTTCCCTTCCCACAGGGCCAGAAGACCTTGCCTTCCGCCCACTGGGCATGGCGTAAACCCTCCTCTCTCCTCCCTCCTGAGCCATCCACAGCCCGGCCGCTGGAAAGTAAAAGCCCTCCGCCTGACTTCCGTCTTCTGCACCTTAATTTTCCAAAAACGCAACGCTGAAATCGCTCCCATGTGCCCCACTGCTCTCTGTAAATTCCATTTCCCCTGCCTGTATCAGTGGCAGGTCTCTGGGGTTCCGACTGGGAGGGGACCTGGGCACTGGGGGGTCTGCCCACGACCATCTTACCAGATTCAACAAGGGTTTCTGCCCCTGCTCCTTGGTGCCTTTGCCAGTGCCTGCTGGTGCGGAAACCGCATCTTACTGTGGCTTAATGGTCATGGTATTGCCTATTCCTTTTCCCACTTAGGCGAGCCCTTCCTGTCTTTGCACATGGTCTGTCTCCGCAGAAGTGGATTCCACCTTCTGGTTTACATACAAATGTATCAAGTTTCTTGAGCTGGTGATATATTCTCACGATCCAGACATCAGAAAGAATAGAAAACTCGCAGTGTGCCTGAGCCGCTCCTGCGACTCGGCCTCGGGGTCTTGTTTCTGTGTAGTGCTTTACACACGTCTTGCTGGTGTCTCACAGATACTAGCCTACAGGGGTATCGCCATCCCCTCACTTTGCAGAGCAATCTAGCTCAGAGACCCTTTCATGTAAGGATCTACACTGGACATGAACTCAGTCACTTCGATCCATTTCTTCCCTTGGGCTAGACCCACTGGATTCCCTTCCTGGGAGCACGCATCCCATCCCCCTGCCCCCTTTCCCGTGGTTGGCTCTCTCTCTCTCTCTCTCTGCAACCGGCAGGGGCCCTTGATCTGTGAGTTTATAGATGAGCCCTATGTGGGCCTCCCATCTGCCCTTGCTCTTCTGGCTTTGCCTGCTGGCTCCCTGAGCAGAGCAGAGGTGGGGTTCCCAGCTTCTGGACTGTTCTCGTAGTTCAACTGCTAGACGACACGATCTCCCTTTCGGGCTCTGGTTTCATTTCACAGCCTCTGCTTGGCCACGATATCTGATCCGTGGGGAGTGTGCCCTCGGGCTGATTCGAGATCCCACGAAGGTTTGCTCTTCTCCAGATGGTCACCAAGTATTCTGACAGCTCCTGCCTCCCAGTGATCTTTAGGACTAGAGTCTATTCTATTTACGGACTCAGCTCTGTTTCGGTTTCTATATATTATGTTTAATACCTTCAAGGATGGGTACCCTGACACGTGCCTTTTTATCAGAACTTTCCCAATGATGCTGGTCTATTTTTCTGTACAAGCTTCTAAGCACCCCTCCCCCTCAAAACTAGTGTCAGTATTTTGGGGGGGGGGGGATGTGTGGCTTCTCTATGATGTCAGATTTATGCTTTTCAGGTTCATTGCACCACTATGGGGAAAAAAGAATCAGAACAAGGGCGGAAGCTGGAGGGTGATGAATGAGGGCAGGCAGCGTCTCGGGTGGATTCTGGATGTTTCCTCAGAGGTAAGGAAGAGAGGGAGTGAGGGAACTCCCTAGGGCTTGGCCAGGTCTTCACCCTGAGTTTCCTTCAACCGCAACGGAAAAACTATTACAGAGAGGATGTCTGGGGTGGGAATGGGGGCTGGTTCCGGATGTTTTCAAAGATGCTAGGGATGTCAAGCAGACCTGGAGACGGAGATTGGTGCACAGAGGAGCACCATGAGCTGGGAGAGAAACTTGGAAGTTGGGGTGAATGAAATGAAAGGGGCCTGGGAGGGGGGGGAAGGCCAGCAGGGAAATGGTGGTGGGTACCGTGGGGCAGGTCAGCGGAGCGAGTGTGGGGTGAGGAGGGCCCCTGATGGCTGCTGATCTGGGCGGAGCCTGAGGCGATGATGGGGGCTTCAGACTGAGGGGCCGGGTGGGGGGCACTTGAGCTGTGTAAGTCCCCGATGGTGGTCTGCCAGATGACCAGGGGCTCTGGGAGGGAGAAGGGGTGAGAAGAGAGAGAGAATGAGGCCGAGCACAGTGAGGAAGGGGGTGGTGCTACCTCGCTGGCACGTTTTGTTTTTGCAGCTCCCGAATTAAAAGTGGTCCCCGTCGTCATTCCTTGCTGTTCTCAAACCTCACTGCATTTTTGTCTATGAAGCCTGCACGATCCTGGTTCTGAGTGCTTGAGATTTCCCCCGGGGGCTGGGTTTGGTCAGTTGTGAGAAATGCCCTGTGCTTCAAAAGGACATCTGTTCACCCTGCTTCTGGGAGGCTTGTGAGCCCAGACCACTTCCCTCAGTCCCCTCAAGTGTAGATTCTGGGTTGTACACTGTGGAACGTTTCAGATCAAGAATGCCACCTGAATTTCTTGTCCCATCCTTTTACTCGCAACTTTCACGTACTCTGGACTTGAAGTCTTTTAACCAGTACAGAGGTGGATATTGAAGGAAAAAAAAAGTCTTGCAACCATTATGATTATTTCATGCGCATGCGTATTTGGATGCGTGATATTTGGGATTCTACCCTCTTCTTTTGCATTACTTATCCTGCTTTCACTAACCTTCTTTTTTGCATTTTGTTGTACCTGTTTTTTTTTTTCCCCCCCGGGCTGCCCTCTATGCCCCAATAGCATTAACAGAAGTATGTACTATCTGCTAACGGTAAACCCCACCCTCCTGCCAAGTGCAAAGGCCCCAACCCCATTTTGATATTTACTACATCAGGTCTCTCTTTCTTTTTTTTTTAATTTTTTTTTTTTTTACATTTATTTATTTCTGAGACAGACACACAGCATGAGTGGGGGAGGGGCAGAGAGCAAGGGAGACACAGAATGGGAAGCAGGCTCCAGGTTCTGAGCTGTCAGCACAGAGCCCGATGTGGGGCTCGAACTCACAAACCATGAGATCATGACCTGAGCCGAAGTCCGTTGCTCAACCGACTGAGCCACCCAGGCGCCCCTCACTCTCTTTAAATATCAAATTAGGCATTTAAACTTTTTCACCCAGGTATGTATCATTTCATCTGCTGATCTGCCTCTTGGGATAGTGTTTCTGTTTTCTGAAATATACCCATCGAGACCTATGGACGGTACATTTTCATAGGTTTCGTTCTTGTGGGTGTCCTATCTCTGGAGTAATTGTTTTTATTTAAAGATTTTATTCATTTTTAAAAGTAAACTCTACATTCAACGAAGGGCTCAAACTCATGACCCTGAGGTCAAGAGTCTTGTGCTCCACTGGCTGTCAAAATTGTGTATGAAGGGGGCACCTGGGTGGCTCAGTCAGTTAAGCGCCCGACTCTTGATGTCGGTCCAGGTTATCATCTCATGGTTCGTGGGATCGAGCCCCACGTTGGGCTCTGTGCTGACAGGGCGGAGCCTGCTTGAGATTCTCCCTCTCCTTCTGCCCCTCCCCCACTCATGAGCGTGCGCGTGTTCTCTCTCTCTCTCTCTCTCAAAAAAAAAAAAAAAAAAATTCGTGTGAAATTCCCAGTTGCTTCAGGACTTGACATGCTAGTTTTCTCCACGGTCGTCGCTGCTGTTAGTGTTACGGTTCATTGGCCATCTTTTCTGGGGCTGTTCTGCATTTTTCACCGTGGTGTGTTTGGGGCCTGGATGTCTTTTTACTCGTCCTCTTTATGATTTACATCTTTACATCTGGAAAATGCTCCACGTTACATCTTCTCATACGTCTCTCTCTGTTCTCCTGTGAGAACTCAGCTAGCCCAGGCGATTCTTAGAATTCTAGCTGTCATATTTTCCAACTGTTTTCACTGTCTTCTGGGCCACTTGTTCACAGCTTTTCAGTTAGCGATTCTCTCTTCAGCTGTATCTAATTGTACGAGTCTTAACATGCACAGCAGGGCGAGGAGTGGTCCCCAAAAAGGTACGTCCACATCCTAATCTCTGGCACCTGTGAGTGTGACTTTATTTGGGAAAGAAGGTCTCTGCAGGTGTAAGTGAAGGGATCTGGGATGACCTCATCCTGGCTTTAGGGTGGGCCCTAAATCCAAGGACAAGTGTCCTTACAAGAAAGAAGAGCCAGAGAGGAGAAGGTCATGCGAAGACAGAAAATGGAGATTGGGGTGATGCGGAGAAACACCTGGAGTCCCCAGAAGCTGGAAGAGACAAGGAAGGATCCTCTGCTAGAGACGTCAGAGGGAGCACAGCCCTGCTGGCAATTTTAGACTTCTGGTGTCCAGAACCGTGAGGGATAAATTTCTGTTGTTTTAAAGCTCTCCCAACGTGTGGTACTTTGTTACGAGGGCCCCGGCAACGTAAAATGACATCCAACGTCATTTGTGATGGTTTTTCACGCCTTTTGTTTTTCTTAGTAAGATTTTTATTTTCGGATAATTGTAGATTGGCAGAGATGTTGCAAAGACAGTACAGGGAGCTCGGGTGTAGCCCTCACCCAGCCTCCCTCGATGTTACCATCTTACACCTACCTCCACAGTGTATTTGTCACACTAGGAAACCAAGGCTGGGACAGTGCTGTGAACTAAGTGTAGGCCTTATTTGGATTTTGCCAGTTTTTCCACGGATGTCCTTTTTCTGGTCCATGATCCCACACTGCATTCAGTCACCGTGTCTCCTTAGTCTCCTCTGACCTGGGACAGTTCCTCAGCCTCCTTGTTTTCCATGACCCGATGGTTTGGAGGCGTCCTGACCACTTTTCTGTAGCACGTTCCACACGCTCCTTGCTTTTTATCCCATTCCATTTTATACCCAACTGAGCTAACTCTAGCCAACCTTGGGGAACTTGGTTCTTCTGCTGGTGATGCCCATGGGGTCGATCGTGGCAGCGTGTTCCCTGGTATGCCCTGCCATTTGTGCACGGAGTTTGTACTTTGATCCTACTGGAAATGCTGCCCAGGTGCCAGCTCCTCAACGCACATTCTGGCTGGGCATTCTCAGGGCAGACAGAGGAGGGGGCAGCACTGAGCAGGGCTGGGTGGTCTGGCCTGCTCTTTGCCTTGGGCTCTGCATTGCAAGGACATCTCCACCAGGAGTTCACTAGTTTACAGCAGGAAGATCTTTCGGGTTTTTAGTTTTGGCCAAGCAGGTGCTCCCCTCTCCCACCCCTGGAGTTCTCTTTAGCCGTTGCTTTTTCTGGAAGCCTCTGAGGGTTGGTCAGACTCTTCGGCGAGACCTCACTGAAGTCTTTATGGAATGGCCAATTCATGTTCCCTGGACATCGGACGATCTAACATCCCCCAACTAGACTCTTAATCCCCCTCTGCCAGTGCACACAGCCCTGAAGTCTTGGATTGTCTTTGTTTCTTTTTATTTGTTTCGCCTAAAACAGCACAGTTGGGATCTGATCACTCTCCTCCTCCCACTATGGCCCCTGTGCCCACATGCCCCGATGACAGTGACGGCCTCGTGATGATCAGTCACCTTGGCCAACAGGCCCACACACAACCCAGCTGGGGAGACCGCACCTGCTGCCCAGCCTCTCATGTCTGTGACCCCTGCTCACCTGTCTGGTCCCTCTCTGCCCTGGGTGCCAGCTTTTTGGCCTTAGCAGCCCCCACTTGTAGTCTCCTGCTTTGAGGGTGCAAAGTGCTTTTATTCATGTGAACCAGCCAGAGAGCCCTCCTCTGATTCAGCTCTCCGCTCTGCTAATCCTCCAGTTCTCTGCTCCCCTGCCTCTGAACTCCAAGGAGATGTTTTAAATCTCTGCTTCTCTCACCCTCCTCACTGCCCGTTCTGACCTATCTAATCGAGCTCTGAGCCCACTGCTTCCCTGAAACCACCTTTCCCAGGTCGTTCACTGATGAGGCCTCCAGCAGCCAAGTCACAGGGGCCACTGGCTCAGTGCCTTGTGAGTCGTCGGGAGCCTCCGACCTCACTGCTGCTCAAACCCTCCTCGTGTTGTCTCCGGGGCGCCGTGCACCCTAGACTCTGCTGGCCACCCAAACCTGCCTCCATTCACTCCTGGGGCCCCTCCAGGCTAGGGGCTTTGAACACCATCTGGCTTACAACCTGGGGCTGGTGAGTCCTGGGGGCCTACCTCCATGATGCTTGATGAGGACCCCCCTTTTTCCTCCTTCCCTAGGACTCCTAGGGCCTGAGCCCCCAGCCTTACCTCCTGCTTGGCTGACCACTGGGCTGCCCTGCTGGACCTCAAGGCCGGGAAGAGTCAACATGGATAGAGTGGGGGCTCTCTGGGCCACCATGGCACCCCCGCATCCCCACCTCCACTGCCACCTGCTTAGAGGTCACTCTCTGGCCTGGCTAATGGTTGCTCACCCACTGGACCAGCTCCTCAGCTTGGCCTCACTGCTCCTACCCCGATTCTTGCCTTTCGCCAGTCCGCCCCCACCCCCACACCTGTCTACGCACTTCCTGTCTGTCCTTGCAGCATCTAACTCTGTTGCTACATCATCCATGCCTTTATTACAGTCTCTTTTGGATGCAGGCTCTTTTGGATGCAGCGTCCGTGGCGTGGCGACATCATCCGCTGCCTTGTCTCCGGGGCCGGCCCACAGAGCGCGGGGCCGGACAGACGTGGCTAAAGGAATGAACTGGGGCGGCGGCCCCTCCACACTCACTCAGCTTTGCTGGCCTTGGGGCTCTGGGCCTCTGCCGCGTCGTATTCCCGGACGTCCTTCAGTTCGCGTACCTGGCCCGTCAGCACCTTGGCAGCAAAGGCCACGATGTACTGTGGGAGGGGGAGGCACCGGTGAGAAAAAGCCACTTCTGCCCTGATCCTGCTGCCCTCCTAGAGGCCGCGCGCTCCGGGGCCACCAGCCCAGCGCACGCGCCGCCGTTCCTGCTGCCGAATATGCCCCGCCCCGGGTGTGCCCGAGAACGGCCTGTGCCCGGACCACTGCTTGGGGCCGGGGGACCAGGACAGGACCACCAACTGAGGAGCAGCCGGTGGACAAGGAGCTGGGGGCTCCGACTCACCAGGAACCAGTAGAGGTTCATGAGGGTGAGCAACAGAAGGAGCGCATTGAAGAAGAAGTAGAAGGGGATGTCAGGCACTGAGCGCAGGCTGCAGTGACACGTGGCGTACAGAACCTTGAGCGGGAACCAGTAGAGGCGGAACCAGAACCTGCAGCGGGGAGGGGTGGGTGGGGGAAGCTGTCTGGGAGAGGGGGAGGGTTGCCCCACTCGGCCCCTGTGCTGTCCCATCTGGACTCATCCACCTCCCTACCCACCCCTGTCTCCTCGCCCACCCCTGCCCTTCCGTCTCCATTCCCGCTCTGTCCTTTCCGGCCCAATCCTGATTCTGCCCTGCTTCCGTCCCCCCCCCAGCACCCCCTCCGTGGCTCTCCCATCCGGGAGGCCCTGCCCACCTCACCAGCCCCACCTCCTTCCCCGCTTGGCCTCACCCCTTCCCACAAGCCCCACCTCCTCCCGAGTGCCCCGCCCCTTCTCGCCAGCCCCACCTCCTCCCCTGAGTGCCCCGCCCCTTCCACCAGCTCCGCCTCCTTCCCTGCCCCCCCACTCACCAGCTGAGGCAGAAGCTGAGGCAGCCCAGGTCGGAGGCCAGGGCGTGGAGCCTGTGGTGGGAGCCTCCGCGAGACTTGAAGTAGACATTGAGCTTGGTAAATTCCAGCTGCACGTCGCTAATGTCATGCAGGAAGAGCACGAGGATGCCCACATTGTGGTACCTGGGTGGGGGGGAGTGGGACAGGGGAGAGCGGGTTACACTGGGGACCCTTGACCCGCAGCAAGGCTGCACCCCAAGCTTCCTGTAGGCCCCTTCGAAGCTGTCCTCTCTGGCCCACGTGACTTGCCCATTCCTGCCACTGGCCAGGTCAGTGGCAGCACCCAAGCTGTACCTGCCCCTCCACAGCCCCATCTGCACCCTCCCTGTCTCACTGTCCCCAGGTGACCTAAGAGCCTCCCTGGAAGTTGTCTGTCCCTCCTCATCTCTGGGACCCCTGACCCTCAGTGGCCTGGGCCATTTTGTATCCAGATCCCCCACAAGTTTTTCCCTCACCTTAAACATCACTGCCATGCTAACACTGCTAGGTTTTTTGTTTGTTTAACCTGAACACTGCTGCAAGCTGCAGACTCGCCCAGGAAAGGCCAAGTCGGCACTAGGCTCTGAAGGAGCCTGAAGGCAGTCCCACTATCCCTCCCCAGCATTCCACCTTACAGCTGCTTGGGCCACTGGGCCTGAATTCAGCCTGGTGTGGCTTGGGCTCTTTCACTCTGCCCTCTTGACAGCTCATGTGCCGCAGGCCCTTTGCACATGCTGTCACCATCCCCTAACGTGTACCTCCCTGGTGTTCGTGGAGCCTTCCTTCACCTCCCTTCAGTCTTGGCTCACCTGTCACCCAGCCACCTATCTGCACCTCACCACCCCTGTGGCCCTGATCTCCGGACTTGATTTTTCTTCACAGGTATCACTTTTAAACAAACTCTTGAGTTCTTTTCTCATTTGTTTGCTTGGGTTTTATCATCGGATTCTACTCTACAGCAGTGCTGATAGAATTTTCTAAAATGATAGGCATGTTCTGAACCTGCCTTGTCTAATACGAGAGCCATCAGCCACATGTGACCACTGAGCAGCGGAAATGTGGCTGGTGTGGCTGAACAGAATATACAACTTTACTTCAGTGTAATTAAAGTTGAAATAGGCCCGAGTGGCCAGCAGCTGCCGTACTGGAGAGTGTAGCTAGATCAGCTAGTCCAATAGGAACAGGACATGAACCGTCTGTTATTTGACATTCTGTAGCAGCCACATTAAAAAAAAACAAAACAAAACAAAAAACAAACCACACATACCAGTAAAGAAGAAGAGATAAAAATTAATTTTAATGCTATATGCTAATGAACCCAGTACATCCAAAATATTGTTATCTTAACACGCGGTTGATACAGCAAAAGCATTGGCCACGTATATTCACTCTCCTTTGCCTTTGAAATTGCGTGGGATTTTACACCTATGCGTGTTGAAGTACGGATAGGCTACATCTGAAGCACTCAGGGGCCACATGTGCTGGCTGCAGTGGCTCTAGAATGCCAGGGTCGGTCTCTCGGGTTCATAGCTGCACCACGCACACCCGTGCATGGCAGGCGGCCAGGAAACACTTGCTACGTGACCCGGCCAAGGCTGCCGCGGGGTTGGAGGGGGATGGATGGGGGGATGAGCAGAGCGGGGGTTCTCTGCACTTGATATACCCCGTCCCTCTGGAATCTCTCTTCATAACCACCCCTCCCCCCGCCGCCCCCTTCCCCTACAGTCATTAGCCTGTGCCCCATGCCAGCCTCCTCTCTGTGCTCATGCTGTGCCCTGTGCCCTCCTGCCTGCTCCTGGACTCACCGGAAGGCATAGGAGGAGACGATGAGGACCAGGGTGACCACATGGTGGACGAGCATGACCACTGAGTCCTTGCGCCAGGCGTCCATGTACAGCGTGGCATAGATGGAATGGCCGTAAAAGCTTCCCTGCAGCAGGTAGGCGGCTGCGATGTCCCGTGGTACCGCCATGCCCGACGTCCAGTCTGGGGATAGCAGGACTGTGTTGGCAGGGACCTACAGGGCCTCCAGGACCCCTCAACTGGGGTGCGTCCTCCACAAGCCAGGGCATGCCACCCGTTTCTGCAGGTGTCCTGGTCGCCGGTTTTCTGTTCTCCTTCTCTACCCGTTATTTTTTACGAATAGCTGTTACTTTTCGGAACAGCTCTAGATTTATAGAAAAAGGTGCTCCTACCCCTGAAATCTGTCCCTTGCAGGATTTCCAACTCTGGCTTGGCCCCCCTTCCTGTCTTCTCTTACTCATCGGGCTCTCCTGAGCCAGCCCCGATGCCCCTGGCCTGGGCTCTCCAATCCCAGCTGGATGGAGGCTGCCCCCTGCCTCGCCATGCTGGGCGGGACGGCTGAGGCAGAAATCGGACCTGCCAACGCCATGAGTACGGACTGTCCCACAGGTGGGTTGTGACTCCCCTTCACCGGCTCCTGCAGCCACCCCCATTCCTCTTGGCACCTGTGCCCACCCATATGCAGGCTTCACACCCTCCCGGTGACACTGACCCCTCAGCTCTCCCCATCACCTCTGCTTCCTCCCCAAGAGGGCTCTGTCTGCGTTGACCTGGACTTCTGTGGATTGTGTCTTGTTCTCTGGCCACTCCCTAAAACGGCCTCCTTGGGCTCCACCCGGGGCCTCCTGTCCCCCAGCCTCAGAGACCTGGAACCAGACCCTCATGTTCCCCTGAAGCCTGGCCGTCCCCTAAAAATACTCAGTGCCCTCGCCTCAGTGACAATTCTTCGTCTGTACCTTGACCCCTTATGCACCCGGGATCCACTTGGACCCCCATCCAGGGCCCCCTTCCATCCATACCTCTGCTCACTTCCTCTGCCCTCGCCACCCTGACCCTGGGCCAGGCACCGCTGCCTCCCGCCCGGCTCCGCCCCAGCTCCCCCTGACCTTCCAGAGCCTGTTCCCGACTGTCCACTCCCCATAGCGGCTTCAACAGCCGTGAACACACAAGCTCCGTCATCCAGCCAGTCCACTCCTGGTTTGTACTCAAGGGAACTAAAACCAGGGCTCCGTATACACGCGCATCCACACCAGCACTGTTCACAATCCCCAAAAGGTGGAAGCAACCCAGAGTGTCCGTCAACTAGTGAGGGGGTGAGCAAAACGTGGTCTGGCCACACGACGGAACATCACTCAGCCGTTTCTAGAAAGGAGCGATGCGCTGGCACACACGACCGTGTGGATGAACGTCAAAAACAAGAGGCGGAGTGAAAGAAGCCAGACACAAGAGGTCACGTGACGCACAATTCCATGTGTATGAAATGTCCACAACAGGAGACTCCGTAGAGACAGAAAGCAGATTCGGGGGTGCCAGGGGCCGGGGAGGCAGTGCTGCTCATGGGGACAGGGTCTCCTTTTGGCGTGATGGAAATGTTCTGGAACTAGACAGAGGTGATGGTGGCGCAAGATTGGGAATGCACTAAATGCCTCTGAACTGTTCACTTTAAAATGGTGAATTTTTGGGGGCGCCCGGGTGGCGCAGTCGGTTGAGCGGCCGACTTCGGCTCAGGTCACGATCTCGCGGTCCGGGAGTTCGAGCCCCGCGTCGGGCTCTGTGCTGACGGCTCGGAGCCTGGAGCCTGTTTCCGATTCTGTGTCTCCCTCTCTCTCTGCCCCTCCCCCGTTCATGCTCTGTCTCTCTCTGTCCCAAAAATAAATAAAAACGTTAAAAAAAAATAAAAAAAAAAAATTTTATTTTTTTTTATTAAAAAAAATTTTTTTTTCAACGTTTATTTATTTTTGGGACAGAGAGAGACAGAGCATGAACGGGGGAGGGGCAGAGAGAGAGGGAGACACAGAATCGGAAACAGGCTCCAGGCTCCGAGCCGTCAGCACAGAGCCCGACGCGGGGCTCGAACTCCCGGACCGCGAGATCGTGACCTGAGCCGAAGTCGGCCGCTCAACCGACTGAGCGACCTGGGCGCCCCCAAATGGTGAATTTGTTTAAACTATGATAAAACATAGGCAACATAAGCATCGCCATCTGAGCCATTTTTAAGTTCAGTAGCATTCACATGTCCACACTGTTATGTGTGAACTCCTTTCATGTTATAAAACTCCAGCCAATCCCCAGAACTCTTTTCATCTTGGAAAACTGAAACTGTCCCCACTGAACACCCGCTCCCCGTCCCCTCCCCCAGCCCTGGCACCCACCGGTCCACTTCCTGTCTTTGTGAATCTGGCGACTCCAGGACCCTGTATGAGTGGACTCGTGCATTACTTGTGACGGGCGAATTTTAGCTAATTTTATGTCACGTGTATTTTACCTAATAACAAAAAATGCAGCCACCCCTCCCCCATCAATGGATTAGATCTCCTCCCACCACTTTGCCAGGTCTGGGGGCTCCCCAGAGCTTGACAGCAAAACCCACACTTGTGGCAGGGCCCTCCCTCCGAGTTCTGTCCTCGGCCACGTGGGAATGCTGCAGGCAGCGAAGGCCCCCCAACACACACAGCCGCCGGGTGCTTCTGTCCCTCTTGAGAAGGAAGGGATGTCGGGGCGTCTGGATGGCTCAGTCAGTTAAGCATCTGACTCTTGATTTCGGCTCAGGGTCATGATCTCAAGGTTCGTGAGATCGAGCCCCGTGCCGGGCTCTGTGCTCGACAGCGTGGAGCCTGCTTGGGATTCTCTCTCCGTCTCGCTTTGTGCCCCTCCCCCACTCATGCTCTCCCTCTCTGTCTCTCAAAATAAATAAATAAACATGAAGAAAAAAAAAAAAAGAAGGAAGGAACGTGGAGGCGCCTCAATGCACAGAGCTCACTGTGGAAACAGGACACCGAGTTTTCCACCTATCACGCTGGCAGGACTTTCACCATGGGTGAGCGTCCCCCTTCAGCTTCAAGCTCTAGATCTGAGGCAGGGTGGTGGGGGGGGGTGGGGCACAAATACGATTCATCATCCAGACTCTGTCTGCACCTCCGCGCCCTCGGGGGCCGGGCTCCGTTCACGGACTGCCAGCCTGCTCTCCACGTTCACATCCACCTGCTGCTCTGGAGTCACCCCCACCACATTCCCCCTCTCTGGCCTCTGGGAGCAGTTCCTGGGTGTCCCAAACCCAGCTCCTCCTCTCCCTGAACCCCCCCCCCGCCTCCCTCCCCCCCCCCCAACCTCCGCTCCAGATCCCAGCCCCTGGAGTCCTCCCCACTCTCCTCGCTCACCCCAGCCTCGGGCTTGGCAAAGAATCCTACCAGTTCCACCTTCAAACCATTTCTCAAACCAGCCACTTCTCTCTCATTCTGGGCAGAGCCCCTCTGTGCCCTGGCTCCTGCCCTCATTCCCCTGCTCATCTCGGCCTGTCAAAACCCCCCCTCTGCTCCCTCCGGGAAGTACCCCCTGTCTTGGGAGGCTCCTCGTTGCTCTGATCTGTCAGGAGTGTGCCCATCCCGCAGTGGCCAGTGCAGTTCTGATCTGCTCTAGGCACCTCCAGGTCCCCATTCAAAAGTCACTTTTGGTGAGGCCGTCCTCATCCCTGTAGAAAATTCTCCCTCCCCCCCCCCCCTTTCCCCCAAGTTTTCTCATCAGGCTGTTCACAGATTTCGCATTTCACTGGCACCACAAGACATCAAGGCTGGGAGCTTTTGTGCTCACAGCCGTGTCAGCACAGTGCCTGGTACACAGTAGGCGCCTGCTAAACGCACATGCAAATAAGCAGCTAACCTGCGAGCATGTGATCACAGCATAATTTGTAAGAAAAAGCCAGAAAAAACTCCATGCCTGAAACTGAGACAGTTCCATTGTGGTTCATTCACATAGAGGAAAATTGAATGACGGCTAAAACCTGCCCTCTAGGGATTTATAAGAACGGCCACGTGGGTGACATGGTCCCACCAAGACAGGCTTGTCACCAGGACACCGAAACACAGCAGCTCTGTGCCCAGCCCTCTGATGGGAGCGTGGGGCTTGGTGCCACCAGGAGCCTTCTGAAACTGTTTATGTCACATGGCAAGAAACATGTCCATGTGTGTCCCTGGTACACAGCCTGGGTGGTCAGCACAGGAATAGAGAAATCCTGACAGCCCCGTCACAGGGTTTTCTGTAACAGGCTGCCTGTTGACAATAAAGGACACTGCCGTCACCTTCCTGCCTGTCCCACCAAGCTCAGGCCTTGACAACCCTTATATCTGACCCAATCAACGGATGCAGCCATTTCACACCATCGTTGTCTCTCTGCCAAGCTGGTCAAAGCCACATAAGCCACGTAAGGTCCACTGGGCCACTTTCTTCCTTATCCAAGACTCTCCTGCCTCCACATGGTAGCCAGAAGCTTTTTATGATTCACAAACCCATCTCATTTGGGAGAAAACTCAAACTCCTCCTATGTTCCTCTTGTCCTCATGCACCAAGCCCACGCATGCCCCAGGGCCTTTGCACATGCTGTTCCAGGAATGCCCACCAGGGCCCACACAAGGGCTCACCTCATTCATTGTGCCTCCCTGAGCCCTAATAGGACCAGTGTCTAAAGAGGGCATTTTCCTGTCTCCAAAGCCCTTTGATCACCCTTGTCTTGGGGCTACCTTGGGGCCTTGTCTTGGGGAAGATATCCAGCATGAGACGTATGATGAGTGTCTGGCTCCCCCACGTACCCCTCTCCATGTGCAGAGCAGAACCCTCCCCGACCCTGCTCCATCTGGCAAGGCCCCTACCGTAGAACACAGAGGGTGGGTCGTGAAAGAAGGGGTAGTCGGTGCCGAAGAGCAGGTAGGCGCTGTAGCTCCAGGCACCCAGGTAGAAGAGAAACTTCCAGGCGCTCTCAGGCATCTTGGCAGCATCTCTAGGCTGGAGGCGACACCGCTTGGCCAGGGGCTACGGGTGAGAAGGTGGGTGGCCATCAGCGCGAGGGGCCCAGGGCCAGGAAACCCAGGCTCAGGGGCCCTCCAGGCTGGGTGGTGTTGGGGAGGGCCGGGCCCAGTACCCACAGTCGCCTGGAGCGTAACCAGAGCCCACGTGTGCCAGCCAAGGGCTAAACTTAGTGCCCAGCTGTCCGGTGCAGTGTGGGGAGGGGGGTGAGGGAAGACCTGAGGGAAAGCCCTGATGGCAAGGAGGGGGACATGTGAGTATAAGACAAGGGAGACCAATGAGGTCAGCCCAGGGGAGTTGGGGGTCACAGAGGGCGCTGGGGATATAACAGGGAGGGAGGAGGGGGGGTTAAAGAGAAGATATGAAGGGGACTGTGGAGATAAACCTGTGAAGAGAGCCTGGAGGTGAGTATGGGGGCATCTGGCAGAATGGAGGTGGGAGGTCCAAGTGATCCCTATGGGAGGTACCTCGGAGGCAGAATTTGGGGGTAGACTAGAGAGAAGTGGGTTGGGGAAGATGGGGTGCGTAGCTGGGGGAGAGCATGAAAATGTGGAGGGACGGAGGGGGAAACGGGGCAGAGAGAGAAAGGGGAGAGGGCAAGGAAAGAATGTTCAGTGAGATGGTAAGACACGAGCTGAGCCACAGGGACCTAGGGGGACACCAGGGAGGACTCGAAGGAAGAGCGGTCATGCAATGGTGAGGCATGGAGAAATTGAGGAGGGGGGCACAGATCCCCTGGAGTCCAGGAGCCTGGGCCTCAAGCTCCCTGGGGGCGGGGCTCCAGGGCTGCTGGGTCAAGCCCCCCCCTTCCCTCCGGGAGAGGCTGGAGGGGGCCCGGAGCGCCAACAGTTGCCATGGAGACAGCTGGAGCCAGTTTCAGTAACCCCTGGCAACCAGGCGGCTGCCAAGAAGATGAGCTTTGGAGGAGAGGGCAGCCCCTCCACCCATTTCTTGGGAAGGGCGAGCCTGGAATTGCGCTCGTCCCACCTGGACTGACGGTAGTTCCCGGGGTTCCAAAAGGGAGGGTGTTTGTGATCTTGCCACCAGCCCCCCTCATTGCCAAGCCTGCTCCTCCGGGAGGGAGGTGGCTCCACTCTGGTTGTCCCAGACCAACCACATGCCCCTCCTGGGCTCTGACCCTCAACTTCCTGGATCTCCCACTTCCCAGCTGGAAATTGGGAAAGTATAGGGGGAGCAACAAAGCCAGATATGGACCAAGGCTGACCTGTGGAGGGGCACATGTGCCTGCTTTCCCCTCCCTGGAGCAGGGTGGTGGCTGGGGTCTCTTCCCCATGTGGGTGATACGGGGACGGTGGTGGGGACAGTGGCGGCCAAACAACACCCTATCCTTGACTTAACAAGAGCCAGCCTCTTCCCAGCCAGTAGAGAAAGGCCCCTTTGTTGGCGCCGAGCACTCTGTCCCTGCACCCCCTGCCACCTCCAGCCAGATTGGGGCGGGGTGTCCCCAGTCGGTCCATGGGGGAGTCGCAGCCAAGCTAGGGGCCCAAATGCCTTCCCAGCAGCTCTCCTAGCAGCGACCCCTCCCTAAGGATGGGAGGGAGGCCAGGCGCCAATGTCACCCACAGGGTCACTCTCCAACTGGAGCGGTAGCCTCCTCAGACTCGCTAGAAACTGGGCAATTCGGACGCAGCCCCTCGGAGGCAGCCCGGTCCAGCCCTGGAGACCCAGGCCGTGCCACCTCCCAAGACTGCGACCACCGGCGTGGTCGGGGAGCCCAGGCCTTTGCCTCCCCACGTCGGAGGGTGGCGCTGACTCCAGACATGCGCGAGGCAGCGAACGGGTAGCTCCGGCCTCTTCCCGGTAGCAGCGGACAAGTCGGCTCCGCCGCCCCATGGACCTCGGGCCCCGCTCCGGTTCCGAGCGCGCTCCGCATGGCCCCGAGGCGCAAGGCGCAGGCGGCTCCAGTGCACTTAGCCCACTTCGCCCGCGTCCTCCGCTCCTTCATCCCGGGTTCGGCCCTCCTAAAAGGGCGCGCGGCGGCCCGGGCTCTCCCACCGCCCGGGGCCGCCTTGTCCGGCACTGACGGATCCAAGTCTGCCCTGGTTCCCCTACATCCGGAACACCCCATCCGTGTGGGGGTCCCCACGGCCCGGCGTTCCTACAGCTCGGCCACACCCCCGCATCCACCCCACCCCCACCCCTCTCAGCCCTAAAGGGACCAGCTCCTCCAGCCGCAGGCGCCCCACGTTCCAGTGACCCGGCCCGTAGAGGCAGAAAGGGGCACGCGAGGGCCCGGGGTCCGTGGCCCGGGCCCCCGATAACAGCCCCCCCCCCCCCCCCAGCCCGCGGCCCCACGTCCCGGCCCTCGGTGGCACTGACCCGAAAGAGGCGCGCGGTGGCCGCCGAGCGCAGCGCCGTCCAGCCGAGCGCGCCGAGCGCCAGCAGCAGCAGCTCGGGCGGCGCCAGGTGCGCGTGCTCGGCCAGGCCGCGGCGCGCCAGCCCCCAGCCGCAGTCCGCGCAGCCCCGCGCCGCCGCCAGCGCGCTGCCCCAGCCGCGCTGCACCAGCTGCGCGTAGCTCGGCATGGGCTCGGGTCCCGCCGTCCCCGCCGCCGTCCCGGCTGCCGCCATGTCGCCCGCTCGTCGGCCGCCGCCGCCGCTTGCGCCCGCCCGCGGTGGCCGCCGGAGCCGCGCGCCTCGCGTCACGCGCCGCAGCTGGGCCGGGGGCGCGCCGGCCGGAGCGCTGGGGCTGGGGGGCGGGGCCGGCACAAGCTCCGCCCCGAAGGGGCGCGGGCGGAGGGGACTTGGGGCTTGTCGCGGCGTCCGAGACCCTGAGGGCGCAAGGGTGCTCTGTCTCCTAGAGGCGGCGGCGGCGACCAAGGGCGTATAAGACCCGGCGTTGACGCGATGCGTCCTGGAGACGGGCCCGCGCTCCTGCCCATTTTCCAGTGGAGGAAAGCGAGGCGCGGAGCAGCGGGGGACGGAGTCTGCCCGGCGCCCTCCGGTCCTGGACCCGGTACCCGCTCCGTAGTGCCCCGTGCCCACCCTGGGCCCCCCCACCCCTCACCGCGACGTGGGGCACGGTGAGCACCCGCCCTTCGCGATAATTCTCCTTCCAGGGCCCCCCCAGCATGCTTCTCCGACCCTGTCCCGTCCCTCCCTCGGATTTCACCATTCCTGGCCTCAGAGCCACCTGCTGCTATCCATGACCCTGAGTACCTGGCAGGCCTTCCCTGCAGCAGGTTTAACACAGGCCTGCAGGGGAGGCAGAGGGAGTGGGCACTCATGTGCTGGGACTCAGAGGCTGGATCAAGACTACTGGTTCCATCGGGAACACCCCTGGTGATACTCTACCGTCCATTGATCAGGCCCTGTGCCTGAAGCCCCCAGTGGCCATGATCGAGGTCACCTGTTGGGGATATCACCTTCCCTGACACTGACAACCCTCCAGGGCTCCCACATTCTTGTGTTCTGCTTTCCCTCCCACGTTGGACCTCTTCCCAAAGCCTTTGAGACGTAGAGTGCAACAATCAGTGTGGGCCCTGTGGGAGGCCTGACCTGACCTTCAGGTGTATGGGTGAAAACAGAGAGGACTGAGGAGGCGCACGTCTCTCCTCTTCAACCTGCGTCCAGTTGAGCAACACATTCAGTTGGCCCTGAATGTTTACGAATTCAGTCACCTCTCTGTACATGCACAGCCTCCTGTGGCCCTGAACCCCCCTAGTGGCTCCTGCCTGGTATCCTGGCTTCCTGCTTATCCCACACAGATACCAGAAGGAGCCTGCTTGCTGTCCTCCCTCTGCTCACAGCCTTCCATAGCTTCCATCATGCAGAATAAAAAGCCAGCTTCTCGCTGGGACTCAACCTACCCTCATGCTCTCCTTTCCATCTTGCTCCCATTTGCTACACTGGCCACCTCACGGTGCCTCTAGGACCCCTCCCCCCACCCTACAGTCCAGCCTGAGGGCCTTTGCAACCGGTTATTCCCGCTGCCTAGAATGTTATTCCCCCAGGCGCTAGCAGGGATCGTAACTTCCTTCAGACTTCACCTACAAATGTCACCTGCTCGGTGCACCCTTGACTTTCCCATCAATCTTTTTGTTAGTCTGCTCACTGTACCTCCTACTCATTATTCCTGACCATGTACTCTGTGTGGGCAGGGGTCCGTCCGCCCATCAGACCAGGAAGAGACAGGCTCAGCATGTGGGAGGTCTGAGGCCTGCCTGGTCTGGTCAAGTATTAAGGCCCAGCTGGAGGCCAGAGACATGATTAATGCTGCAGCTTGCCCAGCAGGCAGAGGAGGACTCAGGGATGCTCAGAAAACTATACGTGTCCCCAGAGCCCTGATGGGCCTGTGGTGCAGCCCTGGATGTTCCAAGTCCCCCACCCCCGCCCTCCCACCCAGCACTATCTGGTCACCATGGCAGCCATCAGTAATGGGAGAGGCGCCCCCGCCCACCAGCCCAGTCCCAGATGTGTAGAGTTTCATCTTGGCGGGACCAGCTGGAAGGCCACCAACGGGTGGGGGCGGGGCAGAAATGAAAGGTGGCTCCTGGTGCTGGCAACTGAGGCCTGACAAGGGGCTGCTAAGGGTCCCCTTCCCTGTTCCACCTGACGGCAGGCCTCTTCTCGCCCGAGGAGCTCATCCCCAGGCCATCCCTCCCCACCCCTGACAGATGCCTCTGCCCGGGGATTCTTCTGTCACTTCCCTCCCCTGCTGAGCTCCTCACCAGGCAGGGATGGGACAAGGGTGGGCCCTGCTGCTGGGGATCCCCAACTCTACGTCCCGTCCTGGCAACCAAGCACCACCTCTGAGGTAGATGAGGCCAGACTCTGGCAACCCAGTATCTTATCTTCTTCCTGGAGAGGCCCAGACACTGACCTAGGGACAAAGAGCACAAAGCCCCGTCCAGCTCGCAGAGCCCAGCGCGGCCTCCGGGGACTCTGCATGGGCTGTTCAGGCGGCCTTGAATGAATGCTGGTCCCCGGGAACCTGGCCTGGCAGCTCCTTCCAGCTGTTTGGGTGGATACAGCTCAATGGTGACCTCATCTAAGAGGCCCAGCCAACACCACTCCCCTGCTTGCCTACCTCCCTCTCTCTAGATAAGAGATTCCAGCTAATTCCCTGGCTTTCTCTTATGGAAGGGTGCTCACCATGGATTTCTCTCTCCAGGTAGAGAGCTCGGTGCCTCAGCCACTGTGCCCTCCCACGCCCACAGCCCCAGCAGCAGCAGGTCTCAGTCCCGGCTGAGGACTCCCCACAGGGCAGCAGATGGTTGGGTGGGGTTGTGGAGTGGGGGGGAGGTATTTGCTCCCTGCACATACCCTCCCCATGTGGCTGAACTGAGGCCGGGGCACTTCCTACCTCCCTCACCACCTACAGACGACACCGGGATACTGGTTTTGAGCCCAGATGCCCCTCGTAATGGCTGTGACCACCCTGTACCTCAGTTTCCCTGGATGCCAAGTGAGCTCGGGAGACACGGCTGTGCCACTTGTAGCTCAGCATCACAGGGTGGCTGTTCAAGGGGTGTGCACCTGCTGCTCGCAGACCCTGGTCTCCAGGGCTCCCCTCCCAGGAAAAACCCTGGGTGACAGTGCCCAAGACCGTCCCTTTCGAGCCATGGTTCCCACACGTCCCTCCCAAAGTGGCCAGAGCAAACATGGATCGGGGGGGGTATACCTGTGGTGGAGACATTTATTGACAAAATGGGGCCAGGCTAAGCTTCTGGCCAGAAAACGTGAGAGAACACGAGGATGGGTGCCCAGCAGGGCGGGTGCAATGCCTGGCCTCGCTGTGCCACGGCCCGGGAACCGCGTCTGGGGCCAGCCTCAGGCGCTGGGAGCGTACTGCAGCACCAGCCGGTCAAAGTCATTCTCCTTCAACGCGGATTGCGAATGATGGGCAAAGAGAAACAGAGAGAACATGAGTTGGGACCCCAGTCACGGGCCTTTCCTGGCCCAGCCTGAGGGGGTCTGGGGATCTGGGACACACCGCCAGCTTGGGCTCACCTTGGCCTGGTACTCCTTGATGAAAGGGTGGGACCTGTGTGCATCCTTCAGCTGGGACAGGTAGCGGTTTGTCACCTGCAGGAGAGGTGAGGCGAGGTTAGGTGCTTAGGGGCCCCCCAAGTGGCTCTCACACACAGGGCAAGGGGAGGGGTGGGGTGGGGACCTCCCAGCTGACACCAAGCAAGAGCCGTGGTCTCCCATTACCTCTATCACCCCACCCTGAAATCAGGCTGACAGAGGACCATCAGGGGCGGGGCGGGGGCGGGGGGACCACCTGGAACAGCGCCTGGCACAGAGCCCAGGCTTAGCACACAGCTGGAGGATGTGCCACAGAGTTCAGGGTGAGGAGACTGGAAGGGACCAGGGACCCAGGCCCCAGAAGAGGGCGGAGGGCCAGGAGGAGCACAGGGCAGGTCAGGCGGGACAGGGTTAGGAGGGGAGGTGGGTTTGTTCTGGGCACACCGTACAGAGAAACCCCAGAGACCTTGGTAATGGAACCTGGACCCTAGGCAGACCCCTTGCCCCCAGCCTCACCCCACCTCCCTGGGCCTAGCCCTGACTGCACAGGGCGGGGGCATCTGTCTTCCCGAGACCAGGGGTCCATGCTATTTCTGGGGTGAGTGAGAGTCGTCCTGTCTGTGCTGCACTGCCCTAGCTCTGGGGGCCCTTCCACAAGGGATGGGTGACTGACAGGAAACCCTGGGAGGGCCCCTGGCCAACTGGGCCAGTCAGTCCTCCCACCCTCCCTGCCCTCCAACAAGGTGGGCTCACAGGGATTGTTCCCCTGGGCCCCTTTCCTCTGTCCTTTTGCCCACCCCCCACCCAGAGGTGGCACAGGTGGGGGTCCCAGCTCGGCTCACCCTCTGAGCCACAGCCCACTAGTTTGTAGGGCCCATGGGAGCAGCGGCCCTATAACCTTGGCCAAGGTACGACCCAAGGGGGGCACCACCAACACCAATTTCCCAGGGCCCCTCAGGCTGATGGCAAGTGACCCCCTCCAAAGGAATGGGTTTCTGCCCAAGATCCCGAGCTTCATCTGGAGCAGGGGCCACATCACAGAGCCCCGCTCACTTCAGGATGTCACCGCGGGGGCCAGAAAACATCCCCTGCCCCGGAAGGTCCTACCTCAGGGGGCTTGCCCAGGTGCTGTGACAGGACGATGAGGTTGATCAGTGTCTCCGGGTGGCCACTGTCCTGCAAACATGGGGGACACCAGGCGAGCAGGGTCAGCTCCCCCAGACCTCCAACTCAGCCGGCCTGGCCCCATATGAGGCAGAAGGATGCCTTCCACTGTCCCAGGGTGAAGACGTGACCCACACAAGGTCACACCCTCAGAGGCGGGGCAGGGGGTGCTGCAAGACTCAAAGTGCGCCCACTGGCCACCCTGCAAGGCAGTGACCTCGAGGCCCTCCTTTCTGCCTAGGAGGCAGCACGGTGGCGAGGGAGCCCCAGCCCCTCCCTACCTCCCTGAAACAGCGGCTTCCCCTCTGCGCCTGCTGTCTCATCTTGCAGACTAGGATGGGACAGAGCCCCGCGGCTTATTGCTTGTGGAACGGGTGTGTTTACCATACCAATCTCAAAGTAACAGAGCCCAGGCCAAGACAGTGTCCACACCCTCAGAGCCAAGCTGTCCCTCTTGCTGTAAAAATGAGGTCTAAGACCCGGGGCAGACCCCACCCGTGCCTCCTGCTCTCCGGGGGCCTCGGCAAGAAGCTGCCGGGAAAATTACCAGAACGTCCAAGCGGCTGACCTCACCCCACCCGCCCACGCTGGGCTCCAAGGCAGAGGGAACCCTGGGAACTGGCCCAGGACCCCCTTGGCCAGGAACCCCAGACGGAGCCCTTGGTGGCTCTGAGGCAGGGACACCGCAGGGAGCCCTGAGGGGCACATGGAGCAGAGACACGGCAACTCGGACACACAGTGCTGTGGGCTCGAGGACCCCAGCCTCCCGCACAGACCGGGCTCCACTCCGTGGCTGCCCTTCTTTGGGGAAACTCCCCTTCTCCCGGCCTTAGTCGCCTCGCTGCTCTAATGGGGGACGACGACACGAGCTCACAGGAGCAACATTCCAAAAGGAATGGTGAAAACGGTCAGAAGCATGGGGTGGCCCACAGGCACAGGGATGAGCGATGCCATGGAAGACCTACGGCCATCAGGGGGTCAGGGCCACAGGGCAGCAAGCCAGCCCAGCTGGTGTCTCAGAGAACGAGGACAGATGGGTGTCATTTGACTGGGGACCCTACTGCCCTCTCCTTCTGGGGCAGAGACGCCCCACCAGGCCAGGCCTTCCTGACTAGCCCTAACTGCATACAGAAGTCCAGCTATAGTCAGACCCTGTCAAGGAGGCGTGGGGACCCGCGCAGGCACAGGGCAGGGGGCGGGGCCGGGAGCTCCACATGTGCGCCCCGAGGAGCACCTGACGCCCGTCCCTGATCTGCACACAGCCTTCTGATGGTAACTCAGCTCCTCCCAGAGATAAAGGAGAGAAGGCCTCCTACCGGTGTCCATTTCTCGTTATATCAAGAAATGTTTTCCAGGGGCGTCTGGGCGGCTCAGTCGGTTGAGCGGCCGACTTCAGCTCAGGTCATGATCTCACGGTTTGTGAGTTCGAGCCCCGCCTCGGGCTCTGTGCTGACAGCTCCTGTGTCTCCCTCTCTCTACTCACACTCTGTCTCCCTCTCTTGGCACAAAAACAGACACATAGACCAATGGAATAGAATAGAAACCCCAGAACTAGACCCACAAACGTATGGCCAACTCATCTTTGACAAAGCAGGAAAGAACATCCAATGGAAAAAAGACAGTCTCTTTAACAAATGGTGCTGGGAGAACTGGACAGCAACACGCAGAAGGTTGAAACTAGACCACTTTCTCTGTCTCCCTCCCAAAAATAAACATGAACAAATTTTTTAATTAAAAAGAAATTGTTTTCCAAAAGTGGAAAAAAAAGTTGATGTTTCTAGTGATTATAAAAACAACACACGACCTCCGATACTGGCTGGGAGAAGACAGCTGGGGCTACCCTGAGAGGACAGTGCCCTTGGTCCCTCTTCTAGACAAGGACAGGCCAGGCAACGTCTCCCAGTCTGCGGCCTGCTCTCCCCTTGGTGATAAACGGCAGGTGTCTCTTTCAAGTACAGGCTCAGGTGACAATCATGTCGAGGCCCCCAGACCAGGTAGTCAAGGTGACAGAGAGAACGTTTGCTCCGCTCAAGCCAGCGGAAGCCCAAGCTGATGGGATCCCTCGCGTTTCCGAGAGAAAGAGAATCAGCGTTTTCAGTTGCGATCCCAATTTTTAGCTGACCTGGCATTAAAATACAAACCCACGTGAACACAGCACAGGCCCCCGGGGTCTCCCTCTGCCCAGTGTGCCTCCAAAAAAGCCCGAGCCCCGCGCCGCCTGCACCAGGAGCCGGGGTGTGGGCTGGGCCCGATGTACCTTGTCCAGCGCCTCCTGCAGCACGCCTTCGGCGGCCTCCCAGCGGCCCTGGGCCATGTGGCAGGCCGCCTGCCCGTTGAGCAGCAGCAGGGTGGATGAGCACTTGTCGGCCATCTCCTGGAAGATGTAGTAGGCATCCTGCAGCTTGTCACCACCCTGCAGGGACAGTTCCAACACCACTGGCTCGTCACCCTGCCTCCCGGCCCGACCGCTGCCCGCTCCCTCCTAGAGCAGGATGCCAGCACTTCGCCGAGGTGATCCCGGTACGGGCGGCCCCTCTCTGTCACCGGCAGTCCTGACCCCAACCACTCAGGTTCTGTCTGCCTGTGAAAGACGCAGCAGCACTTTCGTGGGGGAGCCTGAGACCAAGATGTGCTTGTGGAAACACCACCAAGCTGGCACAAAGAGTGGGCAGGGTTCACCCTACTGAACTGGACAGATGTTGGAAAGCGGCCTGGGTGAGGCCTCAGGCCCCCAAGGGCAGTGCAGGCGCACGAGGATGGGGAACACATTTTAAGAAACCCATACAAAAATGGCTCAGAGAAAGGAAGCCCAGCGCCAAAAGCCTGAAAAGAGGCCATCGCCAAGAGATGGGGGCAGGCATGCGGGAGGGAGGGAGGGAGGGGCTGGGTGGAGGGGAAGGTAAGAGGGGGACACTGGCAACTGCCCAATGCCAAAAGCCCAGAGAGCAAGCTGAGCAGGAGCCAAGCCCCGGGTCAGCCCCGTGAGGAGGCCACACTGCCAGGGTGGCCCAGTCAGTACACCAGGTCTGGTTCCAGAGCCTCCCAGCTCATCCGCTCTGGCTCTGGCTAAGCCACTCAGCTAGGAGAAGCCGGGAATGGGGTTGGGATGAACAAAGTGGGAAATGAAATGTGCAAGGGGTGGGGGCTCTCCTGGGGGATGGGCCCTGGCTCCAAAGGAAGCAGAGATCCGATGTGTCCGCAGAACCCCACACCGGCCTTCTCCCCAAGGGAGCGGCCAGCACTGCAGGCAGGGGATACCTCCCAGCTCTCTGATGCTCCCCCCAATCCTCCAGCACGGCCCAGGGGCTCACCACAGCCAGATTGACCCACGCCGTAGCCAGCTGGGTGAGGGTAGCATCCTCGTCCTGGTCCTGCATTTTCTTCAGCTCCTTCCTGGGGACACAGGAAGGGTGGGAGGGAGCCCCCCGCACCGCTTGCTCGTGAGGCACACACTGGTGCTGGCTCCCGGCTCTGGCCCGACAGCCCCCACCGCATACTTGTGAAGCCCACCCCAACTCTGCAGATCCCACTTCCCACGTCACATAAGGAAACTGAGGCACGGACAGCTCCACCCCTCGTCCCAGGCAACATCCTGCAGGGGTGGGCAAGTAGATGACAGTGCATCACCACAATGGACTAGAATTAAGTACTAGGAGAAGCGATCACAGCACTAATACTCTGGGCCTCGGGAAGGGCGCAGGGAGGGTCCCCATGCTAAGCGTCCCCAGCAGGCGGAGGCCTGGCTTCTTGAGAGCACGGGGTCCCGATGTGGCCTGGCCCGCTGCTCAGACAGCCCTAAGGTGGGGCCCAGGTGGGGCCAAACAGAGGCTTACCGGGCGAGGTCCAGGCGGTCCAGCTTCAGCAGGATCTGCACGGTCATGGCCATGCTGCGGGACACAGCGGGCAATCAGGAGGCACCCTTGCCACGCTACTGCGGGGCTCACTCCGTGTGGGCGCCACCTCCGGGAACATTCCTAGGAGAGCTCAGGCCACCGGCCCTGCCTCGCAGAGGGCGACGCTGGGCAGAACCGGACTCAGACCCAGACACTGCACGCTGGGCCAAGCCTCTCACCGCTTCCTGGGGCCCTGGCTCCCACATTTTACCACTGAGTCCGCTCGGGGCTGGAGCTCTCGCCGGGTCCCAAGGTGTCCGGCTCTGACTATCCTGAGGCTAGACGCCATGTCCGCACCCCACTCCTGGTGTAAAGGCGACACCGACAACTGCCAGATGCCAGGAGCCCAGAGAGCAAGCTGAGCAGCCAAGCGCAGGGTCGGCCCCCAGAGCAGGGCGTGAGTTCGGTCACAAAGGTGCTGCGGGGGGGGCGGCTCTTACCCCCTCCGTTCCCGCACCCACGGCTTCCCTCTGCCTGACAGCTGTGCCCACTGATGACCTACGTAGACACTTGTTCCCACCTTTTCCCACCAGCTCGTGACCCAACAGCCAGCTCAGCCTCTGCAGGAGTCTGAGGAACAAGTGCAGAGTCCGCTGCCTTGTAGGCCGTGCGCCGGACCTACTTCTAAGCCGCCGTGAATCCCTTTCTGGACTGACGGGGGATGTAAACAGATACAAAATGAATGTGTGGGGACCAACCAACAGAGGGACAGCAGGCAGCAGAGTTTACAGAGGACGGTTGTTGCTCCCTCTGGGCCAGAGCCCCGGACACAGCAGCCTGGACGCGATGCTGGCCCAGAGTCACCCCCGGGGCGGGGCGGGGGGGGGGGCGGCTGTGTGCAAGGGGCTTCAGCACCCCAGCCCTGGAGTGCCCCGAACGGTGGGCCAGCCTCAGGGGAGGGCCTGGGGGAACCTGGGGAGGGCAAGGAAAGGCCAGGGCCCAGGGCCCAAGAACACAAAGGCTTCATGTGGGGGTGGGGGTATAGAAACCACAGGCAGAAACAAAGGTGCTTTCTACTCTGCCACTGGGGACAGAGGGTTTCCAGTCCCAGGAGCCGTGTCCTTGGGAACAGCAGTCCAGTCGTGCAGAAAGGAGTGTCTCCTGGACCGAGAACAGGAGCTGCTGCCTGAATGGGAAGCCTGGGCCCCACCAGTCTCTCAGCGCAGCCCCCCACCGTTCCCATGACAACGCCAACAAGGCCTCGAGTCGCCTGGAGCCCGGAGGGGCCGCTCAGGCCTCCAGGCCTTCCCCCAGGGACAGGGTGGACACTCACCACTCGAGGCTGTCCCCCTGGTGCAGGGCACGCAGGGCTGCATCCGGGTTCTGGTCATGGAAGTAGATGGAGGCGGCCATCAGCAAGAAGGTGGTGTTGGTCACATCCACGCTCCTGCTCATCTCCCGGTCCAGCTCGGCAACAATCGAGTCCCTGTAACACAAGGCTGTTTAGGGCCTGCAGGCAGGGGTGGGCAGCAGCCTCAGCCCCCGCAGGAGCAGACGGGTCCAGAGAGGCGGAGTCAGGCCCCCAGGGGAACACAAGAGCTGCAAGTGTCTCCGGCGAGCCCCACTGGGTGCCAGCTTCACCGCCTTCCCACAAGGCACTTCTCACCCTCACACAGAAACCGAGGCTGGGTGGTTTCAGGCCTGGTGAGGGGACGTGCTGCAGGACGGGCCATGTCCACAAAGCAGCACAAATGACCGCCAAAGCCTACGGCTCTCCTGGCCCTCAGAGTTGGGGGGCTGTAGTGTCCACACCACCCCTGGACGTGGAGGGACAGGCTGACTCGCCAGAGGTGGCTTCACGGAGACTGGAAGCGACACAGACGAATCTCACACCAGTGACGTCGCTGCCTCTTCAGTGAGGCCGGCTGCCCTTGGCAGGTGGGCAACATGCCGGACTGGGGGCCGGGCTGGGGTCAAGGCTTAGGCGAGGATCAGCCAGTTCCCCCACAGGCCACAGGACACCCGAGCCATGATCTGCTTACAGAAAACAGTCAAGACCCCTCGTTTCAAAAGGACGCTGAGCAGTGGACAAGAGAAGGGAAGCAAGGGCCAGGCCCCGAGTCGCTGTCGGACAAAAGCTGCTGTCCAGGGTCCACGGGATCTCCGCAAATGTGTGCGTGTCACGCGGGCTGCGGGGGGGCTACTGGTCAAGGATCTGTGTCTGAGGGCCCCTGGAGATGGTGACATGCCAGGTGCCCGCCAGACACACGACTTCAAATCAGAGACTATGTCCCGCTCTGCACACCTGAACCACATACAGGGTGCGACACAGAGTTGGTGTGGAGCCCTCAAGGCCACCGCGTGAAGTTTCCTGCCTGGTTTGTGGCACCGAGAGGAGACACGCTGCGTGCTGTTACTGTGACGTCAGTGTCCTAAACGCTGTTACCCTGACAAACCATTGTTAACCTACAGGTTCTGGTGCTTTCTCCGCAGCCTGCTTGCTGGGCTAAGGGGCAGCAGTTTGCGCTGCCAGGATGGATGCAGCCTGAACCACTGTCTTCCTGAGGCCCTGCTCCGACACGGTCCCAGAGTCCCCTCCTCTTCTGAAAGGAGAATGGCGCCTGTCATCCCGGCTCATGAGGTGCGGAGGGAGACATGATAGCCTCAGGGAGCCGCCTGTCTTGCTGTCCTGGGGCTGCCGTCACAAAGCACCACAAGCCGGGGGGATGAAGACAACAGAGACGGACTCTCACAGTTCTGGAAGGAAGAAGTCCGATAGCCAAGTGTGGGCAGGGACGGTTCCCTCTGAGGCCTCTGAGGGCAAATCCATCCCGGGCCTCTCTCCTGGCTGCAGCTGGCTGCCCACCGTCCTTGGCATCCCTTGGCTTCTGTGTCACCCCGATTCTACCTCCCTCTTCACACGGCCTTCTCCTCTGTATCTTCTCCATCTTCTCTCCGGTCTCTTATGAGGACACCAGTCCCTGGATTCAGGGTCCACCCCATATCCAGGATGCTCTCAAGATCCTTGACTAGTTCTATTTGCAAAGAACTCATTTCCCATGATGCTCCATTTACGGGTTCTGGGGGTCAGAACCTGGGGGCCCCATTCAGCGGTCACTGCCGACAAGTAAATCCCCCTGAGCCTCGCGCTTCAAGGGCGAAGGAGCCCAATCAGAACACGGGACACAGAACGCTGTCTTCTGTAAGAGCAGTGGTGGGGGTCACAGCAGATGGTCTCACCCATGCCAGGGTCATAATCAGGTCCTGGCTAAGAAGTTCCATGGGGCAGAGGTTGGGAAAGGCCCTTCTCTGAAGCTCCTTGCCGCTATGCGGGATGCTCCAGGGTGGTGGTGGTCTCGGGGCCGGGCAATGGGGCAGGGGAAGACCCACAGAGCAGAGCGTCTCCATGTCATGGGCTAGGCTGCTGCCCTATCTCAGGCGCCCCCTGGGGAGCGCTTTACCTTCCTGATCCGAGGGGGCCTCAAAACCAACCATTCCCGGGGGGGCGGGGAACGGAAGTGCAGAGGAGCCACGGAGCCTGCCGTGTCATGCTGGTGCTCCACGCAAGGGAGAGGCGGGGCCACACGGCTCCCCCCTGCAGAGCCGAGGCAGGGGCAGACCCAAGCACCTGGGCAAGCATCCTGCCAGCAACGGACGGAATGGCTCAGGCAAATGCCCAAGCGGGGTAGGAATGTGCTTTCACTGAGGTTCAGGGAGGTGAGGAGGTGGGGAGAGACGCCCCCTCAGCCCCCCCCCCCCACCCTGTCCTCACCTCTGGCTGTCGTTGGCCAGGTACTCAGCGAACATGCGCACGGCCTGGAGCTCGGGGGCTGAGGAGGGCTTGATCTCGTCTAGGACCACACCGTACTTCCTCTGCAGTGAAGACAAGCACACCATCAGCTTGGCCCGCTCTCCCTGCGGGGTCGACACCTCAGTCCCCAGGAACACATGAGAGCTTTTCAGGGCTCTAGCATCACCCTGGCAGAGCCCCAACACCTGGAACCAGCACCCACCACCCCCAGGGACCCCTTAGCCTACCAGGTGCTGGCCCTGCCACAGCACCTGCTTGGAGCCAATACAGTGTCCCTTGGCACCTGTCAGGCCACAATGCCCACCACTCTAGCCGAAGACCCCGGCTGCTCACTGTCCAGCCCCCGGTGCTGAGGTGACAGGGTGAGGGCCCTGCCAGCTCTGGGCGGGGGGCGGGAAACGCGTCGCCCAGGGGCAGGGGGTCTGGGCATGCACTTCTATAAACTGGGACGTATACCTCTCCCTGCTGACACTCAGAACTGGTGGTGGTGGTCACTGCTGGGAGGGGAACTGGAGTCAGGGGTCCATTTTTCACCACACTCCTTTCCAGGTAGTTTTAATGTTTTTGCATCCACGTAGAGGTGTTTGTTTGTTTTTTTTTTTTTAATGCAGGTATACATCCCAGGGAGATTCCAAGGTACACCGGGGCAGCCCCTCTGCTGGGGGCCACACACACTGTTCACCCTCAAGGTCAGGGGGTAGGGGGGGGGTCTTGGCCAACAGGAGGGCGGAGGTCCCATCAGGCCCCAGAACACTCCACAGAGGGAAAGATATGAACAGAACCAGGAAACCACTGAAGGCCTGATGTGAGGTAGAGGCAGCTGTGAAGCCATGTGCCACAATCCAAGGTGGGGGGGCAAGGGACAAGGGAGGCTGGCTGCCTGTGGGCCCTGGGGTGGGGGTGGGCATGTGGGATTCTCTTTACCATCTACTTGATTATTCTGCAAACCCGAAGCTGTACCGAACAAATGGAATCTGATTATGTAACAGAAAAAAAAAAAAAAAGAAAGAAAAGGGAGAAATCACTACCCTGGCCCCCCAGCCTGGTGAGCCTATAACCTTGGGAAATGGCCACCTACTTGTGGAGGCCACAGCAACTGCCCCTGCCATCCTCTGTCTGCCACAACCCCCCTCCCCCCAGGACTCTGTTCCTCTCCTGTCGCAGGGACACCGGAGGTCACGGCCTGCGCTCACCTGTGCAAGGTATGCTCTGTACAGAAAGACATCCCTTTCCACGTCTCTCCCTGGGCTTGATGGCTGAGGAAACAGAGGCAGGTCAGGACACTTGGGAGTTGGGTGCCAGACAGGTCTTCAGTAGAGGCCAAGAGCAGGCAGCGTCTCCAGTGGATTCCAGGCCTGAGTCCCAGCCCTGATCTTGTCCCACACCACCACCACCCCAGGAAGGGGCTCAATCCTCACCCCTGTTCGTCCAGGTGAGGGAAAGTGGAACACCCACTCCCGCTGCACAGCAAGGGGCCAGGGTGGAGCCCACACCTTCAACCGCGGGACACATGGCCACTCATACCGACAGGGGCCCCCAGGGTGCAGCAGATTGAGACAGAAGTTGCTCAATGGTACACGTGGTCCAAGATGTTGGGGGGAAAGGCCCTAGTGCCTGGGTTTGTAAAAGTAGAGAAAACAGGCCCACGAGGGTTCCCATCCAGAGGTGGATGGGTGATTCTGCAGAACTGATGAGACCCAGGAGATGTGCAAACGGGATTTTATTTTTTTGTAGCAAATATTTCTATGGGGCATGTTCCTGTCTTGTTTTTGTCCCAAAACCCTCTTTAAACACGCAAAAGAGAAGAAACAAAGGTTTGCTTCACTCAGAGGGCCTCTCTAGGAGAGCTCAGCTAGGCTGTCCTGGTGCAGTGACATCGGTGTCCAGCCTGGGCCATGCCCCTCAGCCCCACTACCGCAGAGCTGGGGAGGTGACATCACACAGTGGTCGCTCTGGGACTGTGTCCCCAGCCAGGCGACGAAGTTATGGGGAGGCCGACCAGAGCCAGGAAAAGAAGAAGGCTCACAGGACTTGGGCAGAAGCCGTGTGCGGAGGGCTGGGCAGACCTCCAGGTCTAAAGAAACAAAAATGGCATCTTTCTGAACAAATGCTTCTCAGCCGTTTCCTGCTTGGGGATAGCTCGTCAGAATGACCTGAGAACAAAGCCAGGAGGCCCATACCCACCAGTGATGGCCAGCTCGAGTGGCCGCTCACCACTCCCAGACGGCTCAGAGGCGCAGCCAGGCCTGAGGATGAGTGCCATCGGGGGGCCAGGGATGGGGTGGGGGCTACTGTCAGTATGGTCACACTGGACCTTCGGCTTCTTGAGGCTGTCTTCACTGCTCTGTCCCCAACACCTGGGCAGTACCTATTATCTTGCAGGCACTTAAGAAATGTCTGACAGAGGAGCACCTGGGTGGCTCAGCTGGTTAAGCATCAGACCTCGGTTCAGGTCATGATCTCACGGGTTCATGGGTTTGAGCCCCGCGTCGGGCTCTGTGCTGATGGCTCAGAGCCCGGAGCCTGCTTCGGATTCTGTGTCTCCCTCTCTCTCTGCCCCTCCCCCGCTCATGCTCTGTCTCTGTCTCTCAAAAATAAACATTAACAAAAATAAAAAATTAAAAAAAAAATGTCTGACGGGGCACCTGGGTGGCTCAGCCGGTTAAGTGTCCAACTCTCAATTTCAGCTCAGGTCACGATCTCACAGTTCGTGGGTCCGAGCCCTGCGTTGGGCTCTGTGGTAATGGTACACAGCCTGCTTGGGATCTTTCTCTCTCTCTGTTCCTCCCCTGCTCTCTCTCTCTCAAACACAAATAAGCTTTATTAAAACAAACGAACGAACAAACAAAAGGAATGTCTGACAGATAAGGGAAAGTCTTAATGGCGACACAGCACTACATCTAATCACTACATCTATAAGGGCAGTGACCCACCACGTGTTCTACCTGGGGCCACCTCAGAGCTGGCAGAGTTTGGGGTCACTGTAATGAACTGCCATAAACTGGGTGGCCTGAAATAACACAATTATTCTCTCAAGGTCCTGGAGGCTAGAAGTTCAAAGTCAAGGTGTCAGCAGGAACATGCTCCCATCAAAGGCTTATCCTAAATCCCAGATGATCTCATCTAGAGATCCTTTATGGAATTATACCTGCCATGATCTTTTTCCCAAATGAGTCACATTCACAGGTTCTGGGTGAACATATCTTTTGGGGGATACCGTTCAACTCAGCATAGGCTGCCCAAGAGGGTTTAGGTGGCCCATGGACCACATCAAATGGCCCAGTGGGGACAGTATTCCCATTCTGGATGCATCAGGGAGAATGTCATAGTTTCGGGCCAGTGCGTGTTTCCCACATCCCCAAGAAGGAAGCGGCTCCCTGGCTCAGAGGCTGGGCTGCGGCCTGCCTCCACCCGCAGTGACCGTCACCTCTTGTTTTCAGTCATTCCCTTAGTACAGTAGGTCACACTGGTCTTCCCTTTCAGCAGCGACGGAAAGTTTGCACGTTATGACAGGAGAAGACTCAAAAGAACGTATTGCTGTGATGTAAGCAGAACAGACGGACAAGAGGAGTCAGACAGCAGAGCATGAGTGTGACACTGAATTTCACAGTGACCCTAGTGAGACAGGTGTCATCGTTCCCATTGGACAGACAGGGAAACAGGCGCAGAGAGGTACAGCGACTCAGCCCTGGCTGCAGAGAGTCGTAACAGGGCCAGAGGCTGAGCACGGGTCTGTCTCAGTCTTCTTACCGTCTATACTACCCAGCAAGGAGGCGGGCACACAACTGTGGTGGTGAGTCGAATAAGGGACACCCCCACCCCCCGGCCCCGGCCCAGCGAAGTCCGTACCAGGCCCTGGAATCTGTGAACAGCTTACATGTCACAAAAGGGACCTCACAAAGGTTATGGACCCTAAAATGGGAAGACTATGCCGGGTTACGGGGGAGGGCCCAGCCTAATCACAGAATCTTAATGGCAAGAACTTTAATAGCAGAGAATAGACAGAAATAATGCAGCAGCAGGAGAAATCCAAGCGAGCCCAAGTGTGAGAAGGATTCTGTGGCTGGTTCTGACGTGGAGAGACCACATGCAAGGTTGAGGACTGGAGAGGAGCCTCTGTGAACTAAGGCTGACCCCGGGGCTCAGACCTAGCAACCTGAATGAGTCTGAAAGCATATGCTCCCCTAGGACCTCCAGAAAAGACAGAGTCTGGCCAACACCTTGATTTTAGCCTGGTGCAAGCCATGGAGAACTTCCCACCTGCAGAAACCGACCGAGAGATAATGCATTTGTTTTGTTGCAAGCCTTTGTGGCCATTCATCATGGCAACATCAAAAAATGAATATAATCAAACAAGTGTTATTTCACATGTAAGCTTCCTGAAGCCCATTTCAGGCATTGTCCCCGTTATACAGATGAATGTCAAGGAACCCAGGTATACCGTCAGAGGTCAACGGTCGGAAGCAGGAGAAAGGAAGCCTTCCCTCCTTCAAAGTCCAAATTCCTCCCAAGCCTCTGGCGGCCTCAGTGAAGAGCTCTGCCATTCCTTTGCTTGCTGCGCCAAAGGCCTCCCACACTTTCAGAATAAAATCCAAACCCCAACTGTGGCTCCCAGGGCCCTTCCTGTCCCCCTGCCCACTTCATTCTCCATCCTCCCCCTCGCTCACACCACTTCTGCTACACCGGCCTTTTATGCTTTGACTACACGGCACTCATCTCTGCCTCGGCACCTTTGCCGCAATTTAGGGGGTTAGATGCTTCTCAAGGTTAAGTCTCAGGTTCAAATGACAGCCAGTGAGGCTGACAGGCCACCAGGGGCTTACCGGACCACTCCCACCTGGAGCAGCCTCCTCCCCACCATTTTCCAACTCAGCACTGTTGTTTTTTTTTTTTTTTAAGAGAGGTGTATGTAGGGTTTTTTTAAGTTTATATACATATTTTTAAATCATCTCTACACCCAACGTGGGGCTTGAACTCAGAACCCTGAGATCAAGAGTTGCATGTTCTTCTGACTGAGTCAGCCAGGCGCCCTTCGCTCAGCACTCTCTACCTCACCTTGCCCCCTTAAGCGCTCAAGCTGTTATTACATATTCACTCACTTCTTTACTTGTTTAATCTCTTTGGAACACTAGGCCATGTACAAGTTTAAAAAAAAAAAAAAAAAGACTCCGTTGAAAATAGAACCACGAGGCCCAGAAGGGGGCGCTCTCAAGCCCTGACATTCCAAGTCAAAAGCAGACCCCAGCAAAAGAGAGGTACCATGATTCCCCCCAAGAAGACTACACTTTAGTACCCCCACAGGAGAACAAAAGATCTCCTCCCGGGGTAACTGCCTAGCCAAGAAGAGACTGTCACAACTCAGGCAATGAAAAGCCACTACACTTCAAGCTCCCAGTTTACTCCAAAGAATTTTCTAACAGCCCCTCTCAACTCCCCCCTTTCCTCTGTGAAAAAGCAGTCCTCTCCTTTGATCTCTGGACATGCCTACGGTTTTGCCATAGGTTACATGTCCCAAACTGCAATTCTCCCTTAATCCCCAATAAACTCAGTTTGCTTGTAAAATAGATGAGTTTTCTTTTTAAGGTTAACAACCATGAGGGCAGGCATGACCACTGCTCTTAAAGATTCGCCAACGGTTCACTCTCAAAGTGTCTGTAACGTCCGTGTCCCTCCCTAAAAGTTCCTGCTAAAGGACCTGTCAGGCTGGGCCCTGCCTGACAAGGCTATTTTCTAGCTCTCAAAAGGCCAACCTCATTCCCATCACTATCCATCACACCACCCCCCTGACTTCTTGTTTATTTGCTCAGTCACTGTCCCCCTTGGAAGCCTGAGCTTTCCAAGAGACCTCGGAGTTTTGTCACTGCTTTGAGCCCAGCACGAATACACCGCCTTGACCCATTGGGAAGCTCAATGAGGAATGAAAGAATGAATGGGCAAGTACGGGGAGATATAACCAGGCTGGTGGGGCAGGCAAAGTCGGGGAAAACATTTCTCTCTCGAGCGGCGGTGCTAGCCTTCCAAAATGACAACAAACAACAGTCCCTGCTTCACGAGTAACGAGGGTATGGTGGCACACGTGGGCCCTCCTCAAGTGAAAATTACTACTACTATTATTATTAATACAGTAGTACAAACGCCTCCCTTACTCAAATGTCTTCCATGGCGCAGAGCAAGCTCTCGGAGTGAGAAGTATCACAAACTGTCACGGCTTTGAGTTTTGTCATAAGAAAAGGGTAATTCCTCACAGCGCTCTGAAGAGATACGTGACGGGGGGGGGGGGAATGCCGCGAGAAGAAGGAAGATTTTTAAAATCAGGGCGCGACCAGTGGCCACCAGGAAGCAGCTTTCGCCGCCACCTTCCCCTCGCCTCCAAGCGGCCGCACCTTCACCCGCTGAGCCTCGTTAATGCACTGCTGGTAGCTGCCAATGTAGAAGGCATTCTTCACGTCGAACAGCTCGTCCACTTCCCCGGAGCCGCCAGAGGCCGAGACCGGAGCCGGAGGCGCCATATCGCTGTGGTCCCAGTCGTTCCCCTTCCGGAGGGACACGTCGGACGGAAGCAGGGATTCGCTGCAAAGCGCTCTGGGAAATGGAGTTTACTCGTTCCGGCCTGGAAATGAGCCAATGGGAGACTTAAACGGGGGTTAAAGGACGGGAGTCGCACGTGCGATCCGCAGGGCATCTCGGGAATTGTAGTTTGACTTGATCGCACGAGCCAGTGGGACTCGGGGAAACATAGTAAGCCTGTGGTCGAGGCTGGGAATGGGAGAGTGAGTTAGAGGGGGTGGGACCACGCGGCAGACTATCCAATAAACTATAAGGTTTCCGTGACGTCATCGGTTCGCGCCGGAAAGCGCAGCTCACGCGAGTGGTTCACCCGGAGCTGGCGGGGAGGATGGCCGGCTTCGCTTCGCTGGGGCTGTCATCGTGGCTCGTGGAACAATGTCGGCAGCTGGGTTTGAAGCAACCCACGCCTGTACAGCTCGGCTGCATCCCCGCCATCCTGGAGGGTAAGTGTGGCCCCGCCTCTTCCCCAGGAAACCTCCCCACTCCTATCGGCTCCCTTTCCTTCTCGCAGCCTTTGCTCGCTCCAGTTCCGCGAGTGGAGGGATAAGCTTGGACGTAGTTACCGGCGAGCTTGGATCCCAAAGGTAGACTGGACGGTGTTGGCGTTCGGGCTGCACAGTTCACTCCCTGTGTGCCCATACACAAGTGATGTAATCTCAGAAACTTTCGTGACCTCAGAGCACAGGATGAATCGATACTGCTGGGAAAATTTGGTTGCGGTACCATCTTAATTTTGCAAATGGACTCTGAGGTTGTCAAGATTGCTAGTAAATGCAGAACTCTGGTCCGGTGAATACTCTGCTCCCCACTCTAACGGCTCAACCCAGTTTGCCATTAAAGAGATGCCCTTAGGAAACCTTAGGAAGTGACGAGTGGAGGGATTAAATAAACAAAAATGAAGGAATAAGTAGGGGGCCTTAGGATGCAAATTGGATGAGGGTATTCAGGTTTCCCCAAACTCAGATGCTCTGTGAGGGGGTCAAAATGAGATTGTGGCATCTTAGGTCAGGTGGATGTAGATTCCAGTCCAGCCTGCTACTCACTGGCTGTGTGTCCTGGGCACATTGCTGAGACTCGTTTTCCCTTTCTATTCAATGGGAACAGTAACAGTCTCACCCTCCTAGGATTTGTCAGGATGCCTAGGATGTAAATGGCATGGGCCAGTATGGGCACATGGTAACTGCTCATTAAACATTGACTATTGCAAACTCTGCCCGATGGAACAGTTGTCTACACCTGGGGTGTGTTAATGCCAGTTTGCTCTCTACCCAGGTCGAGACTGCTTGGGCTGTGCCAAGACAGGCAGTGGCAAGACAGCAGCATTTGTCCTGCCCATCTTGCAGAAGCTGTCTGAGGATCCCTATGGCATCTTCTGCCTTGTCCTGACACCCACCAGGTGAGCACCCCACAGGCTTCCTGGGTGAGTTAACCATCTGTGTTCTCTTGGACCAGCACATTTACCTCTTTTAGCGTGCTTTCCCTGTGTTTAAAATGGAGACAGAAATCATGCCCGCCTCTCACGGGAGGTACAGAATTAGCAAGGATAAGTGTTATCCTTATCCTTAACAAGGAAGAGTGCTGAGTACAGGGCTTGTCTCACAGCAAGTGGCTGGACAGGAGCTATCAATAGTCTTATAGCCTAGGATATACACATATCTCCTGTTCTTGGGCCAACAAATATGGAAGCTGACTTGGTAAGTCCTGTAACAGTCTGTAGGAGAGGTAGGCACTGCATGCTGTGAGGGTGTGGCCTGGAGAAGGGACAGTGGAGGAAGACTTCATTCATGGGGTGCCTTAAAGGGACAAGTTTGGGGAACGATATTCTATAGGCAGAGGGAACTGCTATAGTGCATTTGTGCAGAGGTGTGAGAGAGGCAGGGAGCAAGTTGGCCTATGAGAGACAACTTGAGACAAGCCCAGAATGCCAGGAAGAGAGTTAGAATCAATTCTATGGGTATGTGAGCAGAACAGGGCAAGATGGAGGATAGGAAGTGGGCACGTGGGCCAGGGAGAGGCCCGGGCAGAGATGGGGTAGAGAGGAGGGGACTTGGACATTGACCAGTCCCAGGGAAGAGGGGACTGACGCTTAGGTTTCAGGCTTTGGTGATTGTGGTGTCGAGGCCACTGCTGAAGAGGAGAGGCCAGTTTGGGTGGCACTGGAGGGAGAAGGGCCTTGGGGTGTTGTGGGTCTCAGCTTGGTGAGAGGGCAGGGTCCACAACAGGGTTCCAGTGTACAGTTTCCGAGCCTTTATCCCAAGGGCACTGGGAGCTATGGTGGGTGTGTGAGCAGGGGAGGACCAGTTGGGAGGTCTGAGACATAACACATGGGAATGGGAAGCAGGCACAGAACCCCCATCTAACCCAGCCTGGCCCCTTCACATCCACAGGGAGCTGGCCTACCAGATTGCAGAGCAGTTCCGGGTCCTGGGGAAGCCTTTGGGCCTGAAAGACTGCATCATTGTCGGCGGCATGGGTACAGGGGGCCCAGGGAGGCTCTGGGTAGGGGACCCCTGCAGCCTCAGACCCCCCTGCCCAGACCCACCTCTCATATTCCACCTGCAGACATGGTGGCCCAGGCCCTAGAGCTGTCCCGGAAGCCACATGTGGTCATCGCCACACCAGGGCGCCTGGCTGACCACCTCCGTAGCTCCAACACTTTCAGCATAAAGAAGATCCGCTTCCTGGTGAGTCGGTCTAGGGCACTGATCCATCCATTTAGGACATGTGTCTCACAGGCCATCCAGTAGAGCATTAAGAATGGGGTGATTAGGACAGCTGAGGGATCAACAAGAAGGGGACTAGCCAGGGTGGTTGGGGACAGGGCCTCTCCGAGGAGCTGAGATGGTTGAGGGTGCAGATGTCTGAGAACCGGAGGGAGAATGTTTCAGGGCCCCCGTCCAAGGCTGGGCAGGAGGCGTGTGGGAGGCAGGCCAGGCTGGGCACGTGATCAGGCCCTGGCCGGTGCCCTCACCCCAGATCCACTACTCCCTGCCCCCCGCCGCCTGTGCTGCAGGTGATGGATGAGGCCGACCGGCTGTTGGAACAGGGCTGCACCGACTTCACTGCAGACCTGGAGACCATCCTGGCAGCCGTGCCCACTCGCAGACAGACGCTGCTCTTCAGCGCCACACTGACTGACACGCTCAGAGAGCTTCAGGGTCTGGCCACCAACCAGCCCTTCTTCTGGGAGGCTCAGGCCCCGTGAGTCCACAGCCAGGTTCCAGGGGGCAGGGCAGGCAAGGCAAAGGGTTGGGGGTCACACTCAGCAGAGGTTATTGCCCACGGATGGTGTGGGGCATTGGCTCCATTCGGCAGTAGGGGAAACTGAGTCCACCCATCCCCAGGGTGCGTACGGTGGAACAGCTGGACCAGCGCTACCTGTTGGTGCCTGAGAAGGTCAAGGATGCCTATCTGGTCCACCTGATTCAGAACTTCCAGGATGAGCACGAGGACTGGTCCATCATCATCTTCACCAACACGTGCAAGTGAGCATGGGCAGGTCTGCCCCTCTCCTCCCCCCAGATCTCCTCCCATAGCTCTTTCTGAAGGCCCGAGAGGTATGAGGCACACAGCCCGTCTTGGCACTCCAGGGCCTCTGCTCAGACCAGAGATTTCAGAGGATTTGCTCAAGGAGGCCCAGAGAGGTCAAGCAGTTTGCCGAGATCTCCCCTCGTGAAGGTGGAGCCAGGATTTAGGGCTTCTCAGACCTGCTCTTAACCAAAATGTCTAGGGGCCTCTGGCCCTCCCCGGAAAACCCCTGCAGCGGCTGGGAAGGCCTTGGAGCAGCCTCTTCTCTGTGTCTAGGGGTGTCACTAGGGCCTGGCATATCAGCTCCAGTACCCAGGGCTGTCCTCTCTACAGTCACAGAGGCCTTCAGAATCCTTTGAAGCTCCCGGGGAGATTGTCAGGAGGCTGTAGGCTATTCAAGCATGAGCCAGAGTAGATCACGCAGTCTACATCACATCGAGAAGACCTCCTAATTGGCTGCTGCCCTCCAAGAATGTATTGGCTACCAGAAAAGTCTGGATGTAGGGCCGGCTCTCATTGGTTTAGGCCAGGGAAGGGGTCGGCAGAGAGGACGTCAGCAGGCAGGATACCCCTCACCCCTGCTTCTCTTTTACCAGCCGTGCAGGGTCGCCTACTTGTGGTCTTGGGGGTGCCGGGGCAAGAGTGCCTTCCCGAGGCCCTGGCTCTGCAGGGGCTGACAGTGTGTCTTTCCCACCAGGACCTGCCAGATCCTGTGCATGATGCTGCGTAAATTCAACTTCCCCACCGTGGCTCTGCATTCCATGATGAAACAGGTGTGGGATCAGGCCGCCCCCGAGACCCCCACCCCACCCCCCGCCTTGCCCTGGAGACTCGTCCCAGCCTCGGGGCCTTTGCCCAGACTCTTCCTTCTGCCTAGAATACTTCCTGCCACCCTTTTGCCTCGGTGTGGCCGTCTCATGGGTGAGCCCTGTGAGGGTGGGACTGTCCTAGACTCCACCCTGTCCCAGGCCCCACACAGTAAGTCCTCAAACGCTTGCTGAGATGCTGCCTGACCCCCAGTTCTCTCCCCAACTTGGCACCAGAAAGAACGCTTTGCTGCCCTGGCCAAATTCAAGTCCAGCATCTATAGGATCCTGATTGCAACAGACGTGGCCTCCCGGTGAGTGGCCCCAGGGTCTTCCTTCCCATGTGCAGGCCCAGTGACACCCCCACAGAGTGACCAGAGAGAGGGCTGACCTTGGGCAAGAACTGGGGCAGCCCCAACTTCACAGCTGTGTGACCTTGGGTGAGTCCCCATCTTGGTTTCCACGTGTGGACAGGGGCCTGGACATTCCCACAGTGCAAGTGGTTATCAACCACAACACCCCCGGGCTCCCGAAGATCTATATACACCGCGTCGGGCGGACAGCCCGTGCAGGTAAGTGGACGGGGCGGGGTGGCCCTTGGACAACTGTCCTTCCAACCTGCCCACACCATAAGAAACCAAAGTCACGGGCTGGTGGGAGAAGATGTGGGGATATAGCCCGCAGGTGAGAGGCAGTGCTTAAAAGTTGGAGGAATCATCCTTTCAAAAGCAAAGGCAGGGAGTGCTCTGGCTTACGAGATTCTCCCCTGTCCTGTGGTCCTGGGCAGGTCATATCAGCTCTCCGGGCCCACTTCCTCCTCAAACGACAGGTAACACGAATGCTGCTCCAAAGGTCACGGGCCTCATCAGCTGTCAGTGCTGTTCCAGCACCAGTCACCCTCACAGAAATGAGGAATAGAGAAACTAGCGTGCACAGATCTGGGCCAAGGCCCGTCGAGGCTTATTGCCGACATAACTCCCTGGTAGCCACGCCCCAGAGGGAAGTCGGCCATATCACCGGCCCCCGTGTAAAGCCAGCCTGACAGGAGAGCTGCCTCTCCTGCTGTCTCCTCTGGGATGGACTTGCCCTCACCAGCTCACCAAGCTCTTAACTCTGTTCCCATCAAGAGGAGCCCTGAGCTGCCTAGTGGCCAGAACTTGTCTTTCTTGGCCCCTAGCATGCAGCAGGTAACTATGGCACGTCCTTGCAGGGCGGCAAGGACAGGCCATCACACTGGTGACGCAGTATGACATCCACCTGGTACATGCCATCGAGGAGCAGATCAGTGAGTAGAGGGATGGGAGTGGGGGAGGCGGGTGCCTCCGGGCAAGATGCCCACTCACCCCCTCAGACACCTGCTAAGCTGCGCACGTGAGCAGGCTTAAACGGCACTTTCCTTTCTATGCAATCCCAAATGAAGGCTTTTAGCCCAGTTATCAAAACAGAAGCTTCCCACAGTGGTCCTCAGCAGCTGAAAGCCACATCCGGTGGGAAGGGACTTAGGTTTCTCAGACTGGGGTGCATGGGTGGTCCCTGTGGATGAGTCGGAGGCCCCAGGCACAGGGTCTGGATGTGTTTAACACCACCTCTCTTCCCCCACCGGGACGATTTACTTTGTAGCCCAGACCAAGAAATCTATAATCACTGCACAGACTGTCCTAAAACTCAGAAATCTCTGCCCTTTAGAGGACAGTGTTTAAGTCACATCTACACCCAACGTGAGGCTCAAACTCAGGACCCCCAAGATCAGGAGTCACACACTCTTCCGACTGAGCCAGCCAGGCAGGCACTCCTAAAGGACAGTGTTTTTAAAATACTTCCAGTCAAGTTCCTAGTGCCGCTGACAACAAAAAAGAACAGTCTGTCTATCTTCCTTTGGTCTACAATCCCTGCTCCTGCTCGCCTGACCCTTACCTGACATGACCTAGTCTTGCATGCCCCACTGCATGAGGAGCTCACTCCAAAGCCAGAACCCCTCCCCCTGTCATGTCTGCCCTCTCCCGCCCCTACAGAGAAGAAGCTGGAGGAGTTCTCGGTGGAGGAGGCCAAGGTGCTGCAGATCCTTACGCAGGTCAACGTGGTGCGGAGGGAGTGTGAGATAGTGAGTATCGGAGGCCTTGGGGCCCAGGGGCGCCCTTCGAGACAAGGGCCCCCGTGACGGCCTCTCCTTCCCACCCGCCAGAAACTGGAGGCGGCCAACTTTGACGAAAAGAAGGAGATCAACAAGCGGAAGCAGCTGATCCTGGAGGGGAAGGTGAGGGCTGAGCTGGCAGGGGGAGGGGGAGGGTTTCCAGGAGGCCGATTGCCCAGCTCAGCCACCTCCCGGTGTTCCCCATGCCAGGACCCCGACCTGGAGGCCAGACGGAAGGCTGAGCTGGCCAAGATCAAGCAGAAGAACCGGCGCTTCAAGGAGAAGGTGGAGCGGGTGCTGCAGCGGCAGAAGGGTGGCGGGGCGGGCCGCAGGGGGCGTCCACCCAGGGCCCCCCCTGAAGGTCACTCGGCCCCAGCACCCACCCAGGACCAGTCCTGAGCCCTGCGTGGCCCCCGCCTGGCCAGCCTGGGATTCCTTCATGGAACCAAGGGTCAGAGGGGTCCTCCCCTCCCCCGGACCTGCTCTGTCCCTGTCGTTGGAACCCACGGACACCCACGTGGTGCACCGCACGGCTCTTCCCGCCCTGCGGCCCCTTCTCAGAGCCTCTGCCAAGAGCCAGGCTGCAGAGGAGGAAAGAATACCAGCTACAAAGTTGAGCTCAACTCCACACACAGTGACCCGGCTTCAGGGTCACCTCGGCAGGGGGTGGGGATTGCCATGGGGCCCCGAAGCCAAGATGTGTTGGTTGTACGAGTCACTAAATAAATGGGTCTCTCCACTTCCCCATCCGACTCTGTGGGAGTGGGGGCAGGGGAGGAGGGTTCAGCTGCTGGTGCTTCCCAAGTCCCCTAGAACATCATGTCGCCCCCACCACACCCCCAGTTCTCCATTCCCATCGGGCCAGGCCCAAAGCTTTGAACTACAGTGCTGGCCATTCTGGCCAGGTGACCCTGGGTTTGAGAAGCCCTCTCTGAACCTCAGTTCCCTCATCTGGAAAATGGGCACACCAATGGCACCCCTCTCCACACACAGCCATCAGGTTCAGTGAAATGACTCCCATGTGTAGTGAACACTACCATGTTCTGGGAGCTTCTCTATCTGCTCACCTGGTGGGATTTGGGGTTTCTAGCCAGAGTAAAGGAGGGGGGTGGTGCTTAACCAAGGGCCACCTAAGGGCAAACCGGTCCAGACGTGAGTTGAGCCCGGGGTGGGTAGGGACAGCTATGCTGGGCAGAGCCAGGCTCCTGGCTGTGTGGCCTGGGCATGCTCGTCAGGCTCTGACACTCCCTCTCCTCACTGGCAAGTGGTTTACTAAGCCGTACACAGCCTGAAGGCGGCTGAGGTGCATCGCAGAGGACGCAGGTAGAGGGGTCCAGGGACGGCGGTTAGATGCTTCGGTGCCCACACAACACACACAGGCACAGCCACTCTTAGAAATGTAATGTGGGCACCAGCACGCGCCCTGGGGATTCTAGAAATTCTACACAACGAAAAGCCCCAAAACAGCCCCTGAGCTGCGAGCGGCCAGGGCCAGCTGAGGCATTATGGCCAGGCCCTCCCCGGGCTGAGTTAGGCCCCCAGTCCCTGCCAGGGTGAACGGCCCACTGTGCCGCCTGCGGCCCGGCTCGTGCCCCAGGCGGGAATCCTGCGTATAAAACCAGCTCCTGCAGGCCCCGGCTCCCACGCAGACCCCGCAGCCAGGTTCAGGGCGTGCCCTCTGCCAGGCGGGCTAGGCCCTCCCGCAGCTCGCTCAGCTCAAACAGCCTGACGTCCAGCAGCTGTGCGGCCCGGCCCACCTCAGCCCGTGCCCGTTCCCGCTCGGCCCGCGCCTCTTCCAAGCTGCGCTCCGTTGCCCGCAGCTGGTGCTCCAGCTCGGCGTTGCGGGTCTCCAGGTCCTGCAGGGAGACGATAGGCAGGATCTGAGGCCCCAAGAAGCCTTAAGGGTCATCAGCCCTGCGTGGGGCATCCAGCCTCTGAGTGTCATCCCATCAGACCCCACTCTGGGCCATGCCTTAGTCTCTTATCCTCCCTGCAGCTTCTGCCCAAGACACTCCATGGGCCCTTGGCCAATCTGAATGCCATGGAACTGATCACATCCCTCTTCTGCTCAAAACCCTCCTGTGACCCCATGAGGCTGGGAACAAACTCCACTCCCCTCCTTCCTCTCCTTATTCATTCCAACTCAGCCTCGCTGGCTTCCTTGTGGGTCCTTGACTATACTGAGCGTCTCCCCACCTCAGGGTCTTTGCACATGCCGTGCACTCTGCCCAGGAGGCAAGAGAAGCATTTCCCCAACTTCTCTCTTCTGGGTCACTAGAGCCTTTGACATCTTCACCTGCGGGACTCAGAACGTGTCCCGTGAACATTTCTCAGATAAAGTCTTCAATGAAAGCCAGGCCAGGGGCGCCTGGGTGGCTCAGTTAAGCATCCAACTTCGGCTCAGGTCATGATCTCAGGGTTTGTGAATTCCAGCCCCACATCAGGCTCCCTGCCGTCAGCCAGCAGCCTGCTTCGAATCCTGTCTCCCTCTCTCTCCCCTCCCCAAACTCTTTCATGCACTCTTTCTCTCAAAAATAATGAACATAAAAAAAAAAAAAAAAAAAAAAAAGCCAGGCTAGTCAGACTTGGGTTCAAATGCAGTCTCCTGATCTCAGGCTGGGGATGTGTGAGGACTTGATGGGGTCAAGCATGGGAATTCAGCAGGGACTCAAAAACGGCTTGTTGAATGAAAGAATGTGAAAAACTGTGCCGATGATCATCCTTTCCAAAACACTGGCTGCAACTGAGGCTTTCCATGCACCTGGTCATCCCAGTCCTTCACAACCTTAGGTAACTGTCTTCCTGATCCCACCTACGGGTGAACAAACAGGCTCGGGGAGGCACATAGCTGCCCAGGACCCATCGGGAAGGAAAGATCCCAGGTCTGTCCCACCCCCGGGGGCTGGCTGGCTCTCGACAGGCACCCCACGCCCCCCAACCCCCCCACAACGACACACACCTGCACCTTCTGCTGCGTCTCCTCGCGCTCGGTGGCGTCCAGGGAGTCGCGGGCCCCACCGGTCTGACTCTTCAGTGTCTGGATCTCCTAGAGAAGAGTTCCCAGGGTCTCTTCTGGGGTTCCTGGCTCCCTCGTGAGGGGTCAGGGAAGGTGAAGCCCAGGGACACGCACTCAACCCTCACCTGGTCCTTGGTTTGCACTAGCGCCTCCAGCTGCTCCAGTGACTGGCCTGGCCCTTCCTTCTCACTGACTGAGGGTGGCTCCGCGGCTGCCTGGGCCTCCAGCTCTGCTACCTGTGTGGACAGGCATGTCAGCCCCTGAGACCCCCGGCCTGCGCTCTCCTGACCCCCGGGGAATCTGCCCCTTGCTCAGGCACACCTGTGACTAGGTACTCATCCCCTCTGATTCAGGCTACCAACTTGAAGCAGGCAGGACTTCAGGGTTTGACAAAGAGTGACATGATCTCAAACCCGTACTACAGAACAAGAAACTGAGGCTCAGGGGAACAGCCTTGAGATCACACATCCAGTCAGTGAACCCAGGACGGAGGCAGGGGCTCCACAGTTGCCGGGGGCCACTGAGCGTCTCTGGGAGGGAGGGGTCCCCTCACCCGCTGCCGCAGCCTTTCGGCCTCTGCACGCTGGGCCTCCAGCTGCTGCCTCCACTGGGCGGCGGCGGCGTTGGCTTCTCGCAGGGCGCCCGCCAACTTGTTGTTGCTGTCCTGCAGCGCGAAGAACTCGGCCTCCCACTGCACCTCGCCCACGGAGCTGCAGGGACGCGAGGGTTGGCTGGGGCGAGGCTGGGCAGCGCTGCGTTTGGGGGCAGGGCAGGACGGTGCCGGAGGCGGGGCGGTGCTGGGGGGCGGGGCCGTGGGTGGGGACTTCGCGGGGTAGCGTGATCTCGTCGGGGGCGAGGTGAAAGTAGGTGCCTGGCGTCGGCTCAGGGAGACAGACGGAATGGGGAGCGGGGTCAGCCCATCGGGGTGTGCCCAGAACGGGGTGAGGGTGGGGAGGCACCCGGCGGTTTAGAATTTGGCCGGGGAGGCGTAAAAGAGGCACGGTTAGCCCCGAGGAGCCGGCGAGGTAGGGGCAGGGTCCGCCCCGAGAGGGCGTGGTCAAAGCGGGAGGGCGTTCCAGGGGCGAGGTCGGCTCCAGAAGGGGCAGGATCGGAGTCAGCCGCCTCTCCTTCCCCCGGCCTTGGGTACACAGATCCCGCCGCCCTTCGACTTCAGAGAAGTCCCTCTCCGTGCCAGCAGTCCTGCCACGCCCTATGCCCGGCCCTACCCCCTCACCCCTCGGACAGCATCTTCTTGAGCCGCTCGCGCTCTGCGGGGCCGGGGACGTCCGCGCTCTGGCTACGGAACAGTTTCTCGTCGCCGGGGCCGTTGGCGCTGACGAGAGGACTTGGGGGCACCTAAAGGCGTGGGCAGAAGCGGGGTCACACTGGGGGGGGGGGTGGCTTCAGCCAAGGACCAGTCAGGTCATGGCTGGGGTCAGGGCTGATGTTACTGGGGTTGTGACTGAGGACAGGGGTCCTTTCCAGCACTGGGATGGGAGGGCGCTCCTCCTCTCCTCTTCCACCCTCTCTGGCTCCCCATGGTCCCTGGACCAGAGTTCTGAGCACTGTACCCCCACCTTGCCTGCCTGGGCTCTCACCAAGCTCCCAGGAGCGCACTTGATGCCTGCTGGTCTAAATAAACCCACTGAGATATTCAAAATCTGCAAGGGGGTGGGGGCAATGTGAAATCTCTATGCTATTCCTTCACAGCAATGCCCTTCCCTGGGGCCAAATTTCAACATGCTTTTAAGATTCTGACAGGAAGCCTTCTACTAGGCTGAATTCATTATAAATCCCCCTCCCAGCCTGGACCATGAGCCCTGAGGGCAGGGACCAGCCTACTTTTTCAACTCCCTAACCCTCTTTCCCACACAGTAGGTGGTCAGTAGATCATGCTGAATAAATTAATAGAGGAAAGTGCCCCAGGGACAATTTTTTTACTCTACCCCTCTACTTAGCCATTTCAACCGTCAGGTTTTTACTCTGCCATCTAAGCTGATTTCTTTCCCCTTCCTTCCTTCCTTCCTTCCTTCCTTCCTTCCTTCCTTCCTCCCTCCCTCCCTCCCTCCCTCCCTTCCTTCCTTAATGTTTATTTTTGATAGAGAGTGCGAGTGGGGGAGGAGCAGAGAGAGAGGGGGACAGAGGATCCAAAGCAGGCTCTGTGCGACAGCAGCAAGCCTGACGAGGGGTTTGAACTTGCGAACCCTGAGATCATGACCTGAGCTGCAGTCACTCAACCGACTGAGCCACCCAGGTGCCCCAAGCTGGTTTCTAGGCCTCCCCTGATCTAAGGCTAGGCCAGCCGTCCAGAATGTGCTCCTGCCACTTTTCCTCCAAGGCTTCTGTTACAGGTCTAGCTTTACACAATCTGTGAGCATATGGTCTTGGGCACGCGCACAGCACCTGGACCCTCAATAGCAGTTGAGTGACTGGCAGGCATGGGACAAGGAGTGCTGACCTGGTGGGAAGTGAGTCCCAGGGCTGGACTGGTGAGCTCCCCGCCATCCTGAGATTTCTCCCTTGCCAGCCTCGCTGCTTCCTTTACTTCCTGGAACTTCTCAGCAAACTGGGGTGGGGTTGGGGGAGGGGGGGAAAGGCAGAACAAACAATCAAAGAAAACCCAGCCCCCTCTCCCAGAGCCCCATTAGGTCACCCTCACCCCCCACCCCCAGCACCAGCCGTGTCACTATGGAGGCGACTTCAGGAGCATCTCATGAACTAGTTCATCTCATGAACTAGAAGAGTGGTAAGAAGGCTTAGAAAATGTCCCCAGTGATCAGATTGAGTATCATGGTGGAGGGTGGGATGTTCACGGAAGTGTATTACATTGAGGCACCTTGAAAAAGGGATCGATCCCCTTTTCCTCTCCGTCAGGCTTATTTCAGCAAGGAGAGCCTCAGGTGAGTGCTGTCTGGAATGCCTGGGACACTTGTGAATATCTTTTTATAACAAAGAGAAAGCAGGTCTTGGGCTCAGAGCCTCTTAGAGGCACCTGTAGCCAGTGGGCAAGTAAATCACCCTTTTCTCATTTTTACTGTACTTATATTTACATTTACCACTTATACACCAGTTTTCCAGTTGGGGTAGGACACACTCACTGTTTTTCATTTTCAAATAAATTTCCTTAATGTGAAAATACATTCTTTAAAGAAAATATTTACATACACACAGTCACTCGATTGGGGCAAAGGGGCCAGTGCAATTCATTGCGGTGGGGGGTTGGGGGGAGGGAAGGGGGATGATCTTTTCAAAAAACAGTCTAAGAGCAACTGAATACTCAGTGGGAAAAAATACTCCTACCTTATACCACCCACAGAAATTAATTCAAGACCTAAATTTGAAAGGAAAATTAAAGCTTCTGGAAGAGAAGAAAATCCTCACGATCTCATTAGGAATCAGAAAGCACTAACCATCCAGGGAAACAATGGATGAGACAATACTGAAGCCTAGAGACAGCAGAGGGTGGAGGGAGGCAATGAAGAAGGTAGGGCTAGGGTGTGTGAGGGAACTCTTAGCCCATCCCAGGCACCCAGAGAAGGGTAGGGTGTGTCCAAAATTGGAACAAGTGGCCAGCAGAGCTGAGACATGAGCCAGGGAACCAGGAAGGGACTTTCGGCTTTTTCTGATACCCATTCTACAGCTGGGAAGACTGGAAACCCAGTACCTCCAGGGGCCCCAGTATACCCAGAAGACATAGGCCCAGCTCCATCCCTCCCACCGTGTCATCCTACCAGCCCACCTGGGTCAGATGCTGCTCAGAAGCAAAGCCGAGGCCATAGACAGTGTTGGCACGACTGTCTGCCCACTGTCCAAACTTCTGGGAGGTTTTGGTAAAGGTCATGTTGGGGGTGACAGTGCTGTTGATGATGGCCTGGGGAGAGGTGGGGAGCAAAGTTCAAGGTTGATGAGACTGACGATAATAATGAATAGGAAACCCCCACTGGATCACTTTGTCTTAGCTCCTCAGAGATCCTTGGTCTGAGCCATTTCGGGAGGGAGACCTGATCCAGGGCTCCTCCCCAACCCCAGCCCCCAGGCACCCCGCAAGGCAACGACCAGACCCAGGCCTGTTGCTGAGACCCCTTGGGCCTGCCACCCCACCCAGGCCCTGCCAGGACCTTGGCACCCCCAATGCTGATGATTCGGTAGACATTGCGGGTGGCATCATAGAAGTAGGAGACAGTGAGCGCGTGCTTGCCCGCTGGGATCCAGTTTCGCTTGGTGGCCGGGTCAATCTGGAACACGTGCGCCCTTGTGCTGAAGATGGGCTGCTCCCTGCATGGGGAGAGTGTTCTCAGCAGGGCTGGGCATCCCCGGGGGGGGGGGGGACTCAGGGCCAAGCTGCGGAGGCAGGGACTCACCTGGCTGTGGACATTGGTCAGGCTGGGCTGGGTGGGCTCCAAGAGGCAGCCAGAAGGATGGCAGGAGGTGTGGTTTCAGCCTCTGTGGGGGACAGGGGGCTTGTGAGTGTCTCCCCAGGACAGGCTTAGGGAAACCAAGCAGGTCCAACCTCAGGAAGCACGACCAAATACATACACCATTCATAGAACCTCAGTCAAAAAGGTGAGAGAATCAGCAGATCACCCAGAGCAAAACGGCCCTGGAGGAAGCTCTCACAACACCTTGAGCAGGAGATGGCTCTCTAAGAGGAGCCAGGTGGCCCCTGATAGCCCAGTGTAAACTTCTCAGCATGCTAGGTACTGAAGTCCCAGAGAAACCCCCTCAATCTTGGGGCTGGGTAGAGAAGGGCCAAGGCCAACACTCGCTTGGGATTTTCTGCCACATTCACTCATCACTCCCCAAACCAGGATCTCTATCAAAATGTAGGGCATCACCAGGTGCCTACTGGGAGACCAGTCCCCCCACCGAACCCACAGAGAGACACCTCGGCTTCCACTCTAGGGCAGAGGCACATCTTGGAGTCAAAGTCCAAACCCCCAGGTAGCTCCCAGCCTAGTTAAAAAGATAAGATGTAGCCAAACAAGTTTACTCTGGTGCCAGATGGCCCATGACCACTCAACCCCAATACCATCCATGCAGGGCTGGGTGGGACCAAGGATTGGGAGAGGGGGCTCCCCAGCCTCTCTTGGTTCCTCCAGCCACAACCCCATAGAAACCAGGAACAGTTGCCCTGGAGAATTCCCGACCCTCACCTCTGTGCCCCCAAAACCTGTACCAGGGGGATCTGTGGAGGATCCAGGAGGGACCTGGCGGAAGGAGGTGGCAAGGTGGGGGAAGGGAGTCCCCAGGGGAGCGGCCTCCTTGGTCAGAGGAGGGATGCCCCCCCACCCTGTCCTGGGCAGCTGCTGCCCCGGTCACAGGGTCTGAAACCGGAGCCCCTGGGTGGGGGAGGGGCGGCAGCTCTGGCCGGGGCTGGGAGCGGGTCCTGGGTCGAAGCAGGGTTCCAGGGTGCAGGGGTCCCAGGAACACAGGCCCTTCCGGCCCTGACAGTCCTGCCGAGACTTGCAGCTTTGGGGAAAGTTACTCACCAACTAGTCATGTGCCTCAGACGCCTCTGACCGCGGGGCTCCCGAAGGAGGCCCAGACCCCGCCCGGTGCCCAGGATCCCCAGTCGCGTGTGGGGGCGAAGCCCCACCCCATGCGTCCCAGTCCGGGGGGCCTGATATTCAGTAAGGAAGCAGTTCCCATCCGCGTCAGAAGCGGGGCGCCCAATGCGCGCCCCAACTTCGGGAAGTGCCACCCTCGACCAGGGAACTTCCGAGACGGGCGCAACGCCCCCCAACTCCGGGTCCAGAACTTCGGGGACACATTCTCCGCCTCCTCCAACGCCAGCCCCAGAACTTCGGGGATCCCTCGCGCCACCTCCGACTGCTAAATTTCGGGGATTCCCTGCCACCCCTCCAGCCTCGGGTCCGGAATTTCGGGATTCCCTCGTGCCGCCTCACTCTCCCAGGCCCGGAACGTCGGGGACACCGCAGTCTCCTCCAACGCCGGGTCCGGAACTTTGGGAACCCCTCGCACGGTGCCCTCTTCGACCCCGACTCCGGAACTTCGGGGCCCCTGCGCCCTCTCAAGCCCTGGAACTTCGGGGCTCCCGAGCCGCACCCAGCCTCCGTGTCCGGAACTTCGGGGACCCCCGCGCCCTCCCCCGGCCCTAGAACCTCGCGGGCCCCCGCGTCCCCGACGCAGGCTCGGACAGCCGGGCTCACCCTGCGGGCTCGGCGCCCCGCGAGTGTCCGGGCGCGAGTCGGGTGCTGCCCCGCGGCGCCGATTCCCCGCAGCCGGGCGCCCCGTTCGCTTGCTGGCTCCGGGGCCCGCGCCCTCCGCGCCGCCCTCCGCGCCGCCCTCCGCACCGCCCGCGCCTTTGTCTGCGCCTCCGCCGCCGCCCGCGCCGCCTCCGGTCCCATCGCGGCCGGTCCCGACGCGGCCGCCGCCCGCCCCGCCTCCCCGGGCCTCCGAGGCTGCCCCGCAGCGCCCCCTGCCGGCCCTCCGCGGCGGGGGGGGGGAGGGGGAGAGGGAGGGGCGGAAGCTGGGAGGAAGGCGGGAGAGGACCGGCGGGGAAGGGGTTAAGGACGGGGAAGAGGGACAGGGGGTGGGGATGGGGACAGAGACCCAGACCCCGAGATAGAAAGACCGGGGAGAGACACAGGAGACAGAAGGAGCGTGTGGCTTCATCGTCCCGTCAGGGGTGGCCTTGACCCTCCAGGTCACTGCTGCCCACGTTTCTCACTGCCTGAGGTCATGACTTTCTGCTTTTGATGGGATTCCCTCTCCCCTTGACAGGGATCCAGGGACAGGGGCCTCTCTACCGCACAGAGGTGGGTGCCTGCACACAGTAGGTGCTCAGTAGGTGTTACCAGGAAATGAAAGAGAAACAGGCAGGGAGAGCTGGAAGAGGCTGAGAGAGAGAGACAAACAGCAGGCACTTAATGAGGCTTGATCAGGGGTGCACCGTTCAGAATCCTTCCTGCTTGACTTCCCACCCAGCTCTGATCCCCAGTTGGGGACGGGCTTCTGTCCACCTGGTCTCCCTCAAGGGGATGGTTTAACAGTGCCAGCCATGGTTAGATTATCAGTACTGCTATGCTATAGGGTCCCAGAACCTAGGGCAGAGGGAACATTGGGGCCTGATTGCCACCGAATGAGTGAATCCCCTGGAGGTCCTCGGGCCTGGGTCAGAAGGAGCCCTTCATGCACTTGCCAGGAAAGGGTCCTTCTGGAGCTGAGCCAGGCTCAGCCTCCCCAGGCCCAAGTCCACCTGTGGGGCCCGCTGGTCAGTCCTGTGGCTGCCCTTTCTCTGGCCTCCTCCAAAGTCACACAGTGCCATTGGGTTCATGGACAGAGGCACGGCAGCTCCTCAGAACCAAGGCCCACAGTTCCCTAAAGTTCTGAACCTCATGTTTTGTTTTGTCTTGTTATGTTTTCGGTGCAAAAAAGGCGATTTTATTAAAGCAGGGGGACCGGGGTCCATGGGCAGAGAGCTGCCTGAACCTCATGTTTGAGCTTGCCGACCACCTCACAGGTTTTGTTTTTCAACTTCTTCGTCCCGTCTCCTTTCTCTGTTCCTTTATTTCTGTTTCCCTGACAAGAATCCTACATCTAGGCTGGTAGCTATCTTCAAATTACTTTTAGGTGAATTCCTGGTCATGTCGTTTCAGGAGACTTATTCCCAGGCCAAGATCAGGGTTTATTTCGCTTCAGGTCTTTGCCCAACCGGATCCTTCCACCTTTCTGCAGGCATATACTCCGCCTTGTCCTTCCAGGCTCAGCACCACTGCCCCCTCTCCGCCTGGAAACTTCTCTGTCTTGGGCTTGGAGGGAGATCTCGCTGTGCTCTGCGCTATGCCCCCATCACTTTCTGTGTGACCCCTGACCTGTACTACCTGTTTATTACTTGGGTCATGACCAGATCTGGGCATTTTGGGGAGGGCTGGCCCGTCCTGGAGCCTCAGCCTCAGCCAGTATGAGAGGAACTGCTCACCAATGCTAGGGAAACAGAGCCTGCGGCCTCAGTTTCCCCAGCTGCTTCTAACTTCACAAGGCATCTGCACAAGCAAAGGATTTGGCTTTGCTTTCAGGCCTGAAGCCACAAAACGCTTTGAACATTGTGGGGAACAAAGAAAATACCGTCTGTTCTGTGCAAAGAGTGACTTTTCCTTATTACAAAAAAAAAAAAAAAAAAAATTAAGTAACTGGGAAAGGTGCCGACAGGGCCAAGGCTTCTGGAAGCCACTCAGGGTGTGCCGAGTGCTGGCCGGCTGCAGGGCCACGGCCATGTGGCCACTCTGTGGGGGCGGCCAGGAGAGGGGCCCAGGTAGACTTTACCCCTTGTGTGGGCAGAAGGCAACGACATGAGAGAGAGTGGGAGTTGAATCACTTCCCAGGCCCCCCTCAGGCTTCCGGGAGGGGTTGGGCTGGGGCTCACCTTGAGCAGCCCTGACCTGAAGATGGCAGCTCCTCATTCTCCCCTGGGCATAGACTGCCCCGAGCATGGCTGCCCCAAGCTGCCACCTCCACCCCAGCCTGAGACCTCTTCTGCCTGGGGATGTCCTTACAGTGTGGGCAGAGGCCACCACCCCAGGGTGACTGATTATGAGCGACAGCTTTCCCTTGGTGCTGAGGGAGGATATCAGAAAATGAACTGCCTGTCACAGATGGGACCAAGCAGAGAGTAGAACAAGTTTATTTGGCTCTAAAGAAGCTGCATTTGCAGAGTGGCTCTTCTGGGTTAGTCTCTGGCCTCTGCCTAGTTAAATCGGACCCACCTTTGGACTGAAGCTACATTGTCTCTCTTCCCTGGAGGGTTCCTGTCCCACCAGATCAGGGGAAGTCTGTCACGCTTCCCCAAAGCCACATGCCCGATCTCATGGTATGGAGGACAGTGGCCACTTCGATCCGTTTACGACATGATTTGGTTCCTAGCCACCTCTTCTGTGGTTCTATCCCGGCACCTAGAGCAGGACTGACCTGCAGCAGGAACTCTTTAAATGCTTCAAGGAGGAGAGGCTCCCCAAACCCCAGCATTGATCCTTGATGGTCTCCAGAGTCATGTGACCAGGGAGTGCATCTCAGCCCTGCCTCTTACCAGCAGTGTGGCCTTAAAGAAGACATTTTCCCTCTCTGTGCCTTAGTTACTCCATCTATAAAATGGGCATAAAAATGGTACTCACTTCTGAAGTTTCCTGTAAGGACCCAACAAGTCTTTGTGTGCAAAGGGCATGACCCCAGGAGCTTAACAAATGCTGGTTGTTACAAACATTATATTTATTCTTGGCCGTCTGGGCATGTGGTTTTTGATCCTGAGCCAAATTCTTAAGATTTTCTTTCAGGGGTTGAAGAATCCCAACTAGGCATGAGCTTTCAAGGACAGAAGGAGGTCCAATGGCATGATGATTTCTAAATCTTTATCTCTGGGACCCTTATATGCTCCCCCAGCCACACTCCTCCTCTTTCTCCCCATTCCCCCAGCCGTGGCCAGTTGGGCCAGCCACCAGAGCTTATCCTCCTGAAAAGCTCCTATTCGTCCCTCAAAGTCCCACCTCCAATGCCCTCTTCTCTGAGAAGCCCTTCCGTGTCTCCCTCTGGACCTTGCCCAACACACTCCCTCCTTCTGAGCCAACCCTGATCCCTATGGACTAGGGGTGCCTGTGTCCAGCTCTGACTCCCCCAGCGTGAAGGTACCTCAAGGGCGGGGCTGAAGCTTCTCTTGGGCTTGGCATCTCCCAGCATGGGGGTCATGGCGTAGGAGAGTTTGGTGACTCCATGTTGGTGATTTTTCATCACTTGAAAGTGATCCCACCTTAAATTCAGATCCAACTCAACTTATGCACAAGGACAAAGTAAATCCATTAAACCAGCCGCCTCCAGGAAGGCATGAAAGGGCTAAGGGGAGGGGGCCTGACACTGGGTTACGGACTTGAGCTCCCAGGACCTGGGAGGGTTGGGGGTGGGGGTGGGCAACACTTGAGCCCCCTCCAAACTCCAAACCTGGATCTGCGGTTTGGTTCCCACAGACCTAATTACCCTCATTTGCCACATGCACTAATTACCTCCGCGGTGCCAGGTGGCTGGGCGGGGCTGCCCCACTTCTGGGAGGTAGGTCGGGGCCCGATTATTTTTGGCTGTGTCGTCCTTGAAGACTCTGCCATCCTTCTGTGTGAAGGGCAGAAAGTGGGGCGGAGAAATTGCGGCCACATCAGTAGGGACGCTCGGAGACTTAGGGGTCAGGTTGGCCCAGGAGCTCCCTGAGCAGCGGGGTTTGGGTCCGAGGCCTCAGGGTCTTTGGTACCTAGCTGGAGGCAGCAAGACCTAGAGGGGCTGGGAACCTTCCAGATCCACGGTGCACTGGTTTGGAGGCCTGTCTTAAATGTCCCACTGGTGGGACAGGGCTTGAGTAGGTAGTCAGATGGGCCTGAGTGCAAATTCTGACTTCCACCAATTTGATGCATGTTACTGAGCATGTGAGCTCCTCTCTTTGCACCTTTCCTGACGGATCAGACGGGGATAATAATTCACAAAGAGTACTCTGGGCAGAGGGCACAGCATATGCAAAGGCCCTGAGGTGGGGATGGGCTGAGTATGCTGGAGGAACAGTGAGGGTCCAGAGAGGAGTGAATAGGAAGAGAGTAGGGGTCACTGAAGGCGAAGGAGGTCACAGGGGCCAGGTAAGATCTCATAAGCGGCGATGTGGTGTGCGGGTTTCACGCCAAGGGCACCGGGGAGCCATGGGGGAGTTTGGAGACAGAGAGGAAGGGACGTGATCAGATTTACATTGCAGGCTCCAGGCCAGGTTTCAGCTCTTGAGAGAGAATCCGGTATCTGTACATGTACAGAATGGGGACAGACCCTCCCTTTCTTTGAGCCTCAGTTTTCTTATCTGAGACAGAGTCCTGAGGCTCAGACAGCCCCAGGACACACTGGACCGTTAGTCAGGGAAGTTCCCTTCCCCCGAGCTCCCAAATTCCTACATGCCCTCCTCTCTGCCTGCCCTCTCCTCCTACTCTCCTTCTGTGGCCTTAAAGGAACAGCTGTGGGAACAGAGAGCGGGAAGCCGCGGGGAAGGCAACACGGAGGGGCTCCGGGGGCCGTGTTCCCGATTGGTGACAGCCCACATGGGGCCAAATGTTCTTACAGGAACCCGGTGACTCAGATGCCGCAGCCTCCTCCCTCAGTCTGCTAGGGGAGGCCATTCCTGGTCGCTGGGCATAGGTGAGAATCAGCATGTGCCCCTCTGGGTGGGCCCCAAACCAGTCCGTCCCAGATGCATTGCTCGCTTTCCTGCTCTCATAGCTTCTCTGGCTCTGCTGGAGGCTTCAGTGGGAGAATCTGGCTCCTAACTGCCATTGGCCAAGGAGCTGAACCCCGTCTCTGGACCTTTACCCTGAACCCCACCACTGAGCCTTCACACTCAGCCCCACCTATGACTGGAAACGTCAGCTCTAACACCCTCTCCTTCAGGAAGCCTTCCCAGATTCCCTCCACTGCCCCAACCGGGAGTGTCTGTATCCAGCTCCGTCCCGGATGCAGACTGGGGGCTCCTTAGAGTCCTGGCCCAGCGCAAGGCCTCTCAGGGCCCCAATTGTTGTCCAGTGTGGGAAGGCTCAAAGAGACCCTGGGGGAGGAGGAATCTCCACGGCCCTGCCTTTAACTCCATTTTTATGGAAAAGGAAACTGAGGCTCAGGGGGCTTCCCCAATTAAAAACTGGCCAAGTGGAAAAGCTTGGCCTCAAACCCAGGTCTGAGAGACCAAACCCTGTTCTCTGTAGCTTTTGGAAGCTTATTTACCCATAGGGAGGGGGAAGAAGGCATTTACTTGCCTGAAAGTAGAGTTGGTACAGTCTGGGCTCAGACTCCAGGGGTCTGACAGTCCGTCTCCATGGATGCAGGGGGAGCCTCTCTGGGGGTTTCCTTCTCTGTAAGATGGGGGTTCTTCATCTGTTAACTCATGCTTATTTTTATTTTATTTTATTCTTATTTATTTATTTTAATGTTTGTGTATTTTTGAGAGAGACAGAGCATGAGCAGGGGAGGAGCAGAGAGAGAAGGAGACACAGAATCCGAAGCAGGCTCCCGGCTCTGAGCTGTCAGTACAGAGCCCGACACGGGGCTCGAACCCACAAGCTGTGAGATCATGACCTGAGCCCAAGTTGGGTGCTTTACTGACCGAGCCACCCAGGCGCCCCGTTTTGTTTTTTCTTTAACGTTTATTTATTTTGAGAGCGAGAAAGTGTGAGCGGGGGAGGGGCAGAGAGAGAGAGAGAGAGAGAGAGAGAGAGAGAGAGAGGAGAGAGCAAGAATCCCAAGCAGGCTCCAAGCTGTCGGTGCGGGGCTCAGACTCGTGAACTGGGAGAGCCGAAGTCAGACACTTAACCAACTGAGCCATCCAGGTGCCCCGTAAGTAGAATGACTACTGACAGCATTTTGCAAAGGAAAGAAAAAACAGTCAAAGCAACAAGCACAGATGGGCGGTCAGTGAAGGTTACTCTGATGCGGTAGTGATTCAGGGGAACAGCACGTGCAAAGGCCCTGAGGTGGGAATGTGCTCAGCTCCTTGGAGCATCATCATCAAGGAGGTGGATCTGACTGGAACAAGGTGAGTTGGGGGGAACCTAGGGGGGTGGGAAGGGCATATGGGTAGGCAGACCCATAGGCTGGGTCACAAGGGGCCCTATGGGCCCCAGCAGAGAGTATGGGCTTTATACTCGGAGCCCTGGAGAGCCACGGGAGGCTTTTGACAGACTGATTTTAATACTTGCCTTCTCTATTATCACAATGCAGAAGGTATCCTGGGCTGTGCTTGATAAACAAATGACGTTGTTATTAGCACTATCATTATTTCTTTGGGGATGTCCACAGGCTCTGAGTTTATATCTCCCAGGGCCTCAGGGAGGAAGTCCATCTCAATAACCCTCTTTCCGCCTTGTCCAGGTTTCCTTTCTCTCCCACACATTAGCTCTGATGCTGGCCCTGGATGTATCGCTGCAATCCCAGGCCTTTGAGTAGACGGAAACATCTGCTTCCCTGAGCAGCCCCAAAGGAGGTCACAGAGGAACCTGCTGCCCCCCCCTCCGCCCAGCTGGGGGAGGAAGACCACTGACGGAAGGGTAAAAGAGCACACATTGGGCACCAACTGCATACGCAGGGGAAGGCAGTATGTCCAGGCTGCAATCAGGGGCCGGGGGTGCCCGGGAGCACATGACCCCACACTCAGCTCTAGGTGAGAAGGGTGAGGGATGGGAAGGCAAACCCGGACATACAGACCTTGGAGAATAGCCGCTCCCAGGGGTTGCCCCAGGGGGCTGGCCGGTCCTGGGGGCACCTCTGAGCCCAGCCGGGAAACTGCAGTCGTGTCTGCATCCAAGACAGGGTGCGGCTGGCCACGGGGACCTGTTGAGTCACACCCGCCGGTGCCCTCCACCAGCTGGCGGTCGTAGCGCCCTGCCATGGCCTCTGTGGTGTTGAGCACCATCTGGCCGGTTCGAGAGCAGAGAGTCACGTGGGGGAAGGGGCTGGCCCTTCCAGAGGCACCTGCGGGGGCCAGGTTGGAGATGGACGGGGCTGCAATGTAGGCGGCTCTGTGGCCCCCCCACCACCGTGACATTCTACACTGGGGTCTCCGGGAGGAAGGTGGTGGTGGGGTGCTGACAGAGCGTAGAAGCCCAAAGCCGAGCTCCTCCTCTCCACTCCCAAACCTACGTGTCCATCTGCCCACCCACCCAGCCACCCATTCACCCATCCACCACCCGCCCTCCCACTCATTCACCCTGCCACCCATCCCCCCACCTGCCCGCCCTCCCACCGATGCAGGCATCATCCACGATTCGCCTCCAGCTTCCCCATCCGTGCATCTGTGCAGCTATTCTCCCACTTCTCAGTCTAGCACACTCATTCATCAAGCCCCGACTCTGTGTCCCCTCCTCCAGGCAGCCCTCCGGACTCTTCGGACAGAGCACCCGGCTCTTGCTTGACTCAGTGGAGCTGAGAGCGAATGTATCTGACTTGGCCTCCCCAGACTGGGGCTCTTCGAGGGCCTGGGACTGAGGCTTCTCGGGGGCCCAGCGACACCAGTGTGAGGTGGGTACCGAGGAGAAGTGCAGTGATTTCTGCCTGAAGCTGGTTGAGAAATCAGACAGGCCTCCACGTGGGCTGTCATGGAGGCACGACCACAGGGCCACAGGGAAGGAAAGAATCAGGCTTGGCCTGCAACCGTTTTAAGGGACACAGAAGGAGCTCTGAGAGTAGACAGCTTCCCCTGAAACTTACGCACTGTGTGACATTGGGTAGGTTACTGTACCTCTCTGAGCCTCAGTTCCTCCATCTGGAAATCTCTCCATCTCATCTTTTTCTTTTATGTTTATTAAGTTTTGAGAGAGAGAGAGAGAGCGAGAGAGAGCACAGTTCGGGGAGGGGCAGAGGGAGAGGGGGGCACAGAATCCGAAGCGGGCTCCAGGCTCCTAGCCGTCAGCACAGAGCCCGACGCGGGGCTTGAACCCACGAACTGTGAGATCATGACCTGAGCCGAAGCCGGACGCCTAACCGACTGAGCCACCCAGGCGCCCCTCTCCGTCTCATCTTAATTGGCACATTTTCCCAGACCTGCTCCAGGCCCCACTCTTGGTGAGAAGCCAGGAGGAGCCAGGCTGGAGGAAAGGAAGGGTGGCTGGGAAGACAGGAGGACATGTTGGGGGGTCAGGGAGGGCATGGGACACAACGTGTACGTTTTCTAACAGAAGCCTCTTTACATGTTTTCTTTCCTGAGCGCCGAAATAATTTTTGCTCGGTGGAAAAACGGTTTCAGAAAACACAGACATAATATAAATGATCTAAATAGCTCCCTCGTCGTAGCATTTAATTTCCTGAAGAATTTTTATTATGCACTTATGATGTGCCTGATGAAACCCACTGGCAAAAGAAACAAAACTCAGACGCGGTCCCTGCCCTTGGCATGGGTTGGCACACACCAGGTGCTCCCTAAATATCTGTGGAGTGAATGAAAATTTTAGAATAAAATCAATGCCCAGGGGCGCCTGTGTGGCTCAGTTAAGCATCCGCCTTCGGCTCAGGTCACGATCTCACGGCCCGTGAGTTCGAGCCCCTCATCAGGCTCTGCGCTGACGGCTAGGAGCCTGGAGCCTGCTTCGGATTCTGTGTCTCCCTCTCTCTCTGACCCTCCCCCATTCGTGCTCTGTCTCTCTCTGTCTCAAAAATAAATAAACATTAAAAAAAAAGTGGAATCATAATTTGAAGACTTTTGATGGATACTTAGGGCCACACTGACTTCCATATCATGTATCCCATATTTCAGTCTGTTCCCAGCAGCAATGAGTGTGTGTGTGTCCATTTCCTTGAACATCTGACATTTGTAAATCAGTATTAGAGACGTTTGCTTTGCGCGATGTGGGTTAAAATCAGAGACTCTGAAGGAGGGAGTGCGGAGTGACTGCTTAATAGGTACAGAGTTTTCTTTGGGGGGAATAAAAATGTTCTTGAATCAGAGGTGGCGGTGGCGTGACACTGTGAATGCACTAAATGCCACAGAATTGTATACTCGAAAGTTTTTAGGTGTTTCGTTTTGGTGTTTTTTTTTTTTTTAGCGTTTATTTATTTTTTTGAGATAAAGACAGAGCATGAGCGGGAGAGGGGCAGAGAGAGAGGGAGACACAGAATCTGAAGCAGGCTCCAGGCTCCGAGCTGTTCAGCACAGAGCCCGATGCGGGGTTCGAACCCACGAACCGCGAGATCATGACCTGAGCCGAAGTCGGACGCTCAACCGACTGAGCCACCCAGGTTCCCCAGTGGTTAGTTTTATATGATGTGAATTTTATCTCAAAAAAAAAAAAAAATCAGAGGTGTCAACCTGGCGTCCCCCAAACTCTGCTCAAATGCCACCTCCTCCAGAGACTCCCCAACCTCCCCCCCATATATCTTCTAGCACTTTCCATTTGTCCTCTTACTGTCTTCATAACTCCCATTACTCCCCGGCATTGTTTCATTCATTTCTTTATTCATTCATTCACTAGCCTTGCTGGGCACACAGTAGGTCCTCAGTAATGACGGGTTGAGTAAATGAAAGCTTACGGAGCGGAGCGGGATCAGAGCCAGGAAAGGAAAAGCAAAATCCACCCAGAAAAAGGCAACTGGCAAGGTGAAGTGTGGGGCTCCAGGGGCGGGAGGTACAGCACACAGTTCCTCCCCCCCCCCCCCCGCCGCCTGTGTATTTCCCTCAACTTCTATCCGTATAAACAGCTGGAGGGCAAAGGAATTGGGTGCATTTAACCACACAGAGTGTGGGAGGTGGCCTGCAACTCTTCCAAAGAGTGGCTCCCCAAGGTAAGGGAAAGAAGGTGTCGTGGGAGGTGACAAACTGGGGGTGGCTGTCACTGATACTACCAGAGGGAAAACGCTCATTTCTTTTTTTTTTTAATTTTTTTTCAATGTTTATTTATTTTTGGGACAGAGAGAGACAGAGCATGAACGGGGGAGGGGCAGAGAGAGAGGGAGACACAGCATCGGAAACAGGCTCCAGGCTCCGAGCCATCAGCCCAGAGCCTGACGCGGGGCTCGAACTCACGGACCGCGAGATCGTGACCTGGCTGAAGTCGGACGCTCAACCGACTGCGCCACCCAGGCGCCCCGGAAAACGCTCATTTCTAAAGCACCTACCCTGTGCTGTCACCAAGCCCCCATGGGTGATTCCCCTTTGGCCTCACCACAACCTCACAGGCCCATTTTGCAGATTAAGAAACTGAGGTCCAGTGCCGCCCTGGGACCCCCAACCCACTGGTTTTTCCTTCAGCCAGCCCCCTCCAACCACAGCCTCTTTTCTGCGTCTCCCCTCCTGGACCAACTGAATCAACAACCCCAAACACTTCTCCAGACCCGGCTGTATGCTGAGCGTCCAACCCGCATCCTCCAAGTTCGCCCCTCTCAACAGCCCACTGTCAGTGAGTAAACTGAGGCAAAGAGGCAGTTAAGACGCTCGCCAAAGCTGACAGAGCTGGGAAACGAGGGGCAGGGTTTTGAAGGGCGAGGTCGACCTGCACCCATCTTAGAGAGGGGTAAGCTGAGGTTCGGGGAGGTGAAGTGACGCGTCCGAGGTCACAAGCAAGAACGTGCAGGGGCAGATCTGGGGGTAAGGCTATTTTCATGTCCACTGCATAGAGGGGAAAGGTGCGGCACAGAGATCAGCCGGGTGTCAGAGGCCGCGCTCCTGGGGAGTGGACTTGAACCCAGACACTCCTGACGGGTTCTAGGGGGGCCAGATGGGGCGCGCCTATGCTGAGGCCTTGAGCAGGAGTGTGGGTTTCAAGGGGGGGGGAGGCAGGTGGCGAAGTTTCCCAGAACCACAGGATTGCCCTTTAGTGGGCGGGGTTGGGTGGAGTCGCGCCTGGTGGGCGGGGCCTGGGAGGGGCGGAGAACAGGGGTGCAGTTGAGGATTCGGAGAGCCAGTCGCGGGTGGTCGCGCACCAGTTGCGGTGTCCCCTCTGACAACTCCAGGGAGCGGGTGTAGATGAGGCTGCCGGCCCACGTGGCGGTTCACGCAGTAGGAGAGGCGAGGAGGCCACCGGGCTAAGCTCCTCTTCAGGGAAATGGGGCCCGCGATCGTCACCCCCTGACTGCGCTCCATTCCCCCAGACCCTCTAAGCCGCCACATCTGACAAATGGCACGCCTTACCAGGGCCAGAAGGGGCCTTTCGCGCACCAGGGCTGGTCCCTTCTCTGCGCCCTGCAGGCTTCAGAATAAAGGCAAACATCTCTCCTTTACACCCTCTTTTCCCTCCACACTCCTTCGTTCACTCCGCTCCGGCCAGAGACATCCTTGTTGGTCCTCGCGCAGGGCAATAACATTCTCACCCCAGGACCTTTGCACATGCTGCTCCCTCTGCCTGAAGCTCCTTCCCTCAGCTCTTCCTCCTGACTAGCTGTTCCTTCAGGCCACTCAGTTCAAATGCTACCACCCTGGCCAAAGTAGCCTCCCTCCCCCGCCCCCGCCCAGTTTCAAATCCATGAGAGGAAAAAAGGATGTTGGGCCAATTGCATAGTAATACAAAAATGTATAAAATTGGGTCCATACCTCACCAGGTGTAGTAGGATAATTCCTAATGGATCAGAGATGTACTTGTAAACACACCCTACAAGCACTAGAAGAAAATGTGTGTGTACTCTTCTGTCTGGGAATGAAGAGAGCTTTCCCAATGATCATTCGGAGCCCGGAAGTCATAAGGGAAAGGTTGTAGGTGTCAGTGAACATGTAAAATAGAACAAAGGTTTTGTATGTCAACATATGTCCTTATCAATGTGAGATGCTGAATGAAATGGGAAAAATACTTGAAACCTATATTACAAAGCGTTAATATACCTAATATACAGTTTCCAAAAACAAATAAGAAAATCAACTACCCTATGTAAAAAAAAAAAAAAAAAAAAAGAAAAAGGCAAGAAATCACAGTAAATAAATGCAATTGCCTTGGAAACACGCTCTAATGAGAAATACAAGTTAAAATTACACAGAGAGTGCCCTCTTTGACCTTCTCTGTCTCTCCTTCCTGCTGCCTGGGATGCAGATATAATGGCTGGAGCTGAAGCAGCCATGTTGAGCCCGGTGTCTTTTGGACAGGAAGTTTCAGGAAGGATCTTGAATCTCAGAGGACTTCGTGGAACAGCCACCATGCCTGCCCTGGACCACGTACCTCTGAACTCTTACAAGAAAGAAGTTACATTTCCATTTTGTCTGGGGGGAAAAATACATGGAAATAGGGGTGTGACCCTATATCCTGGGTGAAGCCATGGAGAAACAGGTGCTTTCGTTCATTGCGAGTAGGAATGTAAAATAGTCTAATGTCACGGTCAATGAAGGGAATGTGAAAGTGTGGAGCAAATCTGCATGTTCATTTGCCCTTTGAACTAGCCGCTCTACTTCCAGGGATGTCGTCCAAAGAGATGTGTGTGAAATGCTTGGTTATAACAGAGACTGGAAACAACCTACGGGGGACACTTATCAGGAACAGCCGGAGTAATCCCTAAATATGTCACAAAGAGCAAAGCAGGGAAAAGTGCACGTAATATGCTATCACTTATCTAAAGGAGGATTACGAGTGTATGTTTATTGCTTATATTTTAAATGGAAAATAAGCCTCAACACTTAAGAAACAGGATGCAAGGGGCAGTCTAAGGAGCTAGTTTCTCTGAGTTTACCTTGTTTTATAAATGTGACTTTGGGATCACGTAAATGTTTTGTATGGTTATAAAACAAAATTAAATGACAGAGGGAGAGAGAGGCAAAAAAAAAAAAAAAACCACTTGAAATAAAAATGAGACAAATTTGGGGTACCTGGGTGGCTCAGTTCGTTGAGCGTCTGACTCTTGGTTTCGGCTCAGGTCATGATCTCATGGTTTGTGGGTTCAAGCCCCGCGTTGGGCTCTGTGCTGACAGCACGGAGCCTGCTTGGGATTCTCTGTTCCCCCGCCTCTCTGCCCTTCCTTGCTCTCTCTCTGTCTCTCAAAAATAAATAAATAAACCTTAAAAAATATGCTAAGAGAGAGAGAGAGAAATTAACCTAACTCTGGTTTTGAGTTGGTAATTTCATGCCACAAACAGGAATTACTTCAGATGACTTTAAAACACGATCATTTGAACACCGTGCATGGTTCGCACAGCACATTCCCTGGTGAGCTTTACCCCAAGGACAAAAAGGATTACAAAGAAATCTTAAGCTGTCTTTGACAATTGTTAGTAATAATATTGATGTTGCTATTCTGAAACTACTGTGTTGTTTTGGATAAAGCAAATAAGTGATTTTGCTAATGTTCGCCAGCAAGATTTTCAGTGTCAGAGGAAAGGCACGAATATAAAAGCAAGGCAGTGAAGTAAAATTCTGCAATCCTAAGTAATTTTGGAAAATCAGTAGGAACACAGGATGGATTCTCCAAGAAGGTCTAGAAACAGGGACCAGACCTGTAGCAGTGAGCACCCCTCTTGCCAGCTCTGGTCTCACTTCCCACGAAAGAAGCCAGGGCTCCTGGGGGAAGAGCTGGTTCCATATCTGGGCAGGAGATGGGCCAGAAGAGCCTGAAGTATATCGTGAGACCAGAAGACAAGGAAGCTTCTAAAGATCATCAAGGGCCTGTCAAAGGGGCAAACGCCGACAGGCTCCTTTAGCTAAATGTGAGACAAGTAAACCTGAATGAGAGTAAGAGCTCATGGGGTGCAGGCCCAGCAGATGTGTTAAAAATCCAGGAATTCATGGTGATGCTCAAAGGAAGGAAGGAAGGAAAGAAGGAGGGAGGGAAGGGAGGAAGGAAGGAAGGAAGGAAGGAAGGAAAGAAGGAAAGAAGGAAGGAGGGAAGGAAGGAAGGAAAGAAGGAGGGAGGGAAGGAGGGAAGGAGGAAAGGAAGGAAGGAGAGAGGGAAGGAAGGAGGGAGGGAAGGAAGGAGGGAGGGAAGGAAGGAAAGAAGGAAGGAGGAAGGAAGGAGGGAGGGAGGGAGGGAAGGAAGAAGAGAAGGAAGGAAGGAAGGAAGGAAGGAAGGAAGGAAGGAAGAAGGAGGAAGGAAGGAAGAGGGAGGGAAGGAAGGAAAGAAGGAAGGAAGGAAGGAGGGAAGGAAGGAAGGAGGGAGGGGGGAAGGAACGAAGGAAGGAAGGAAGGAGGGAAATAAGGAGGGAAAGAGGGAAGGAGGAAGGAGGAAGGAAGGAGGGAAGGAGGGAAGGAAGGAAGGAGGGAGGGAGGGAAGGAACGAAGGAAGGAAAGAAGGAGGGAAATAAGGAGGGAAAGAAGGAAGGAGGAAGGAGGGAAGGAAGGAAGGAGGGAAGGAAGGAAAGAAGGAGGGAGGGAGGGAAGGAAGGAGGAAAGGAAGGAAGGAGGGGGGAAGGAGGGAAGGAACAAGACAGGGAGGGAAGGAGGGATTTCCTGGACGTCTGATGGAAGGTGCTCAGAATCCTCTCCCTTCTACAGTCTGGGCCCATGCGTGCCGGGCACTCCTCGGCATTCGGAAGCAGGAGTGTTTGGTTGCTTTTGCGCTCATCCTGCAGGGTGCACAGCCAGCCTGGACCCCCTTGTATCAGGAGGATTGTGGTTTTGACCCTCCCCGTTCTGTGCCTCTGGGTGGGCAAGGCTACCTCCCTGGAGCCTCAGCCCCCTGGGCCCATCCTCAGCCTATACCTGACAGGCCTGGAGAGGTGTTGCTGGACAGGTAGGGAAGCGTCTCTGGGCCTCAGTTGCCCCATCTGGGCTGCCATGAAGGGGTGGGGGTCCCCAAGGCCCCAATTCCCCATCTTCTCCCAAATTGGGGGTTCAGCAGGGGCCAGAGAGATGAATCACCCCCTCTGGGGCAAGGGAAGGAGGAGCAGAGAGAAGCACTAGGAGATCTGCAAACTAAGACCTAAAAGAAGGCAAGACTCCCTTCAGCATCGATTAGGCACCAACTGTGGCTCCCAGGCCTCCCGGCTCCCCAGTGATGACAGCAGCTGACATGCCTGGACCCTGCCCTGGCCCGACCCAGGTGGAGGAGGAGGGTGGGAGAGGTCACAATGATCACTATGCCTGTTTTTCCAAGAAGGAAACTGAGGCTCAGGGTGCTGGGGTTGCCCCGGACATCAAGCCAGCTGAGCGCAGGGCTAAATTCAGCCGAGTGCACCCTCACCCCTCACGCCCACCTGGCTGCTTCCAGAGGTGCCCGTGTCCAAACTGGGGAAGGTATAAACAATCCACCTTGTAGCTGGGCCTCAGAAGGGGTTCTTATCATTTCTGGTCCCTTAGCTGCCTCCGTTCGTTCATTCATTCATTCATTCATTCACTCACTCATTCTACAAATATATGTCAAGGCATAACTACCTCATGGGTCCTGGGCTGGGTGTGGGGGATATAATAAGCATCAAAGGCAAATATATAAACAAGGAGAGGTCACATGGCAATATGTACTGAGAAGGAAATCAAACAGGAAATGGGAGGTGACAGGGAGAGCATGAGGAGGGGGCTGTTCTGAGGAAGCGACATTTGAGCTGAGACCTACCTGAAGGAGGAAAAGGAGTCAGGCACACTGAGATCAGGGGGAAGGGCGTCCCAGCAGGCACAGCATGTGCCAAGGTCCTGAGGTGGAAAGGAGTTGGGCACGTTTGAAGAAAGGAGCTGGGTGTGTTTGAGGAGCTTCAAGGAAGGTGCTGAGGCTGGAGCAGGGTGAACAAGGGGGAGAGGGAGGGAGAGAAGGCCAGGGAGACGGGCAGGGGCTGGGCCTCCTCCCAGGGCGATAGGGAGTAAATGGGCTCTATTTTAGGATGATGGGAGCCACAGGCAACTTTTGAGTAGGGGGGGTAACTTGGTGTGCTTTTTAAGTTCTCAAACGCTCCCTGTGGCTGCTTTTGTAGGGTGAAGGGACTAGGTGGCGGCAGGAAGCACAGAGTGTAACTGTGGCTCCATTCAGCATTGATTAGGCACCAACTGTGGCCCTCGGACCTCCCGGATCCCTGATCGTCCCCAGACCAAAGATGAGCTGGAGCGGCCTTAGGGGAAGAGACAGCCTACCTTTGGGAGAAGGGGGGAGCAATCATGAGACATTGGCCGGGGCGGGGAATGTTCTGGAGGGTGAGGGAGGCGAGGAGTCTAGGGAGACTCCGGGATGTCTGGGTTTTTGATGAAGACTCTTCTTGATCTGGGGAGACTTGGCGGGGGGGGGGGGGCACTGGGCAGGTCTGAGAGTGGCCCGGGAGTCTCCCATCCACATTTCCCGGTGGACGAAGGCACTGGACCTGGGCGTGAGCTTGAACTTCCACTTGGCAAAGACACGCTGGACACGCAGCTAAGACAAAAGGAAAAAATAAGAATAGGTCGGGTCAGGGCAGGCAGGAGGCAGAGGGAGATGTTTCATGGCCCCTGTAGGAAGGAAGCGAGTTAGAGCTGGCCTGCGCCTCCCCACCCTGCGTCCTTTGGCAACGCTCTAAAAAGCCACTGCATTTTGCTGATGGGGCAGAGTGTGCTCAGCCGGCTGGCCGTTAGGACGGGCTCACGGGGAATGTGGAGACTCTTCCGGTGTTGAGTCAGACGGATCTGGGTTGGAATCCCTGTCCCTTCCCTGGTTATCCGTGTGCGCTCAGACACGGAGGGCCTTTCCAAAAAATTTCTCTGGGGCAACCAGACATCCGTGTGGGCCAAATCGGACCGCGATCCCTACCTCATGCCCTAAGCAAACTTTCAACCTTAGGCAAAGCCCTTTCTGAGTCTCTTCTGGGAGATCATCTCCACCTTGCAGAGCTGTTGGCTTCGATGAGGCACGATGCGTGCGTGTAAGACTAGGGAAATCTGTATAAAGTCTCTTGATTGTACGAATATCAACTTCCTGGTGGTGATAATGTATTACAGTCACGTGGGATGTTGCTATCAGGGAAAGAATTGGGTCTCTCTGTATTCTTCCTTTTTTTTTTTTTTTTAACGTTTTATTTGTTTTTGAGAGAGAGACAGAGACAGAGCGTGAGTAGGGGAGGGGCAGAGAGAGACACAGAATCCGAAGCAGGCTCCAGGCTCCGAGCCGTCAGCACAGAGCCCGACTCGGGGCTCCAACTCACGAATGGTGAGATCATGACCTGAGCCGAAGCCGGACGCTTAACCGACTGAGCCACCCAGGCGCCCCATCAACTTTTGACTATTCTAAATAACACCTCTGTGAATATTCACGTCCAAGTTTTTGTATGAACATATGCTTTCAATTCTCTCTTACTTTTTACAACTGCATGTGAATCTAGCATTATTTCAAAATAAAACGTTTAACGAAAGGGAAGAAACAAAACACAGACTTGCCGGGGCACCTGGCTGGCTCCATTGGAAGAGCACGGGACTCTGGATCTCAGGGTCTTGAGTTCAAGCCCCATGTTGGGCGTAGAGCTTCCTTAAAACAAAAAACAAAAAGAAACTTGCAATACTGAGGGATTAAGATCCCCTATCGAAAATAACAAATAATAAATATTATTTTGTAAAGTGGGGGACAACCTTTGTGAAGATAGTAGAATACATATAGCTATTTGGAACAGGATGATGTATGGGAGGGGCATACAGGAACCTTCCAGGTTGACCCGGGTGGTGGTTACCCAGGTGTGCCCATCTAAAAACTTAACCAAACCCCACACCTAAAAATAGTGCACTTCACGCATGTTCTTGGGTGTATGCCATACTGAAATAATAGAGAAAAATGAAAAATGTAAATTTACATTTCACCACAAATTTGAAAAAATATTACCGGGGTGCCTGGGTGGCTCCATCGGTTACGCGTCTGACTCTTGATTTCGGCTCAGGTCATGATCCCAGGGTCGTAAGATCGAGTCCCGCGTCGGGGTCCACACTGAGCGTGCAGCCTGCTTAAGAATCCCTCTGCCCCTCCCCCACTCTCAAAAATTAAAAATTAAAAAATATATTACAAAAAATGTGAATGGGGGTAAGGCAGTCCATTTAAGGGGAAAAATGAGGTAGATCTATGAGGAAAGGGGTGCACGTGCATTCACAACGCAGAGTTGGGAGACAAAACAATTTGCAAATAATAAGTAAAGCAGAATCACATTTTAGTAAAATAAAGTACACACACACACACACACACACACACACACTTCTGCATCTGTGTGTTTATTCCTGGCAGGAAGCATGTCAAACTGTTCTCCAAAGGGCATAGTGGGGGTTCTCTCTTTCTTCCACAGAAGTCTGTAAATTTGAATTTTTCACACTGAGCATATATTAATTTTTGTTGAGATATAATTGAAAGGTAACATTATATTAGCTTCAGATGTACACAGATTTAATATTTGTGTATATTACAAAATGATCACCATAGCAAGTCTAGTTAATTTCCACGACCACACATCCTTCCACAAATTTTTTTTCAGGGTGTCTGGGTGGCTCAGTTGGTTAGGTGACCAACTTCGGCTCGGGTCATGATCTCGCAGTTTGTGGGTTCGAGCCCCGTATCGGGCTCTGGGCTGACAGCTCAGAGCCTGGAGCCCGCTTCGGATTCTGTGTCTCCCTCTGTCTCTGTCTCTGCCCCTCCCCTGCTCATGCTCTGTCTCTTTCTGTCTCAGAAATAAATAAAACATTAAAAAAAAAAAAGATAGGGGCGCCTGGGTGGCGCAGTCGGTTAAGCGTCCGACTTCAGCCAGGTCACTATCTCGCGGTCCGTGAGTTCGAGCCCCGCGTCGGGCTCTGGGCTGATGGCTCAGAGCCTGGAGCCTGTTTCCGATGCTGTGTCTCCCTCTCTCTCTGCCCCTCCCCCGTTCATGCTCTGTGTCTCTCTGTCCCAAAAATAAATAAACGTTGAAAAAAAAAATTAAAAAAAAAAAAGATAAAAATGTCTTAGGCACAGGGACTACATTACCTCAATCTCCCCTGTGGCCTTGGAGGAAGTCAGCATGATTATCATCCTTCCTGTTGTACAGACAAGGAAACTGAGGCTCAGAGAGAGGAAGCTACCTGTCCAAAGTCACACAGCCAGTGGGAGGAGCTGGGATTTGAACCTGAGCTGTCCGGGTCCAGGGTCTTTGCTCATAACTACTTGCTGCTATCTTTCCTCTCATGAGCGTTCACAGTCTGAAAAACCATAAAACTGGAGTTTAGCAGAGCTTCTCTCCAGGTGGAGGAACAGGAAAGCAATTTCTCTGCTTTTGGCCATTCCGCATTTTCTAAATCGTCTGCAGTAGATGTGAAGTGTTGCATACTAAGAAAAAGAAATTCAAATAGTAGCAGTTCTTGTTGGGGACGTGGTAGGTAATTTCTGTTTATTTTTTCTCTCTGCTTATCTCGTCGGTTGCTTTTTCTCCAGTGGAGTCACATTACTTGGATAACAACAACAACGAAAATAATAAGCCCATTTTTCAAGTGCTGGAAGGCAGGGCCTGAAAATACCAACAGAGATTATCTCTGTGCTGAGCGATTATGGGAGAGGTTGTGACTTTTTCCGTTTGTTTTCTTTTCTGCTTCTTCGATTCTCCATCAGGAAGTTGCCCAACATTTTTATAATTAGGGGGAAATGATCCTGTAAAACCCTGGGGGCGGGGCAGCTACCCTGGGTGCATTCTCTCGCAGGGACTGGTCTCGAGCGTGGGGTCTCGGCCCCCCTGTGCCCGGTTTGAGCTCCTGGGGACCGATGGGTGCAGGTGGGGGTCGCGGGCTCTGCATCTCTTGGAGGCCCCAGCACCGTGGATCTTTGAGCAGGAATGCTCTCTTGGAGCCTCCGTAAATGGAGGTCAGACTCTGTCACCACCCCCTCCCTGTGTTGGGGTGACGATGACGTAAAGTGATGCGGAAGAGGCATGGTTCCTCCTGGCCCAGGCAGCAGGTCAGAGTTGCCCCTCCCTGCAGCCCAGGGTTCCAGTCCAAAGCCGAGAAGCTCCCTGAGCTGCTGTTTCTGCCTCTGACAGTGAGAGACTGCCATGCAGCCAGCATGCAGTAGGCGTCATATTATTGCTCGCGAGAGGCATAGAGAGGATGCCCACTTACCATGGCAGTGTGAGGATCCTGGTAAGAGAAAATATCTCTCTTGTAGGACATTGAAGAGGAAGCTGGTCTCGGGAGGGAGCAGAGGAGGCAGAGAGGAAGAGCTGTACGCTGTTTCTGTGGGAACCGCTTCCCCGAGGTTTTTCTGCAACGTGAGCCACGCCGCCGGCCTCTGTGTGCCCACCTGCGCACGCTTTCCCATGTGTGCTCCATGTTCTTGCACCACCCCCATTACCTTGCCGCCTGCCGAACTCCTATTCATCCTTTGAAACCCAGTGCCGTTTTCCTAGGAAGCCTTCTCTAACCCCCCCCAGGCGGGGCCCAGCCCCCTACTCTGGGGTCCCCCAGCCTCGATTCCTCCCTTCAGCCTAGCCCTGGCCCTGCGGGGCTGGGAGTGTCTGGGTTTGACTCTGCACTTCAGCTAGGGTGGGGTATCTTCAGGACGGAGGCCTTACATGGGTCCGGAACCACTGGGCCTCGGGGGCCGCGCACAGAGCAGAGGCATCCATAATACCTGGAAACAAACAAGGCGAACGTAAGCGGAGTGGCACCAGATCCTGGAACTACCTTCTTTTTCGGGAAAAGTGCAAAGCATTTGTTTGTTTCCAGGCTGGATGTGGAGCACTGGTGACCCCTAATTTTGTAGCCAAGGGGAAGATTTGAAGGGAAATCAGCCTGCAGATCTCCTGCGGGACTGGCTCTTGGGGACTGGCCCCAGGGGAGGCCAGACGGCCGTGGCGGCAAATACTCCTGAAGCTGTCATGCTGCGAGAGGCAGGTGAAGTTTGGCTCAGCAATGCACAGCTCGATGAGATTTCTAGTACTGAGGGAAACGGGGAGCAGGGCCCAGACCCAAGGAAGAGAGCGGGGATCAGAACAGTCCTCACACGAGGGAGATCAGGCCCACACCAGCAACTCCACGGAAACAGGACACAAATGTGCCTGGTCACCCGGACCAGAATCCCCCCAAAATGCACCTGCACGGGAGGGTGGAGATACTGTGCTTGAGGCATTCTGGGGAATGCTATACGGCCATGAAAAAGAGTCCTCTGCCAGCCCGCAGCCACGTGCAAGGACCTCAGGGTCATTACGCCCGAGAACTGTTTCCACCTCTGTGCGATTCTACCCCAGGCCAAACTAATCCACAATGCAAAAATCAGTGTGATACACCGCCTTAGCCGAATGAAGAAGAAACATCACATGATCCATCACAACCGATGCGGAAAAAAGCGTTTGACAAAATCCAACACCCGTTCGTGGGAAAAAATATTCAACAAGTAAGAGAGGGTGAAGCCATAAAGAAAAGCTCACGGCTAACATCACAGTCAGTGATGAAGGATGGAAAGCTTTTCCTCTAAGATCAGGAACGAGACAAGTGTCTTAATCCATTCAGGCTGCTGTCACAAAGTACCATAGACTAGGTGGCTTATAAAAAAACAGAGATTTATTTCTCACGGTTCTGGAGGCTGGAATTCTGGGATCAGGGTAGCAGCAGGGCCAGGTTCTGGTGACCACCCTCTTCTGGGCTGCAGACGGCCATCGTCACACAGCAGGAAGAGGGCAAGAGGGTTCTATGGGGGCTCTTTCATAAGGACACCGATCCCACTCATGAGGGAACCACCCTCATGATCTCATCACTCCCCAAAGTCCTCAATTTCTCATACCATCCCATGGTGGGTTAGGATTTCAACATATGAATTTTGAGGGGGCACATTCAATACGGAACAAGACTGCCCACTTCCTATGATTCTATGCAACTTAGTTCTGGAAGTCCTCTCCAGAGCAAGTAGGCAAGAAAAAAGAAAGAAAAGGCATCCAACTTGGAAAAGAAGAAGGAAAATTATCTCTGTTCACAGATGGCATGCTCTTAATATAGAAACTCCCCAAGATTTCACCACAAAAAAACCTGGGAGAGCATTCAGCAAGGTGGCAGGATACAAAATCAACACGTAGCAATCAGTTGCATTTCTACACACTAACAGTGACAATCCGGAAAGGAAATTAATTCTGTTTAGAATGGCCTCAAAAGAATCAAATGCTTAGGAGTGAACTTAACCAAGGAGGGGAAAGACTATACACCGAAAACCACAACATATTGCTGAAAGACATTTAAAAAGACATAAATAGATGGAGAGACCTCCCAAGTTCATAGGTTGGGAATTGTTAAGATGATGATATTATCCAAAGGGATCTACAGATTCAATGCCACCCTATCAAAATCACAATGACATTTTTTTTTTCAGAAATAGAAAAACCCATTCTAAAACTCATATGGGGGGGAGGGCGCCTGGGTGGCTCAGTAGTTAAGCATCTGATTTCAGCTCAGGTCATGATCTCACGGTTCATGAGTTCGAATCCCACATCGGGTAAACTCGAGCCCTGGTTGGGGTGATCATGAGCCCCATTTTGGGTAAAACACAAGCCCTGCTTTGGGTGAGCCCCACTTCTCTCTCTCTCTCTCTGCCCCTTGCTCACTTGTGCCCCCCCCCCGCTCTCAAATCAATCAATCAATCAATAAAACGCATATGCAGCCCTGCATACCCAAAACACTCTTGAAAAGAAGAAAAAGTTGGAGGACTCAAATTTCTTGATTTCAAAACTCACTACAAAGCTATAGTCATCAAAACAGTATGGTACCGACGTAAGAACAAACATGTAGACCAGTAGGATAGAATAGAGAGCCCAGAAATAAACCCTCAAATATACGCTCAAATGATTTTTGATAGAGATGCCAAAACCATTCAAATTTAGGAAAGGAGAGTCTTTTCAACAAATGGCCTTGGGGAAACTGGATCTCCACATGCAAAAAAAAAAAAAAAAATGAAGTTGAACCCTTACCGTATGCCGTGTTCAAAAATTAATGCACAATGAAAAAAAATGAACTCAAAATGGATCAGAGACTTGAACATAGGAGTAAAAATAAGAAAACATAGAGCAAAAGCCTCACCACTTTGGATTTGGCAATGGTTCATTGGATATGACATATGTATGTATATATGCACGCACACACACACACACGCACACACACATATTGGAGTTCATCAAATCCAAAGAATTTATCAAAACTAAGAACCGTTTTGCATCAAAGGAAACAATCATGAGTAAAAAGGCAACCCACAGAATGAGAGACAATATTTGCAAATTCTATCTCTGATAAGGGATTACTATCCAGAAAATATAAGAACTCTTAGAACTCAACAAGAAAAAGATAAACAGCCCAATTTTTACATGGGCAAAGAATCTGAATAGACATTTTTTCCCCAAGAAGATATACACATGGCCAATAAGCACATGAAAAGATGCTCAACATCATTAGTTATCAGGGAAATGCAAATCAAAGCCACAGCATGAAACCAACCACTAGGGTGGTTAAAATAAAACCAAAGGGAAAGTAACAAGTGTCGGTGAGTCTGTGGAGGAATTGGAGCCCTTGCGTCCTGCTGGTGGGAATGTGAAATGTACCATGATGGAGCGGTCTGGTGGTTGCTGGAAACATTAAGCACAGAATCACCACGTGATCTAGCAACCTCACTCCTGGGCGTATCCCCAGAAGAACGGACAACAGGGATTTTAAGAGATATTTGTGCACTGGGTTTATGGCAGAATTATTTACAACAGACAAAACATGAAAGCACCCCACGTGTCCATTTATGGATGAATAGAAGTTTTAATTCACGGAGCGCCTGGGTGGCTCAGTCGGTTAAGCGTCCGACTTCAGAGAGAGAGAGAGACACAGAGAGAGAGAGACAGAGCACGAGCAGGGGAAGGGCAGAGGGAGAGGGAGACACAGAATCCGAAGCAGGCTCCAGGCTCTGAGCTGTCGGCACAGAGAACGACGTGGGGCTCGAACCCACGGACCGTGAGATCATGACCTGAGCTGAAGTCGGGCGCTTAACCGACTGAGCCACCCAGGCGCCCCTAAGATGGTGAAGTTTATGTCATATGTGTATTTCACCACGAGATGAACAAAAAATCATTGTAATAAAGAAAATTGAAAATTTTAATTGAAAACTTAAAAAGTAATAATAACAATAATGACCCTGCCTCGTGCGGACCCCCAGGGCCCCTCCTCACCGAGTTGGAGCACGGTCCCCTTTACTCAGGCGACAAACGCGAGACTTGGTGATGTCCTGTGTCCTATGATGGATCAGAGCAGTCAAGGCCGGGACACCTCCCACGGGGGCGCTGTAAGGTGGCCGTGCTGTCCCCTGGTCTCCCAGAGTCTCCAGCTTCTCATCTGTAAGATGAGTGCCCAACGAGTCTGCTTGAGGCTCAGGAGCACAGCGCCTTAGGCAGGATCCTTCCATTAAATCAGTACAACCTCGGGCGCCTTGGGTGGCTCAGGCGGTTAAGTGTCGACTTCCGCTCAGGTCAGGATCTCACAGTTCGTGAGTTTGAGCCCCACATCGGGCTCTGGGCAGGTGGTGCGCAGTGTGCTGGGGATTCTCTCTCTCCCTCTGTCTCTGCCCCTCCCCTGACTGTGCTCTCTCTCTCTCTCTCTCTCTCAAAATAAACTTAAAAAAAAAATCAGGGGGCGCCTGGGTGGCGCAGTCGGTTAAGCGTCCGACTTCAGCCAGGTCACGATCTCGCGGTCCGTGAGTTCGAGCCCCGCGTCGGGCTCTGGGCTGATGGCTCAGAGCCTGGAGCCTGTTTCCGATTCTGTGTCTCCCTCTCTCTCTGCCCCTCCCCCGTTCATGCTCTGCCTCTCTCTGTCCCAAAAATAAATAAACGTTGGAAAAAAAAAATAATTAAAAAAAATAAAATAAATAAAAAATTAAAAAAAAAATCAGTACAACCTCTTGCAAGAAGCTGTGGTTTTCCAATTCTTGTCAGTCGTACGGAGCAACTGAATGTCAAAAAGACAGCATTCCAGAGAGGGACTGAATTCTCTAAGACGCATCCAGATGAGTCTCCTTCACCCGTGTGGGGCGTTTGAGCTTTTTCACGTTCCTTAGGGGAGAGTTGACAAATCGCAGAACACTGGAGAAGGATCACAGCTCCTAGAAGAACCGCAACTGCGAAAAGAATCTGGAAACACCTTGAATCTAGTCCCCGCTGCAAAAGGAAAGGACGTGCTTGGCGGCAGCAGGTGAAAGATTTGTACGCTCCAGTCCAAGTAGAAATGTAAGAAGGCCTTATGGAAAAAGAAGAAGCTATACTTCAGGGTAGGGGCCAAGGGGCATCTGCCGCAGACGTTCAGGGTCAAGTCAAGGACCTTATACAGCCTGAGGGGTATCTCTGGCACCGAGCTCAGAATGATGGTTTAGCAACTCCCGTTCGTACATCCCAGGCTGACCCCGTCCACCCCCAGGATCTCTTGAATCTGCCCTGTCTCTATACCCACAGCCCTTGGCACAGGCCTTGCCATTTCCTGCCTGGACTGGGGCCCTGACCCCTGTTGCCCTCCCTCACCTCAGGGTCTTAACGGACCCATAATAGCCAGGGACAAGTCTTGCAATAGTTAGTGTCCCTAACTATACCCCTGCCTTGCTCCAATGCTTACTATGGCTCCCCATTGCCTGAGCTCCTTGGCTGTCCCCGGTGACATATCCACTGCCCTCCCACAGGTACCCCTCATGCCTGCCCTGCTCAGTCTCCTTCTGGCTCCCTCTGCCCAGATGCAGCCAGTCACAGAATTCTGTGTTCTCTCCTTTGTGATGGGGCACAACATGGAAGGCTTCATCGTGGAGATGGCATTCTAAGAGTGGTTTATAGGGGTGGGGGATAGGGGGCCACACCGATGGTTAAAATTATGCATCGACTTGTTCAGACAATAGGGCCAAGTTGTTTGGTCAAACACTCGTCTAGGTGTTCCTGGGAAAACATTTTCTAGGTGTGATTCACATATCTGATGGGTTGACCTTAAGGAAAGGAAGTTATCCTTGGCACTCCTGGGTGGGCCTTGTCCAATCAGTTGAAGGACTTAAGAGCAAAAGCCGAGATTTCCCAGGGAAAAAGGCATTGTGTTTAAGACTGCAACATAGAAATCCTTCCTGAGTTTCCAGCCTGTTGGAAATAGATTTCAGATTTCTTACCTCCCACCATCACAGGAGCTAATTCCTTAAAACGAATCTCTTCATGTATATAATAAACATATACTGTGTTGACTCCATTTCTCTGGAGAGCCCTGACTGACGCAGACACCCAGATGCCTGACACTGGGGAAAGGTAGGGCTTGCTGTTCAGAGACAGGATTCTCTTGACAAAGTGAGAGCGTCCAGAAGCAGACCTCAGCCACTTACCTTGGCCTTCCCCGGCTGGACGCAGACCAGGCTCTCAGCCTCAGATGCTACCCAAGACACCTGCGGGCCAAGGACATGCATTGGAGGCCTCGGGTTTCACAGTCCTGGGCAGAGGCCGCCCCCAAGGTGCTGACCCAGCCTGCCACCCTCGACCAAAATAAACCCAGGGCAAGGTGCTTAGATCAGCCACTCCCCAAACCCCATGGCCTGATCCGGGTTGCAGATCCGGCCACTGTGGGCCCCGCGGAAAGGGCCATCCGTGGCCCCAACAGGCCCGAGACGTAGACCAATTGACCTCAAAGAACAAAAAGTTCATTCTGGAGAGATCCAGGCAAGAGGAAGTGATTATAGCAGCTGACAGCGAAAGAACGCTTTCCAGTCATGGGGTCCTCAGGTCTCTCCAAGGCGATCGGAGGAATCCAGGACCTGGGTGGTCCCCTTCACAGGTGAGTCAGTGGGGGCCGATTCCAGCCCACATTCCTGATTTCTAAGCCTGCAGGGTTGGATCTCTCATCTACCCAATTCAGGGGACTACTGACCGCGGAACATCACTCAGCTGTAAAAGGAACACAACGTTGACACGCGCTACAACACGGATGAACCCTGAAAACATCGCACTGGGTGAAAGAAACTAGACACAGGAGGCCACACGTTGTAGGATGCTATTCATCTGAAATGTCCAGAACAGGCAAATCCACAGAGACAGAAAATAAATTAGTGATTGCCCAGGGGCTGGGGGAGGGGTGGGTGGGGAGTGACTGCTAATGGAGACAGGGTTTATTTGGGGGACAGTTGAGTTTTCTAAACTTGTGGTGATGGTTGATGATGTCTGTGAATAGCCTAAAAACCAGTGAGCTGTATACTTTAATGGATGAATCGAATGGTATGTGAATTACATCTCAGTGAAGCTGTGTCTAAAAATGTTCCCCCAAATCTCTACATTTACTGAGTATCTGCTGTATACCAGGCACTGAAGTGGGTACTAGAATAGGGCTCAGAAGGGGAGGGTCATAGACAGATGACCACAGTGCTGCGGGATTTCCTCCCTTACAGCACAGAGAGGGGAAAGACATAGCATTTGTGTGGACGTGTGAAGGATGGGCGAGGGCGTGTGTGCCTTGGGTTTTGAAGAATAAATAGGAGTTTGCCAAGTTGAAGGTGGGGGGCTGATCGTGAGCTCAACTTTATCAAATCTAGTAGGGGCGCCTGGGTGGTGCAGTCGGTTAAGCGTCCGACTTCAGCCAGGTCACGATCTCGCGGTCCGTGAGTTCGAGCCCCGCGTCGGGCTCTGGGCTGATGGCTCGGAGCCTGGAGCCTGTTTCCGATTCTGTGTCTCCCTCTCTCTCTGCCCCTCCCCCGTTCATGCTCTGTCTCTCTCTGTCCCAAAAATAAATAAACGTTGAAAAAAAAAGTTTAAAAAAAATCTAGTAAACAGAATAAAATAATATAGCTTTAAAAATGAAAATGAAAATGGGTGCATCGTCTTTTGTCGACACGAACTGAAGGAGTCTTTATATTTAAAAAAAAAAAAATTTTTTTTTTCAACATTTATTTATTTTTGGGACAGAGAGAGACAGAGCATGAACGGGGGAGGGGCAGAGAGAGAGGGAGACACAGAATCGGAAACAGGCTCCAGGCTCCGAGCCATCAGCCCAGAGCCCGACGCGGGGCTCGAACCCACGGACCGCCAGATCGTGACCTGGCTGAAGTCGGACGCCTAACCGACCGCGCCACCCAGGCGCCCCTAGGAGTCTTTATATTTAAACACCTCGCCACTCACCCTGGGCCACGCCTGGCTCACCCAAGTCAGGGTGATGTTGTTCACGTCCGCAGCAAAGACAGTGCTGTAAACAGCATTTCAATCTCTCCCTTCATTAGGAGTGTGGAGAAATCGGAAATTTGGGGCCACCCACACCCCTCGTGGTTGTCTAGGAGGATAAACAGAAGGTCAAAGACCAGGCCTGACCTAGAACCTTCCCCAAGACGCTGCCTCCTCTCAGCTAGGCTAGATTCTTTCTGGCCTCCTTTCTCCTGGTGTGGCCAGTGCATGGCTCTGGCAGGTGGCCATGGAGAGTGAGGAGGACGGACGTTCTGGTCCGAAAATAAATCGTAGCCCTGAATGGGTAAACAAGAAACTAGGGCGGAGGAGGGGGCCGGGGAGGGGCTGAGGGGAAAGAGAGAATTGTGCCTTTCCTAGGAAGATGAATGCAGCCTTCAGAGGCTGGCCTCCCAGTGCTGGGCTGGTGGCCACGTGCTCCGCCTCTGCTGTGCCCCCAGCTGCTCCCAAGCGCCTGGCACCCACTGTACCTTCCCTGCTGAGTCCTGACCCCTGGATGGGACACCTCTTCCCATGTGGACCCCATCGTCGCTCAAAGAAGTCCTTTCCTCGCACTCTCACTGTGGATCTTGTTTTTTTTGTAATCCCAGGGTGACCTTTGACCATTCACCGAGTGCAAGCTGCCTCCTCCCTATGACCCATTTTACAGATGAAGAAACTGAGACGGGGGTGGGATGGGGTGGGGAGGGCGGGTATTGGGATTCAACGGCGGCGGGGGACTCCAGGGGTCTTCCCCAGGCCTGATGATGGCAATTTTGAAGCTGGAGGCGTCTGAAAGGGTGAATGTACCGGGACAAAAGGGGCTGAGATGACAACATCTCAAGGGTGAGGTTCTGGGTTTGCATCCTGGCTCTACCCCCTTGCTGGGTATGTTTCCGTTTCTCCTGGGATCAACATCTTAGTATGTACAGGCTTCTCCCTTCTCAGCGAGGTCACCCAGGCACTGCCCATCAGTCTAGAGTGGCCCTTTGGTCACTATGATTGGTTCAGAGGCAGTCATGTGCTCCAGGCTGAGTAAGTGAGTTGCAATCCTGGTACTTCCATCATAGCTATCAGACAACAGAGCTTTTTAAACTAAAGTTGCTTAAGTGGATAAGGGTCAGTTCAGAGTTTCTGGCTGCCATCTCGTCCGGCAATGAAGCTGACACAAGGACAGCAGAGCCAAGAGATGGAGAAAGATGCTACCCTGTGAGGTTGGGTAAGTCCCTTGATCCAGCCGAGCCTGAAGCTGTCATTGTCTATTCCATTAGCCAATTAGTTCCCTTTTGGCTTTATGCAGCTAGAAATTCTCATGGATACAGCCTTTATTAGTGGTGTGATAAAGATTGTTAAACCACCTCTCCGGGCCTCAGTTTCCTCATCTGTAAAACAGGTTGTGATGAAAGGACGATGAAAGATGAAGGCAGCCTGTGTGGCGAGTGCCCTGTGCTGTGCCTGATGTTCTAAAACATCTGATGTCATCCAGGACACTCCCAGCTCACCTAGGCTCCTGCTTACTCAGACACTGGAAAGTTTTCTGAGGGACACAGCTGAGCCCAGCCACCCCCGCCCACTGCAATAATCCACCAAGAATGCTGACGACCAGAAGATGGAGTGAGTGGACAGCTCAGGTCCGGGCTCCGGGGGAAGGGTCACACAATGGCCTGAGGTCGAGGCTGCTCCGACAGAGCTTCATGGAGCGGAGGCATCACTGCACCGATGGAACTGCTTGGAAAATCCTTCCTGGTAACTGTATCGGATCATTTTGCCAAACAGCTGCCCATCCAGCACACAGGGGCCGCGGCTCTGTTTCTCTTGGCCCACTTCGGGGCAGGAGAGGCATGTACAGGGGACTGGAGGACATGACACCCTCCCCCCTGGCCTCTAGCACCTGTGGCCTGCCCCTGGAGCACAGCCTGGGAGAGGATTTGCAGGTGAGTGATTTTTAAAGAAAGCTCCGGGGCAGACAAGGGCGGGGAGTCTGTGCGGTGGGGGGGAGGGAGGGGTGAACACGAAAGGGGGTGCCTCCAGCAGAGTTCCTTTGGCTGCGGTTAAATGGGGGTAGGCATCCAGGGGTGTGCACGGCACAGCACAGTGCCTGCTTCCACTCCTGCCCTTCCAGATCACTCTTTTACAAGTATAAATTGAAGAAGCCAGACACAAAAGGTCACACGGTGTGTGATCCCATTGATAGGAAGTGTCCAGAACAGGCAAATCCATAGAGACAGAAGGCAGAGTGGTTGCCAGGGGCTGGGGGTGGGGGACTGGGGAGTGATGAGTCATGGGCGCAGGGTTCCCTTTGGGGGTGATACAAATGTTCGAGATGATGACTGTACGATGTCGTGGATGTGCTAAATGCCATGGAATTGTTCACTTTGAAATTGTGAATTTGATTGTGGGTTTTATGATTAAAAAAGTATAAATGGGGCTATTCCCCTGCTGTGCTCTGAAGCCTCCCATGGCTCCCCATTGCCTCCAAACATAATAGATATTTGTCTCTCACCCCCCCCCCCAAACCCCTCAACCTTGACTCCCTCCCGCCCCTCCCTCCCACAGCCAGGCTCATTTGCACCCCAGAGCCTTGGCACGTGCCATCCCCTCTGCCTGGCATGCTCTTATTCATCCTCATGACATGTAACCTCCCAGACCGGGCGCCACTCCTTCGCTTTCTTTGTACCTTGGATGTTCCCTTCAAATCACTGACTACGCAGCTGGTAGTTTCATCGTGGGGTTTTAGATGCTAGATAGAAAGTTCCCCCAGTTAGGCGTGTGGCAAACGAATGAATGAGTGAGTGAATCAACAGATGGAGGAAGGCAACCGAGAGACTCTGCCAGGGAGAAGCTGGAGAGACTTTCACGTAGACAGAGGTCCTGAAAGGAAGCTTTATATCCAGGTCGACGCGGAAAGAGACCGTCTCCATGCAAATCTGGCGCTTTTTTTCCTCCGAAAAGCACAGCTGTCTCCAAAACAAAGACCCACAATTGCTGCCAGCATGGGCTTCGTCATTTTCACTTCCTTTGAATATTCTTCAATGGATTTTTTTCCAAACCGCGCAGGCATGCATGTGCACGCGACAGGGCGGGGGCGGGGTAGGAAACACCCCTCCCCCCCTGCCCCCGCCCACTTTCCCAGGTTAGAAGCTCTGTCTTCTCGGCCTCTCCGTGCTCAAACACAGCTGAGTGTCCTCCTATATGGGGGATCCTGTCCACATTTTACAAAAGTTTTGGAAAAATCACACCACCCTTTGCGACCGGATTTTCTCTCCCAGGGTGTAACTGCTTTGTTCAAAGCTGCATCACATTTCATATCCGAAGTTCCCTTAATTTTTCCCTTCCTTCCCTCTATTTGCTTTGTCCCCAGGATTCGGCCAGCACCAGCAAGGCTCCTGGAAGACCTGTGGATAGGCCTCCCGCCCTGGGTTGACCTCAGTGGGTTTGCCCTTGCGAGGGACAGAAACAGGCTTTATTTATTTATTTATTTAAAAAAAATTTTTTTTTTTTAAATTTTTTTTTTCAACGTTTATTTATTTTTGGGACAGAGAGAGACAGAGCATGAACGGGGGAGGGGCAGAGAGAGAGGGAGACACAGAATCCGAAACAGGCTCCAGGCTCCGAGCTGTCAGCACAGAGCCCGACACGGGGCTCGAACTCACGGACCGTGAGATCATGACCCGAGTCAAAGTCAGCCGCTCAACTGACTGAGCCACCCAGGCGCCCCCAGAAACAGGCTTTAAAAAAAAATTTTTTTTTTAAGTTTATTTTGGAGAGAGAGAGAAACCCACACAGTGCAAGCAGGAAAGGGGCAGAGAGGGAGACACAGAATCTGAAGTGGGCTCCAGGCTCTGAACTGTCAGCACAGAGCCCAACGAGCCCAATGCTGGGCTCGAACTCACCAACCATGAGATCATGACCTGAGCCGAAGTCGGACACTTGACCGAGTGAGCCACCCAGGTGCCCCTGCGAGGAACAAGGCTCTTAAAGACATTGGCTCAGAAGGGTTGGCGGAAAGTCCGATGTAGGGTCCAACCCCCTGTGGAAAATGGCTCGGCACTTCCTCGAAAGGCTAAATGTAGAGTTACCTCATGATCTGGCAATCCCATTCCTGGGGACAGACCCAAAAGAAGTGAGAACAGGTGTTCACACAAATCCTCGTACGCCCCGTTCGCAGCAGCCCTGTTCGCAATTGCCAAAAGGTAGAAAGTGCCCAAATGTCCATCAATGGATGAACGGATAAACAAAATGTGGTCCATCCCTGCAGTGGAATATTATTCAGCCGGAGAAAGGAATGAAGCCCTGACACGCGCTACAACGCGGAGGAACCTTGGAAACACTGCGCTCAGTGAAAGACACCAGACACACAAAAAACCCACATAGTGTATGATTCTATCTATGTGAAAGGTCCAGAACAGGCAGAAAGTCCAGAAAGTCCAGAACAGACTTAGGAAGGAGATTAGTGGTCACCAGGGGCTGGAGAGGTTAGGAGAAATAGGGAGTGACTGCTAATGGGCCCAGGGCTCCTTTTGGGGTGACGGGAATGTTCTGGAACCGGACAGATCTGCTGGTCGCACGACATTGTGAATGTACTACCCACCACTGAATTGTTCACAATCAAATGGTTAATTTTATGTGATGTTTACACCGGTTAGAAACCAAAAGGTTGGGTGATCCCAGCAGGGAGGGGATGTTGCCCTCCCTCGCCGACACAGGCAAGTATTTGGTGTTGGCAATTCTTTTTTTTTTTTAATTTTTTTTGATGTTTTTATTTATTTTTGAAACAGAGAGAGACAGAGCATGAGCAGGGGAGGGGCAGAGAGAGAGGGAGACACAGAATCCGAAGCAGGCTCCAGGCTCTGAGCTGTCAGCACAGAGCCCGACGCGGGGCTCGAACCCACGAACCGTGAGATCATGACCTGAGCTGAAGTCGGAAGCCCAACCGACTGAGCCACCCAGGTGCCCCTGGGTGTTGGCAATTCTCACATTTACTTTTTTCTTCTTCTCTTTTTCTTTTCATGTTTACTTATTTCTGAGAGAGAGAGAGAGAGAGAGAGAGAATCCAGGGGAGGGGCGGAGAGAGAAGGAGACAGAGGATCCGAAGTGGGCTCTGTGCTGACAGCAGAGAGCCCAATGCGGGGCTCGAACTCACGAACCGGGAGATCATGATCTGAGCTGAACTCAGACGCCTCACTGACTGAGCCACCAGGGCACCCCGCGATTCTAAGATTGAGCCGGGCTCGTGGTCAGAGGGAGGGCGCTTCTTCTCGGTCATTTACTGGCTGCCTGCATTGCCGTCCTCCGAATCCCTTACACAGAAACTCTTCTCGGTGAATACAATCCTGACCCTTCCGCTATAGCTATCAGATGACAGAGAGGGAGGGCGGGAGGAATATCCTTATTACACAAATGAGGAAACTGAGGCACCAAGGGGTGAAGTGAATTTCCCAAGGTCCCCCACTGTGACCCTTGTACCACATCACAGGGGTTAGGTAAGGACTGGGGACCTTTATCCGGAGCAGGAAGAGCAAGCGGATGGGAAAGTGACAAGTCCGCAGTGACTCAGGACGGTCATCCTGTGCAGCTGACGTCTGTGAGCTTCGCAGTGTCCTGCCTTTGATTCTCAGAGCCCTGGTAGGAGACACTACTTCCCCTGTTATCAATGAGGAAACTGTGGCTCAGAGAGGCGCATCACGGGGCCGCAGGTCACACAGCACAGTGAGGACACGTTAAGACAGGGTGTTCCAGACCTCAAGTTCCCCTTTGCTTTGAGCTGCCTCCAGGCAAAAGAGCCAGTCATTTAGACGTGGATGTTGAAATCTCTAAGCGGAAACCTCGCCGCTCCCCCCTGGACCAGGAAACTCCAGGAACTGAGGGCGGCACTCCCACAAGGCCGACCTGAGAAATCTCTGGAGAAAACTGGAGCAGAGCAAAGCTCAGCTCGTGAGGCCCCCTCCTGGGGTCTGAAGGAAGTGGCCGGTGCCGGACGCATCGGGGAGTTGCAATTCCTGGAAACGGCCAAGTTCCCAGGGCCGTGAGCATGGGCTTGGTGGGAAATAGAAACGGCGTGTTTGCGTGTGCATGTGTGTGCGTGTCTGCGCGTGTCTTTGAGCCTGCACGAGCACACGTGTATCTCTGTGTATGTGCATGCATGCGTGCATATGTTTGTGGCTGTGCATGTGAGCACACGTGTGTGTGTATGGGGAGCTTCAAAACCAGATTAGATCAGGTGGAAATCCTGGCATTGAGTGTGGGTCTGGAGTCAGATTGTCCAGGGCCTCAGTGTCTCCACTGAGAAATGGACCAGCTTCTGTTGGATGTGAGAATTAGAGTCCGGGGGGGCCAGTAACTATCAGAAGATTGGTCACAGTAAACAGTCTGCTATGGGCTCTGAAGTTGACACTTGTGATCTCCTTTGATTCTCAAAACAAATCCAAGGCTGAGTTTATCATCCACATTTTCATCGACACTTAATTTTTTGTCATTCAAAAACCATAACAAGCAAAGACTTCAAGCCACACAGAAATGTATGCGGTAAATAGTGCAGATTTCATCCACGACCCAGCCCGCTTTGCAAAGGAAGTTCTGTTAATAGGTGGGTGCGGGTTTTTTCAGAATTAGTGACCTTGCATTTATATATTTGAGTTTGGGGGTGTTTGAGTGGCTCAGTCGGTTAAGTGTTTGAAACTTGATTTCAGCTCAGGTCGTGATCTCACCCCTCATGAGTTTGAGCCCCACGGCGGGCTCTGTGCTGACAGTGTAGAGCCTGCTTGGGATTCTCTCTCCCTCCCTCTCTCTCTGCCCCTCCCCTGCTCACACACTCTCTCAAGAAGAAACGAACATTAAAAAATTAGAAAAAGAGTTTGTATTTATATTTCTAAGTAGTCCAATATAATATATTAATACAGTGATGTACATACCATAGAAAAGTGGCTTTTCAATCAATAGGGCATTCTTGACTCTCCTAGCTCATGCTTCATTATCCAGTGTTATGGATGAAGGAAATGGGGGCCCCAGAGTGCATAGAGCTTGCTCAAGGTCACCTGTTGTTACACCCCCAAGCTGAGACTCGACTAGAGTCCACCCGTCCATCCCAAGGCGGGTCCCATCTGTAGGAGGGAACTTTAGACAAAGTTCCCTTGCTCATTGTCCTTTCATTAAACATTCACTTAATGCTGAGGGTTTATTATTTAAAAAAAAATTTTTTTTAATGTTTATTTTTGAGACACAGAGAGAGACAGCATGAGTGGGGGAGGGACAGAGAGAGAGGGAGACACAGAACATGAAGCAGGCTCCAGGCTCTGAGCTCTCAGCACAGAGCCCGACACGGGGCTCGAACCCATGAGCCGGGAGATCACGACCTGAGCCGAAGTCGGGCGCTCAACCGACTGAGCCACCCAGGTGCCCCTAACGCTGAGGGTTTAAAGATAAGATGCAGTCCCCTGTGCAGGAGGCCCCAGCCTGGGTGACACAGAGCCGGGCAACCTCAGCTCAGGGTGGTCAGGGACAGGTCTGCGGAAGCCAGAGGGGCAGCCAGGTCTTGGTCTGGAGAGAGCAGGGTGGGCTGCCTGGAGGGGACGTGGGAGGCGGGGCCTGGAGGTTGAATGGAGGTCCCACAGACGTAGCGGAGTCTGGGGGCATGGTGAAGAGTCACCTACCTCCACTGATGGCCAGCTGGGCGTCTTAGGAGCCTCCTCAATACTTGACATTTATGAGTAGGAACCAATACCTGACCCTGGGGCTAAATTCTAAGTCCCCACCACTGGCTGGAAAGGCTGCTGCCTGTTGCAACACAGGGCTGCCCCCCGCCCCCAGACGGGGAAACAGGGCGCAAAGGCTTTAAAGAACTGACGCAGCCTGGGGTCAGGCTCTTCCTCTTTCTGGACCGCAGTTTCCCCGTGTGTACAATGGGGGGACGGCGGGCAGAGTAGTAGCCGGGCGAGAATTTGACTCCAGCTACAGCACTGTCACCCGCCCTCCTCCGGGCAACCGACACCCGATCCCCCAAACACATGGGAGTTCCGCAGTTTACCCCTCTCTGGCTGACCCTGGGCCTCGACCCCGCCTCTGCCAAAGGTGGTTAGTTTGGAGGTGTGACCTTGAGCCCTCCAGCCGGCAGGGGGGCAGGGGCCGGGGGCACCATGACTAGGCTTGGGGATCCTCACGCGTAAGGTCTGCCTCACAAGGGGAAACAAGCTCGGAAACGAGACCAGCCCCTCTGAACACTCTCTCGATGAGCGTTCCTAGATTACTGCTTTTAACTCTGCAAGCCCAAGGCCCCATCTCACTGGAAAGAAACCAAGGCTCGAAAAGTCCCGCCGCTCACCGCCCATGGGGAGGGTTGGCTGTGGCCTCCTCCCTGCTGGCGCATCTGCGGCCTTCAAGATCCCCCTCGCCGTGGGTGGGCATCAGGCAGTCATTGCAGAGAGGGACATCAAGACCCAGAGGGCCAGGGTCCCCTCTGCCCAGGCCAGACAAGGTCACCGGCAGCTAGGTGGGCACCGGCTCTGGGAAGGTTGAAGTTGGAGGGGGGGGGCGGCAGTTGTGGCGGGAGTGATGGGCTCAGAGTAGGGGAACCTGGAGGAAGCAGAGAGGAGTGCAGAGCTGGGTCCCCAAAGGGAGCAGGGCAATGGGGACAGGGTCTGGAGGCGTCAGGGCCCGTGCTTTATGGTTCAGTCCGCCTGGAGGGCAGAGCCCGCCTCTTGCGGGGACCACAGCCCCCCGTATCCTGGAGAGGCAGGCACAGCTGGGGAAAACCAAAGTGCCGACAGGGTCACCTCAAAAACCACGTGGCATGGCAATGCTGTGGAGGCAGTGAGGTGGGGAGATGCCGGGGAGCACCCCCTTGGTCCCAGAAATGCGATTTCTAGGGCTTTAGCCACAAAGAGTGTTCTGGGATACAGGAGCCAAGGCTTGGGAACGATTCAAATGCCTCTGGGTGGGGCCCCTAAATAAATGGCAGTCCATCTGAGAAAGGTTCTACCTAAAATATGCCTGTGTACACAGTCATCTACATGTAAGGGATCCGAGACCTGGGTGCCGGGGGGTCGGGGAGACATTTTTCCATAGGACACACTTCTGTACCTTGTGATTTTGGCCAGGTGTTACTTATTCACAAACAGTACTAGAAGTTTCTACTCCCGTGAGAAGACTGGAGACCTCCAGTCGCATGAGGACACGTGTCTCCAGGCAGCAAGTATGCTGTCTTATTTTTTAATTTTTTTCTAATGTTTATTTTTGACAGAGAGAGAGAGAGAGACAGAGAGACGGAGCATGAGCGGGGGAGCGGCAGAGAGAGAGGGAGACACAGAATCCGAAGCAGGCTCCAGGCTCCGAGCTGTCAGCACAGAGACCGACGCGGGGCTCAAACCCACAGACCGCGAGATCATGACCTGAGCCGAAGTCGGACGCTCAACCGACTGAGCCACCCAGGTGCCCCTCAGTGTCCAGCAGCACCTTCTGCTTTTGTCGGGGCCCTAGGGCATCCAGAAGGCTTCCAGGAGGGGACGCTGGAGAGAATGAGCGAGGTGGGGCCCTAGAGGCCGAGAACGACATACGAAAGGTCCCAGTTCCCTCTAAATTAACAAGAGAGCAGAGGAAATTTCAATTTCCAAACTGGAAGAAATCCTTCCCAGATTGCAGAGGCGAAACAAGCCTGAGGTCAAAGCCTAGACGGGTGTCCCAGGAGGGAGACCCACACTCCAGGTGTCCTCATCTAAGGAATCTTCAGTAGCCCCGGAGGTGAGAAGAGGAGCTGTCGGCCAGTTAGGGGCATCCGCTGGAGAGTTCTGCTCACCCCTTATCTCCAGTCTCCCGAGAGGGGGTGGGAGATGAGGTGGGGTGGCTGTGGGGTTCTGGGGGACTTTCTCAGGGAGGGCGCTAAAGCCCAGTCAGACACTGCCCTTGTGGGTGGGCTCTTGTGAAGATGAAGGCAAGGGAGGGACATTCTTGACTGGCAACAGCTCCCATCACGGTCAAATGGACCCCTGCCACTCCCGTGTGTCCTCCAGGACACAGCAAGGAGAAGGGAGGCTTAGGTCCCCACACCAGCTCCTAGGGGGCCGGTTTCACCTGCCCCTAACCGGCCGACAGACACCCCAAACCCTTCCTGGGCAACCCCCTGCGCTGGGCACAACAGCAGCCCGGCTCCTCCCCATTACTCTGCTGTCACGTGGAAGCCCCTGTGGGTCTGGTACGCGCCTGCTGTAGCCTTTGCCCTCACCCCTTCCCCCAAGGGCCAGGCGCTGTCGGTGGAAGAATCAGACGCAGGCTGGGCAGCACATGGGAACAGCAGGGAGCCTTGCAGACAGCGCACAGGCCGTCCTCAGTCAGGGAAAGCCTGGGTGGGCCCTGGTCTGACAGCTGGAACCCCGACCGTGGGAGCGGGTAAAGCCTGAGGGGGACAGGAGAGTCATCGGCAGCAGGGCATGTCTCTCCGACACTGTCCAATGTAGGTGTTACAACATCTCTCATGTGTTCCCCGGCCAGCCAAGTTTTAAAAACACAACAGAGACCATGGAAAATTGGGTTTCCTCTACATTTATTGCAACTGCTAAATGATTAACAACATTCACAACTTCTTAGATTTAAAAAAAGGAAAGAAAAAAGAAAAAAAAGAAAAAACCCAAAACTTCCATTTTGTAACATCACAAATGTCTTCTAGGTTTTACCAAGGACCAAAACGCTAAAATTCTCTATATGATTTCCAGTGATGGAAACAAGCCAGAGACAGTAAGCACCCAAAGTGGTGAGTTAGTACTTTCCGGATGCCTGTCGTCCTCATGGAAGAGACCCTGGAACTAGAATGACAGAAAAGACACTGTGACTTTGACAAGGCTATGCAACCACACACCACACTCGCACGCACACTCCCCGTGAGCAGACTTCGCCAGAGGGAGCAAGGGCGAGCTCAGAGGGCCAGTGCTGGTCCCTGGGCTGGTCCCTGGCCGACAGCTGGCACAAGGACTCGCCACCAGGCTCCGCCCCGGCTCCTATGATACCACACCCACAGGAAAAGCATCGCCTGAGTGCTCAGAGGACTTTCCAGGATCAAGAAGGAGGTGTTCTCTTTGATGTGTGCTAAAGGCTCACGGGGTCAGCTCGAAGCGGGATATCCCCAGGAGAAAGGGTGGCAGGAGGCTGCGGGGACAGAGCTTATACCCTGGTAATTCCTAAAGCATTTTACTCACAAACAAAAGCGGAGAAATCCAAGAACGAATATACTAGCACAAAGTGAATATGATGGTCAGAGCTGTCTATGCTGGAGAGAAAGAGCTAGAACCTATTTGGGGAGTACATGCCTTGCTCAGGGCCGATGGGCACTCTGTGAAAGGCCAGAGGACAGAGGCCCTGTTCTCAGAGTTCCATCCATGTGCCCAACCCACAGCCAACAAGGAAGGCTACTGGAAGGATTAGGAAAGAAAAGAGATGAACCCCTACGGCTGCGGTTCCCCCAAACCACACCACCTGTGCAGGCTGCTTCAACTCTGCGGAGGCATTTCTAGCATCTCCCTGGCCATAAAGATCTGCCTGTTGCCCATGCAACAGAAGCAACCAGAAGCAAGCAGAGCCTGGAAGAGATACGGCACAGGCCTGTGACGGTGGGTGTGGGCCCGACAAGACAGAGCGGAGCAAGCTGGGACCACAGTTGGGGCCTGTGGCTTTAAAAAAGTGAAGACTGGCCAACACGGTAACTGGCTGCTGTGTCCCCCAAGCTTGTAGTGTCAGCAGGATCCCAAGTTTCCCAGGTTTTAGCACGTATTTAAAACTTCAACACTGCTGCTTTATGAGGAAGGGCTGAGATTCCCACAGCCTGAGAACTTCGCACGTAGCTGCGAGGAGCGGAGCGCTGGGAGAAGATGGAAGGGAGGCAATCACGCGCCTGGAAATAGCAAACAGCTGCGGAGCCCGCCCCAAGAGGATGCTTTCTGTTCCGTACAAAGGCTCTGAGAAAACAATTCTTTACCCTACTGCACATGCCAAAAATGAAGCGTCTTGAAGAGTTTACACTCCCAGCCCCTTGTAGGAGAGACTCCATATGTGGTTTTAAAACGAAGCACACTGTAGTTGGTGGATTCTAAGGAGCCATGTGAATTTGGGGGAAGTTTCATCAATGTAATGATTACTCCCCAGTGAATACGGCTCTATTATACTGTTGCTAAACTTCCATTAAGTCTCTTGGGATGCACTTAAGAGCTGAGACTCCATAAATAACACGTTCATCGAATCAAGTATCTCCACTTGTTCAAAGAGCTCCGACCGGCAGGCCGCACTACCAGCATGGACTTGGCTAATACTGAATTCTGTCCCCCATTTACAGTCTGCAAACCACACAAAGACACAATCTGTCATCAGTTTGGCATCAAGTTTGCTAACAGAGCACTTCTAGAGAGAGTTCCCTGGGACGGGAAACCCGACAGGAGCTGGCTCTTGAGCACTATCCAAGGGCAGTACCCCTTCTGAGGGGGGACCAGGAAAGACCTGCAGGGGACTGGCTGCCACAAGCATTTAGAAGAAGGGGGGAAAGCAAAAGCAGATGGGGAATGATGCACTCTTTTATCCTTTAAGAAGAAGAAGAAAAGCCAGCGGAACCTCCGTACAGGACCTGCAGAGACGTTCTGTTTCTCGTGGACACACCAAACCTACTTGGGCACTGGCTCCAGGGCAGATCCAGGGCAGAGGTGGCGCTCTAAGAGTAAGTGCTCCTTCAAGCCTGATCTTTCTCACCAATGGTTTCATCTATTCAGGGAGAGAACGATTTTGTTCAAAACTGAGTTGGAAATTACGGGTGGGGAAGGCAGCTAAAAAGAGAGCAGAAAGAACGGGATATTTATATGGGCCCAAGGCCCTTGAGAACGAAAGGATTTGAAGATGCTCAGAAAGGGATGTGGCAAAGCCACTGCCCTCTGCAGTGACAGCTTCCAGATCGCCCTTACACGTGCAGGACGCAAGGCCATTGCCGCGGTGGCCTATTTCCCCAGGATGGCCGCGTGCAGTTGAGCCTGGGAGCCCTGCACCAAGGCCCGCTGTTGAGCTGCACATAGCTGTGCGGCCATGCTTGGTGAGCGTGGGGCTCGCTCCTTCAACCAAACCTGGAAGGTGAGAGGCGGGACACATCCATGTCTAAACGCTCCTGGTTACCCTCATAGAATTTTTTGATTTTTTTTGTGTATGTGTGTGGTTTGACGTTTGGTTTTGGGAACGGGGATCTCTGACTTTTCTGGAGAAATCGTCTCTACGTACCAGAATGTCAACTTAGGCAGAAAGCCCCACGCACTAGCTCACACACATACCTATTTGTTGGCCCGTTTGTGTCTGTACATCTGCATCATCCTCTGACGGAACACGTCAAATGTGTCTTCCTTGCGCTCCTGCCCGTCGGCACCTAACCCCTCCCCTTCCGAGGCAGTTCCCCTAGGAGCAAAATGGAGAGTTAGCCACACCTGAGCACAAAGCCTGGCCACCAGGAAACTGGAAACGGCACGAGCGGTCAGAGTGGGATGGAAGCATGTGGGACACACAACAGGGACAGCAAAGGAAAGGGAAAGTGAAGACACGATTCACAGCGCGGAACAAGGGGTACTCACCTGTGCAGGTGTGTGGACCTTCTGAGGAACGAGCTCAGAAGCCCCCGATAATAGCAGAAAGCCTCCCCCCGCAGGTGACAAGCTCAGTTTTAAATGAAATGCCTGCTGGATGTTAATGGGGCCTAACAAACTCTGGGCCACGTTTTCCCTGGCTAGCCTGCTTAAGGGTTCCAGGCAAAGGGAAAGTGGTTTTTATTGTTACTACCTAGAATTACCACTCAGCTTTTATGACAATAATGAATGTGGCTGAAATGCCAGGGGCCAAGGAGTCATTTAAATAGTCTGTGCAAGTGCAGCAAGGGGCCTGTAGGAACACCTGCATATGTAAACGATCTGCTTCTCATCTCATCTGAAGACTCCCTTTGTTAGGAAAACAAACCTGCCAGCTTTAAGCCATGTTTAACATGAGGGGAGCCAAGAAATCAGGCTGCAGATCAAAGGACTTAGGACCAGAATCCCAAAGAAAGCTTCTTATCCCAAGCACGCTGCCCATTCCCACCCCGGGCCCCAGCGCCTGCTGCGTACACGCTGACGGGTTCCCTGATGCCCTTCCCACAGGAGCCTAGGCCATGGCCCTCCTTCCAGCCCATCTTCTGCAGCATCTGGAACCCCAGGTTCTTGTCGGTTAACTTCTGCTGGGCAAAGTCAAAGTCCTTGGGTTTCTGAGGAAAGAGAAGAATATGGCAAGTGGGCTGCAGCAAGCACGTGGAGTGAGAGTCTGCCTGTGCTGCTCCTGACACGGTCCAGTACTGCCCCCCACCCCCCATCCTGGATTCCATAGACACTTGGGATCAAGCCATAGGCCCCTCCCCAGTTCCCAGCAACATTCTCTGAGGTGCTAAGACCATGAGGAAAACCCCACAAGAGCCAGGGGTGGGGGGTGGCCCTGAGGCCAAGGGGTTAGTAGAAAGAATCCTAAGTGGTGATAACTTGCGATGAGCAGAGGGCACACCCCAGGCTGGGGGTAACCAGGACAGGGCATAGGTTTGAGGCAGGAAGGCCCCGGGAGTGCAGAAGTCAGAGGGGAGACGGGGTTGAGGCAGGAGGGGGCCAAACAGGCCATGAATCTGCTGCAGAGACAGACTGTGTGGAAAACTGGCTTGCAAGGTCCTTTCTACTCCATCTTGAACACTCTTGTGGGCTTCCAGAACTCTGAGCAGTGATTCCATCCCAGAAACCTCTCTGGCCGCCCTCAGACATTGCTCAGCAAACCCAAATGACTTGTCTATTTGTCCAGCCGGCCCTTCCCAGATCTGGGAGCTCCCCAAGGGCAGAGACTAGGTTTTACTGGCACTCTGGGATCCGTGGTCTAGCACAAAGCAGACCTCACTGAGAACTGGTACAGCTGGGAAGAAGGACAGGGCTTGAAAAGAACCTGCAGGTAAAGCCCCAGACAAGATCTGGGCCCCAGAGCTGGCTGTGGGAAGATAGGTTAAAAGGCCTGGGGGTGGGGGGGACCTCTGGAGGAGGGGCCTGCCTGGTGTGAGCAGAAAATATTTCCATTTACTCATGAATATTCATGAGCACCCACTGTCCCTACCACCCGAGCCTGTTTTTTAAAAACATTTACTAAATAAACACTGAGGACAGCCTGGGGAGGCTGACAGGGCCACACGTGCTTCTGGGGAATGGACTCTTCCATCCTGATCCAGGCAGCTGGTGCGGGGGGGTAATGGTGAGGTTCTGAGGATCTGAGCAGGGAACAAGTATGGGAAGGAAAAGGGTGGGGAAGGCAAGGGAAAAGCTGGCCACAGGTCCCCAAAAGGCTAGCCTGCATCCCTTTAGGAAAGCTGCTCGGCTAGAGAAAAGCTGTGTGCGAAGGCCAGGCTGAGGTGTGCACAGAGAGTTGCAGGGGAAGCTTCCTCTGGGCCTGCCATCACCCCAAGGAGAGATGTTGTTTGCAGGGCACTGCTGCACGCCAGGTTAACGTGCATTTACTTTCACTCTCGAGGTATCTCCGAACCAAAGGTAGGTGCGACTGCCCCACTTTACAGATGCACAAACGGAGACTCAGGAGTTAGATGCCAAGACTAAGTGGCCAGGTTGAGCCTGAACCTGGCTGCTGCCTCACCAGGTTGTGCCCTCACCCGGGCCACCTGATGGGCAGCCGGGTGCCAGCACAAATTCAAACTGAACACGTCGATTAGGACCATGAGCTTTGGGCTCAGAAAGTCCCTCCTCCCTGCTGTAACCGGGGTCACGCCGACGCCTCACCTGGCCACTGAGACTGACCGTCCATTTGCAACCGGTGTCCACCACACAGGCTTTCTTTTCCTCACCACTCGACACCAGTAGAGACCTCACTGGGTGGCCGGCTCACCTCCCTGACCTCTGAGGACCTGGGATATCCCCACATACGTCCCAGGTGACCTCACCCAGCCTTACCTGCCCCCACACATATCCGCCTAGTTGTCTGGAGTGCAGCGCATCTCCTTCAAATGACCTGCCCCCACAGGGGCTCTCCATTTCACTCAGTGGCAGCTCCATCCTCCTAAGTGCCTGTAGACAACCGTGCAGGTGCCCAGAGCTCTGGGCTTTGGCTCTTCCACACGCAACCCATCAGCAAGTCTCACTGACTGTGTCTTCACCTTCCCAGACCTTGGCTTCTACCAGCCCCCCAACCACAGGCTGCTCTCAGCACAGCAGCCACCGCGGCCCTGTCTTCCACCCAACTGCCACCACAGGTCCCCAGGGCCTCCCCCAGAGAAGGAGCCACGCTGCTAACTTCCGTCTACAGGCCCTATGTGACCTGGGGACTCACTGCCTCTACTTCCTCATCTCCCCACCCCCAGCTGGGTGCCACAAAGGGCTGCTTGTTGACACAAGACCAACCTGGGGCCTCTTCCAGGCCTCCTTGAATAAATGGCACCCCCAACCCCACATTACTCCCCATCTCCCTTTGACCTGCTTCTCCGTACTCATAGCACACAGGCCACAAGACTCACACACACTCCTGTCACTGTTGGCCCTGCTTGCTGCGACCTCTCGTTGGGCAGATGGGACCTGGCACACAGGAGGTGTCCATCAGTTAATACACAAGCACACACATATTCCCTTGGCTTATTAGCAAATTAGCATGCTCTTGAACCACAATTATAGTCCACTAAATCTGAACTTAAGGGCCGGGACATTACTTTGTTCATCTGTCCAACACTTTGCACATTTCAGATCTCACCTATTTGTTAAATAACTAATTACTACCCTCCTGTGCTTTGGGCAAAGCAAAACAGTTCCAAGAAATCCCTGAGAAAAAAGGCTGTTTGTTGTGCTTTGTACATTATGCCAGTCTGAAGCATGAGTGTACCTTAGTGACAAGTCACAGTGTCCTTTGAAACACTGACAAATTCTAACTAACTATGTCATACATGGGAACTGTCATGCTCACCTTCTTTTTGGACACGGGACGACCCCGAGGTCTGTCATAGGCGATGCGAACTGGCTCATGAACTGGAAGACATAAGAAACATGTATATACACACACACACACACACACACACACACACACACACACACACACGTACTCTTTCCAAATTACTCAGAAAGTGAGGGCGCTGCAGTTTAGGCTAACAACGCCTCTGGTGACAGAAGGCAGCTACAACCTAGACCCCAAAGCCAGCTGTGCCCCTTGCCAGGGTCCTCTCAGGAATCATGTGATCCATGACCAGAGAGCAGAATACGGCCCAACTGGGGGCTGCCTCCATGTGGAAGAGGCTACTTAACACAGGACTCCCCGTGTTTACGACAAAGGGCTCAATGCACGGATCGTTTTCCTGACTGCAGAAATACGCTTTGTTTCAACAAATAAACTATTTGCAACCTCGTGCCCTCCTAGTATCTCTGCAACTGTTCTGCCGATAAGGAGTTAAAGTCCACATAGAATTTCCAGTAAAAAACAACCAACCATGCTTCTCACACAGAGCACCGGATCACATCATATCATTATTTTTGATGAAGGAGAATCAGCAGGTCTGGTTTTTTTCTCATCAACCACCCAAGGAAATGAGAGCTTCCAAAATAGAAAGAGCTCCCTCCACTTCTCTCCCACGAAGGACGTATGAGGCATTCAGATAGGCTGCTGCCATCAGCAGTAAGCTCTGAAGGACGTTAAGAGTAGGGCAGAACAGCTGGCAATCTGTGGTAACGCCAAGGTTTCCAAACACAAACCACAGAACTGTTCTGTTAGCAGGAGAAGCTGAACTGATGCTCCTGGGGGTGAGTGTGACCATCTCAACAACGTAGAGCACACTGGTGACACAAGACGGGGCACCATTCGCTACAACCACCTCACGCGAAGGGACTGCGGCGTCAACCCCATGTGTAAAGCACAGCCCAGGCCTGGTTGTATGGAGACACCTGGTGGGGCGGGAGGCACAAGGAATAACCTGGGCCATAGCCAGGCCATCAAAAGGCTGCATATGATGCTGTTCTGCCTACTGACCGTCTAGAAAAGGCAGAACCACAAGGCCAGAAAATGGAGAGACCACAGGGAAACACAGAGACACTTCTGGAGAAAGGCTCCAGCTCCACTGCATTGGAGAAGTTCATGCCTGTACACATTTGCCAAAACTCATCAAACTGTCCCCTTAAAAAGGATGCATTTTATTGCTATTAAATAGAATCTCATGAACTTTGACCTTCCCCACGGGAAAGGAGATGACCTTCCACGGCCAAGGCAGCAGACCACATGGCTCCCACCAACCACTGCCTGAGACCAGCCCCACCTGTGTCCTCCTTCCTCATCATTACTAAGCAGGCATCGCTGCCCCGGGCCTTCCAGGGGCTCAGAAGGCTGGGCACTCCCCAAGGTCAAGGGCAGGAAAGAGCTGAGATGACCCAGGCCCTTGCCCTCCACAGCCAGGGCCCCCTCACTGGACTGTGAGCAATAATGGGAGCACCAAGCAGCACCCACCACAAACGCACCGCTGCTGCACTAACACAGCAGCGTGTCCTCGGAGTGCTGACCTTACACCAGCTGGCAACGTGAGCCTCACAGGAACATTTTGGGGTGGTGTGCAAACCCGCTAGAATTATTCTAGGTTAAAAACACAAGACCAAACAACCCCATGTTCTGTTGGCCCTGGGGGAAGCTGGGGAGGGAACATCCAGGTCAGCAAGTGTAATCAGAGGCAGGAAGGGTGACAGGGACCAGTTTGGTCATCTTGCGGCTGAGCGTGGGCTGAGGGCAAGTAAATTCTTCCAAACAATCGGGCGACATCGCCTGATCTCCGCAACTTTTCATGGTCCACAACTGAGCACCACGGTTCCTCCTCAGGTGCTAAATGGAAGCTCCACGCGAGGGGGGCTGTGGTGACGGCCAGGTACTCACCTTTGGGCTCCTGGATGAGACACAGCCTCTTGGGAGCTGGAATCATGCCAACCTTCAACGACTTGCTGCTGACCCTCTTTCGGGGGAAGCAGGCGCCCGAGGAGGCCTGTGACAGGGCAGGCGCACCAGCTGGGCCATCTTCGGCCGCCTCGCTCGGGAGGCCATCTGTGGGGGGGCTGCCCTCAGAGCACTCAGACTTGGCAGCCGCTCCTGCTGGCCTGGAGGTCCCTCTAGGAGCGGAGGCCTCTTCGCCCCCCTCCTCCTCCTCCTCCTCGTCTTCCTCCTCCTCCTCTTCCTCATCCTCCTCCTCAGGCATCACCTCCGGGCTCTCCAGCTCAGCCTCGTGCTGAGGGGGATCATCTTCAAACTCTCCTTCCCCTTCCATGGGGTCATGGGGGCTCTCCTGAGAATCAGCACTCTCACCGGCGTGGAGGTTCAGTGGAGATGATGTAAAACAAATCGATGGGCATAGTTCAAATACTTTCTTTCGATAGAATTTGAAGGCTGAACTATTTTGGTCATGGAGAAACCTGGGATAAGGATGAAATACACTGGTTAACCAGAGGGTCCTCTGAACGTTCATATTTGCTGACAATGTCCAGAATAGATCCGACAAAGCTGGGAGTGGGACCAAGGAGCAAATAACCTGACCTCTTTCTACCAGCTACAGTTGATGGTGCAGCTTCACAATGAGACAGAGAAGTCTGAGGATTATTAGTAATTTAACAAAGGAGCTAGAATGTAGGAGGCCTGATTGCTTTTCAGGGGAAGAGGGTGGAGGAAAAGGTTTGAGGGAATGACGAGGGCCTGTGCTGGAAAAAGCGCCAATGCTGGAGCCAGAGATCCAACCTGGCCCTCGCCTCATCCCTTTCTAGTCTGTCACCATCCACCCTGGGCCTCTGTGTGTTCACCGTGACTGCCTGGTTCCTCTCACACTGCCAGGTAGGAGATGGAGGAAGGGGTGTCACTTCTACCCCTTGTTTTACAGTGAAGCTAAGTGAATGTGGTGGCGATAACGCCTCTCTGCACCTCAGAGTCCTGCGGCCACCGTGACCTGGGGCTGTGGCTAGTGTGAGAAAACTGAAAACATGCCCGAAGATACAAAATATACTTGGACCCAAGGAAAGAAGCCCTTGTTCTTGGCTGGGACAACTCAACCTCATGACTATGTTGATTCTTCCCTAATATATTAATGCATAATCCTATTCTGATAAAAGCGTCATTTTTTTCTGGATTTGAACGTGATTCTAGACTTCATAGTTAAAAATAACTATGTAAAGGTATCTGGGAGAACTTTGAACAAATCAATGAAGGGTTCCAGCCCTACCAGGTATTATAAGGTGTATGAAGCCTCTATAGTTAAAACAGTGTGGTACTAGTCCTTGGACACATGGACAGAGACACCAAGAGAAAGGCCAGAAACAAGGCATCTGATGAAGGTGGTCTCTCAAACCAGGGCAAAAAAGATGATCTTTCCAACAAATGGTGTCAGGACAACTGGGGAGCTTTCCAGAAAAATATTTAATTGGATCCACGTAGCACTCTCTGCTCTGGAATAACCCCACAGAGATAGGGGATCTAAATGTAAAACTGAAGCCATACAAGTGCTAGAGAAAAAGATATAAATGTCTTTATAACCCGTGTATGGGGAGAGAATTTCTATGACTCAGTATCCAGGTGCAATAAAAAAGAATTGAGAAATTTGATTACATGAAACACTTCTGCACTGCAGAACAAAGCATAAGCAAAAGGAAAGATAAACATCAAACTAAGAAGGAAACGTGCAACTATTTCATAGGTAAGAGCTCCTAAAAACTGAGAAAGAAGAGGCACCTGGCCAACTCAATAGCCAATAGGGCATGGGACTCGTGATCTCAGGGTTGTGAGTTTGAGCCCCACGTCAGGTATAGAGATTACTTACATAAATATTTTAGAAAAGATTTTATTTTTAAGTAATCTCTACACCCGATGTGGGCCTTGAACACACAACCCTGAGATCAAGAATTGCACGCCCTTCCTACTGAGGCAGTCAGGTGCCTCAAAAACACAATCTCTAAGAACTTGTGCCCCACAAAAGACTGCTAGGATGAGAAAACAAGTCACAGACCTGGAGGAAGTATCTGCAAATCATACACCTGATAAAGGACTCATACAAAGAACATACAACGAAGCCTCCAACTTGATTAATAAGTAAATAAATGTGGCCCAATCAAAGTTGGACCACAGATCCAAACGGGACACTTACATATAGAAAGCACATAGGCACACTTGAAACACTCAGCATCACTAGTCCTTGGAGAAATGAGAACCAGAGAGTGACACCGCCTCCCCGCACTGGGACACTAACATGGACACTGACGCTAACAAGTGCTGATGAGGACGGGGAGGAACTAGAACTCTCATCCCGGCTGCTAAAAATGCAAAATGGTTGCAACCACTTAGAAAGGCAGCTTGGCAGTTTCTTCAAAAGTTAACCATGGACCTACCATGGAGCCAGCCTTTGCTCTCCTTGGTATTTACTGAAGAGAAATAAAGGCCTATATGCAAATTCTCACAGCGGCTTTATTTGTAATCATCCCAGACTGCAAACGTCTCAATGCCATCAACAGGTGAATGGGTAGATAACTGGTCCAGCCACACAATGGTATACACTCAGCAACAAAGAGGCGTGAACTGGGGATACATGCAACAAACACCGCTGAATTCAAGTAATCGTGCTGAGTAAGGAGCCAGACAAAAAGCAAGAACAAGGTGCACTGACACAAAATTCTAAAAAACGCAAACTATTTACAACAACAAAGCTGTTTTTTAAAAGACAATCTTTTTTTTTTTTTTTAAGGGACAAATGAATAGTTTACAGAAAGATACACAAAAGACACTGAAGTTTATGAAAAGATGTTCATGGCACAAAAACAGATATCCAGATCAATGGAACAGAATAGAGAACCCAGAAATGGACCCACAAACGTATGGTCAACTAATCTTTGACAAAGCAGGAAAGAATATCCAATGGAATACAGACAGTCTCTTCAGTAAGTGGTGCTGGGAAAACTGGACAGCAACATGCAGAAGAATGAACCTGGACCACTTTCTTACACCAGACACAAAAATAAACTCAAAATGGATGAAAAACCTAAACGTAAGACAGGAAGCCATCAAAATCCTAGAGGAGAGAGCAGGCAAAAACCTCTTTGACCTTGGCCGCAGCAACTTCTTACTCAACACGTCTCTGGAGGCAAGGGAAACAAAAGCAATAATAACTATTGGGACCTCATCAATATAAAAAGCTTCTGCACAGCGAAGGAAACAATCAGCAAAACTAAAAGGCAACCAATGGAATGGGAGAAGATATTTGCAAATGACATACCAGAAAAAGGGTGAGTATCCAAAATCTATAAAGAACTTATCAAACTCAACACCCAAAAAATAAATAATCCAGTGAAGAAATGGGCAAAAGACATGAAGAGACACTTGTCCAAAGATGACACCCAGATGGCTAACAGACACATGAAAAGATGCTCAGTATCACTCATCAGAGAAATACAAATCAAAACCACCATGAGATACCACCTCACACCATGGCTAAAATTAACAACTCAGGCTGTTGGCAAGGATGCTGAGAAAGAAGATCTCTTTTGCATTGCTGGTGGGAATGCAAACTGGTGCAGCCACTCCGGAAAACAGTATGGAGATTCCTCAAAAAATTAAGAATAGAACTACCCTATGACCCAGCAACTGCACGACTAGGTATTTATCCAAGGGATACAGGTGTGCTGTTTTGAAGGGGCACATGCACCCCAACGTTTATAGCAGTGCTATCGACAATAGCCACAGTATGGAAAGAGCCCAAATGTCTGTCGTCAGATGAACGGACAAAGATGTGGTATATATATACAATGGAGTATTACTTGGCAATCAAAAAGAGTGAAATCTTGCCACTTGCACCTATGTGGATAGAACTAGAGGGTATTTGCTAAGCAAAATTAGTCAGAGAAAGACAAATATCATATGACTTCACTCATATGAGGAATTTAAGATACAAACCAGGTGAACATAAGGGAAGAAAAGCAAAAATAATATAAAAACAGGGAAGGGGACAAAACATAAGAGACTCTTAAATGTAGAGAACAAACAGAGGGTTGCTGAAAGGGTTGTGGGAGTGGGGATGGCCTAAATGGGTAAGAAGCATTAAGAAAGACACTTATTTGGAGGAGTACGGGGTGTTATACATAGGGAATGAATCACTGAAATATGCTCCTGAAATCATTGTTGCACTATATGCTAAGTAACCTGGATGTAAATTAAAAAACAAATAAATTTTTTAAAAATTACCAAAAAAAAAGAAAAAATGTTCAATTTCACTCATAAGAAAAATGAAAACTAAAATTTCACTGCGGAAATTAGAAATTTCTCATGAATCCTATTGGCTCTAAGGTATGTCAAAAGGTAAGAGGTGGGGACTGGTACTCCTGACACTGCGTGGGGAGTGGCCCTTGGGGAGGAGAAGCCGCATTATTTACTGAATTATGTTTGCAATGATCTTGGACCCAATAATCCCCCTTCTGAGAGATAACGGAAGATTTTCTCCACAAACACAAAGCCATTGTGCATGAGGCCATTAAAGGGGCCATAAGAGCAGTGTGAATGCCTGCAGCTACGGAGTGACCCTGGTGTGGCTGCATGTGGAGAATGACACAGTGGACAAGAGAAGGAGGGTACAGGTGGGACAGGCAGAAGGGGACTTCTGGATAGGTTGTGAAAGGAAAAAAACAAGGTGCAAAAGTGTCTACTACATACAGAAGGTCATTTGTGGTGTAAGAACAAAGGGGGAAAGGCACACACACTAGAAACGAATGAAAACAGTTTCCTACTGATAGGTTGAGGGGATGAGGCTTCTCTGAGCTTATCTTTTGTTAATTTTTACTTTAGAACCATGCAAATACCATACTTATTTTTTACATTAAATTAAAAAGGATAGGAAAAATAGTCTCAAAACTGAACCTCTGTAGAAATAAATAAACCTGACTATATGTCAAATTGTTGACATGACCACACCCACAAAATGAATGAACTCAAACAACTACTGAGCACATCAGAAGTATCATTTTTCTAAAGGAAAAGAAACAAAAAGTCACCTCGGAAGGTCTTTCCTAAATAGGCGTGCTATTGGGTGCCATCATTCTCAAACTACTCAGTGAGCACTGGGGGACAGAGTAAATCATTCCACCTAATGTTACTGTACAATGAGGGGCTCTCTGTATGGGCAAGGTGGGGACAGAGCCTTCTAGGGAACACTGCTGAGAAAAGTCTGTCAGAGAGGGTGACAATGAACCAAAACCATGGCAGTGCCAGGTGCCCAGGATGATGGAGTTCTCGCTGGGGAAAACAGCCAATGAAATGCTCCTGGGCTGTCCCCTTCAGCCGGAACTGCCTGAGTGAGGTCGTGTGTGTAGCAGGTAGCCCAAATATGAGAACTGTAAGGCCCAGCAGGCCCCAAGGTCACCAGGACTATAAAAGACAGGACCAGGCTGAGCACCCATGAAACCGTCAGTGCTCCAAGGGGCTGGTGTGGGTCTCACAGGAAAACAGGAGGCATGCCAGTGCAGAACTTACTCAAGGTTCCCATCAAGCATGCTCGGTCACAACTGGGTCCCAGAAATGTTCTAGGAAATGTGAAGTTTTCAACGACAGTCTTTTATTTATTTATTTTTTTTTCCCAACGTTTATTTATTTTTGGGACAGAGAGAGACAGAGCATGAACGGGGGAGGGGCAGAGAGAGAGGGAGACACAGAATCGGAAACAGGCTCCAGGCTCCGAGCCATCAGCCCAGAGCCCGACGCGGGGCTCGAACTCACGGAGCGCGAGATCGTGACCTGGCTGAAGTCGGACGCTTAACCGACTGCGCCACCCAGGCGCCCCAGTCTTTTATTTTTTTAAGTTTTATTTATTTATGTATTTTGAGAGAGAGAAAACTTGATCAGGGGAAGGGGCAGAGAGAGAAGGGAGAGCGAGAATCCCAAGCAGGCTCTGCACTGACAGTGCAAAGTCCAGATGCAGGGCTCGAACTCACAAACTGTGAGATCATGACCTGAGCTGAAGTCGGAGGCTTAACTGACTCAGCCACCCAGGCGCCCCTCAACTGTAGTCTTAATTAGACTAAAGCATGACTCTCCAGCATGGGAGGAGTAGGGCAAGGGTCCAGAGTTCCCAGGCAACTATTGGATACAATTCACACAGCATGGCAACGGTGCCTGCGATGAGTGGAGCCCAGCAGGGTTACGGCTCAGTACCAGGAACACATGGCTCCCAGGTAGCCTCCCTCTGGAGGGGAACCTGCACCCCTCAAGAAAGAGCAGGTTTCTGGTTCTGTCACCTGCAGGCTGTGTGGTATTGAGTGGGCCACCCCATCTGAGGAATGGCGAGGCTAATGGCACCCCTTTCTGGCAAAAAGATGCCAGGCCACCACTACACGGAAGTGCTTGCTGCCCACAACTGGAATAGGACCCATCCATCACTGTAGGAGCAGCAAATTCTCACCATCCGCCCACAGCACTGATGTGACCAGGGACAGTGCCCTGCCCTCTTCCTCCCACTACTCCACACTACTCCACCTCTGCAAAGGTTCTGGGGAATCTATTAGCCTCTCTGTGTGGGTGCTCTCTCCCCCTCCCCTGGTCAAAGCCCAGCTGACCTTCAAATACAGCTTAAACTTCCCTCCAGGGGAGGTTTTTCCTGATGTCCCAGAAGAGGGCAGCACCGCCCAATACCACTAAGCAGATGCTTCCCTCTTACAGCCCTGAGCTCACCAAAAGTGAAGCCAGAACTTATCGTGGGGTGCCTCTTGGGGCAGAAGTGTGTCTGCCAGGCCACCCAGTGGGTTCTCAGGACACTTGTGGGATAAACACACTCAGTCAAAACGGCATGATGGCTACATACCATAAGTCAGGGTTGTCGGTGCTGTTTTCTATGCTGAATTGTTCGATCTCTGGTCCCACCTGAGCAACAAATCTGGCCAGTTTCTCTGCAGTCTCCATTGTCTTGATGTCAACTATAAAACAAAGCAACTGTCGTGTGTCAGTTCTAGGCTGCTGCTTCCAATTTCAACTTTGGGGGACTGTGGAGACTAATTACAGAGACAGCCCTTGTGTCCCCTCACCGCATCCTTGCCCTTTGCCATAGGACTCTGCAGCTCTCTCCACAAATTGGGACTGGCCCTGGGACTCCTGCTGACCAACAGAATGTGACATAAGGGTGGAACCTGGGCTTCGGAGGTCTCGAGCCCCCCTACTGCCTCTCCTGGAGGCCCAACCCCAACTGTCAGGTGAACAAACCCAGGCTAGCTGCTAGGGGGTGACAGGCATGTGGCCCCCATAACCCTGCTACCCCAGCCGATGGCCCCAACCAGTTGCTGCCCATAGACACAAATATAGGCCCAACTGAGTTCAGCAGACTCAGAGCAACACTGGATACCCCCAGTTTGAAGCCACAGTTTGGAATGTTTCGTTATATGGCAGTAGCTAGAGAATGTAGCACTTGTGGACATTTTTTTTCCCCTCTCATTCCCACCTAGTGCTACGTGACAAATACTGGTCAGGGAGGGGCAGGCCTACTGCAGAGAGAAAAGATAATAGCCAGGAGAAACCAGAAAGTGCAGGTCAGCTAACCCTGAGGATAGCAGAGATCCTAGGGGAAAAAGAGGCAGCAGAATGAGAGACAAGGGCAGCCCAATGGAATGTAAAGAAGGGCAAGAATGGAGTGAGAAATGGATCAAGGAGCTTAAAGCCCCAAGCATGGGCACATGCCACAACCTGGTAGCCAGCAGTAGGACCTTGCAGGGAGGCACAGTCACCAGGTAGCTCGCTGAGTCAGGTCCACCCTCAGGACAGGAGGAATACTGCTACGGGACTCGAGGGCGAGCCCCTCTAGGAAACTAGAAAAAAGAAAGTGCCTCCACGTGCACCTGTCCTGGCTAGGTTCCTACTGCTTCTGCCTGCTGCTCAGACCATCCAGGTCGTACCCCCCCAACCCTGAAGATTGGTGAATCAGGGCTGAGGCCCAGAAGAGGGGGACAGGAATGACTACTCACCGTCAGCAGATGGGCAGGGAGAGGAAGTTTGAGGGGCTTCAGAGACTTCCACTCCTGTTAGCTTGGGGGATGGGCCCGAGGCTTCTGGGCTGGGGTCCCCAGGAGAGGGTCCGGCTGGGTCTGGTGGGCAGTCCTTGGCAGCAGCATTTCCATCTGGCTGGGACAGCTTTCCCTGCAATGAACCTGGAGCCTGCCGGGCATGGTGTTTCAGTCTGGCACCCGAGGACAGGAGGGTCTGGGTCCCAGTGGTTGCTCTCCTCACCTTCCAGCCCCGGAGCCCTTGAGTGCGGAGCAGCCCCCGCCGCCGGCTGGGGAGGAGCTTCTTCTTGAGGCTCCGGATTGCCCGAGCATACAGCATGGCCCGGACCGCACACTCTGCTGCTGTGGGCTTTTGATCTGCTCCTGGTAAGGTATGGCTCATCCTCTGCATTTCTGCCAGCTTCAGTTTGTAATATTTATACTCCAGACTACTATCATCAGACAAAAACCTGTATAACAAAACAGGCACCGAAGGATATTGGTTAAAACACCACCCGATACCAAATCATTGCTACAACCACATTTCTGCACATCCTTTCTAAGTGGCAGCCTCCCTGCTGCGTGAGAAGCTCTGCTCCATGGACGGCCCAGGTCCCCCATCCTGCCCAGAGTAACTGTAGGGCAACAGGGAGCTCTGATCCAGCACTCGATTCCTCTTTGGGTCCCACCATCACCTGCCATGAAGGAACTCACAACCCCTGGTGGCCTTGTAACACAAACCAGTCACTCTGGAGCCACAGAGACACTGCCATTCTGTCAATTGTAGAACCCATTTTTGGGAGGTGACGCCCTTCAAAGGGCCCAGGGCAGCTGGGTGCTCAGTAACCCTTCAACAGCATCACTGAGGCCAGAGTGCCATGGTTGTGAAATCGTGTGCCAGAGCTGTAACAAGAGCAGTACAGGAAAGAGGAGGAGGCTGAGTCACGAGTACTGACATAGAAAGACATCCACCATAGGGCCAAAGAAGACAGCAAGCTACAGGGGAACACCAACATTGGTAAGGACCCCATGAACTTGCTTTGTGTACATACATCCACGTGTATTTACTTTTCTCACACAGGTTCAAAGAATTTAAAGCAAACTTGATTAGCTCTGGGGAATGGATAGAAAAGAGGCATGGAGGGAAACTTACACATTCTTCACTTTGTTTCCCATTTCACTGGCCCCTTCTTTCATCTCTGTTAACCCTTCCCTTCTAGGGTCGGGTTTTTTGTTTTTTGTTTTTTTTGCCATTTCCTTCTAGCTTCATGTGGTGAATGCTTACGTTTACTCTTATTTCTGACAGATGCGTCCCAGTTTGCACTTTTCTCTACATGTGGTTGCAGCTGCATTCGGTGTATAGACCTCCCATGGCTGCTTCCCTCTAAAGAGTTTCCAATATCAGTTCTGATTCCCCTTCACTCAAAAGTTATTTAGAAGCAGGTTTTATTTTGGTTGTTGCTAGTTTTGACTTTTATGCGTTGGGTAATGTGACCCACGTGATTTTCCTTTCTTGGGATGTGCTGAGATTTTCTCTGTGACCTTATATATAACAGGTTTTTGTGAATGTTCAATTTCAGTCTGTGTTAAAGAAGAATGAATATTATTTGGTGGGTATGGCAACATTTCAGGTGGCCTTCAGACTGTTAGACATTAAGAGGCCACTTACTAGGTGAGGTTCCTGATCACCAAGGACAGAAATCGAATGGATGCCAGCTGCCTGCATGAAGCAGGGTGCCAGCAGCACCACGGGACATGGAGTGTCCCTGGCGGGCAGCTCCATGGAACACTCCTGCTGCTGCTGCTATCTGCACAGTTAAAGTCTGGCTGGATGTGAGGAAACAGGCTGCATGCTGCCTGAGACACTCTGCTGGGCCAACAGCAGCATCCTGCCAGATGGTACCCTAAGAAACAAGGATTCCTACATGAAAGAACACTGACCAACACAGATGGTCTGGTTCTCTTATCAAATGCAGCCCCAGCAAGGGTACCCTTCACCCGGGGCAAAAAGCAGAGTCAGCACCCAGGTCATCCAGAACCCCAGGATGCAGGTCCCTTTCCCCTGGACAGCTCTGATGCCAAGTTCAGTCTGAGGATGTCAGTCACAAATTAACCTCCCCAAGTTCTAGTGGACCATAATGTTAAAAGCATAGAACAAGGGGTGCCTGGGTGGCTCAGTTGGTTAGGCATCCGACTTTGGATCAGGTCATGCTCTCATGGTTCACAGGTTCGAGCCCCACATCGGGCTCTGTGCTGACAGCTCAGAGCCTGGAGCCTGCTTTGGATTCTGTCTCCCCCCCTCTCTCTGCCCCTCCCCTGCTCGTTCTCTGTCTCTCTCTCAAAAATAAATAAACATTAAATAAATAAATAAATAAATAAATAAATACACACACAGAACATTCCCAAGCCAGCCTGCTGGGTTCAAATCCCAGCATAGCCACTTATTAGCCACGAGATTTACTGAATTTTTCTGTGCCTCAGTTCCTCTATCTGTAAGATGGGATGGACAGATGGTAATAATAAACTACATCATCACGTTGTTGTGAGGCTTGAGTTATACACTTTTACTTGTAAGGAAAACCCTTTAAACACTGCTTGGCATTCATTACTGCTCAACAAACATTAGCACATCATCTTTACCTTATACCCGCTCACTGTGTTGTAACTATTCCCTTATTTAGATGACATCTACCCATTTCAGAGAATTATATTCAAGTCTCCTGACACGATACAGAGCGATCAATTCCTCTTGTATTTCCAAATGTTATTTATTCACATAACTCTAAGCTGCGTAGTTCGGGCATCAAGATTCCCAACTGTTGCAGCGAAGCAGCACCTGGAAATTGTGCCTGGGACTTCCAAGTCTGGATAATACCTTACCCAGAGGGTTTGGCCTCTGCTTTCCCCTACCAATCTGAGCCTCTCTAGCTTCCTTCCTTCAGCATGCACACTGATTGAGAACAAGAGCCTGGATGAGAATCTCAACTCTGTCTTACTAGCTTTGTACTCTTGAGGTAAAAGGACTCCCTAGGCCTCAAGTTTCTGGTCTGTAGAATAAGGATGGCATCAGACCCGCCTCATGAGGTTTACGAGGATTCAACCAGTTAGTGCTTAAATCTATAAAGCACTGAGAAGAGTACCAAGTACAGAGAAAGCAAAAGTGTTTGATAACGAAGTTTTCAATAAATAACGATAGAACCGTTAGGTTGCTGGTTTGTTTTTTTAACTTTTAAGTTATATGCTCACCTCATTCTAAACATGAAAATAATCCAAATGAGTGCAAGAATTCTGTAAAAATAAAAGCAAATAAGATCCAACCGTTCCCCTTCATGCTGCTTAAGACCAAACCCCTGGTACTGTTACATGGAAATTTATGCCTTTCAAGCATCTTTAGTAATTACAATAACAAGAATACTAAGTCCTGGGCGCCTGGGTGGCTCAGTAGGTTGGGCATCTGACTTCGGTTCAGGTCACGATCTCATGGTTCATGAGTTTGAGCCCTACATCAGGCTCTCTGCTGTCAGCATAGAACACACTTCTGATCCTCTGCCACCCCCCCCTGCCCCTCCCTAATGGTTGGTCTCTCTCTCACTCAAAATAAATAAACTTAAAAAAAAAAAAAAAAGGCAGGGCGTTTGGGTGGCTCAGTCGGTTGAGCGTCTGACTTTGGCTCAGGTCACGATCTCACAGTTCATGGGTACAAGCCCTGCATCGGGCTCCCCGGTGACAGCTCAGAGCCTAGAGCCTGCTTTGGATTCTGTGTCTCCCTCTCTTTCTGCCGCTCCCCCACTCACACTTTCTCTGTCTCTCAAAATAAATAAATGTTACAAAAAAAAAAAAAATTAAAAAAATAAAATACTAAGTCCAGTATAGGTACAATGCTGATCAGACAAGGCCTAAATAGACACTGAAAAAAAGAAACTACAACTAGATGTACTATGAGGAAATGTGTAATCTTTGTTAATTAACAAAGGAATATGAGGTAAAACATCACACTATGAAATTATCTCAAAGTCAAAACACAGTTGAGGGCACAGCATGCTTACAGAGGATAGCGAGTGTCAACTGGGACAGATAACCCACAAAAAATAACCTGATGATAAAGATCGACGGTCTCCACCAGGGACAACTCCTGCCCCAGGTGGGTAGCATTTAGGAGGGAGGATTCTACTGGCATCCAGCATCTGGGGGAGGCCAAGGATGCCAGATGAATAATCTGCAAAGCACAGGACAGTCCCCACCACAGAGGCTTATCCAGAGTCAGAAGTCAATCATGCTGCAGCTGAGAAACAGTGACAGAGACCAAAGCCTCTAAAGTTAACTTTGGGGGCGCCTGGGTGGCTCAGTCGGTTAAACGGCCGACTTCGGCTCAGGTCATGATCTCGCGGTCCGTGAGTTCGAGCCCCGCGTCGGGCTCTGTGCTGACAGCTCAGAGCCTGGAGCCTGTTTCAGATTCTGTGTCTCCCTCTCTCTGACCCTCCCCCGTTCATGCTCTGTCTCTCTCTGTCTCAAAAGTAAATAAATGTTAAAAAAAAAAAAAAAAATTTAAAGTTAACTTTGTCTTTAGCCCAGTAATTTCATGCCCAGATATTCCCCTAATAAACTGCCAGAAATGTAGACAGAAAAACAAGCAAAATGTTGTTCATCATAATAGTATTTACAGTGGGGAAAAACTAGAAAGTATCTAAGAACCCACCAATGGGCAATGGTCAAGTATGCTATGGTACCTGCATACGACGGAAGGAGTGCAACCACCGATTAACAGGGACAGTGATGTTACATTTGAAACGCAGGACATACTAAGAGGGAGAAACGGTGGAGGTGAGTGATGGTATCTTTACCTTTTTACTTTTCTCTATTTTTACAAAGGGCATATGCCACTTTTAAAATATTTTCACTTGCAGCAATCTAATCTAGAGATAATCCTAAACACATAAGAAAATATGAGACGTTAAGTGATTCACTGAAGCAGTTTCAGACAGTATATAATCAAAATCATTTTGAAAATCCAATAAGAGAGGAATGGCTAAACTCTGGCCACCTTCTTTATGGAGTGTAAATGCAGCTCTCTGAAAACGCTTATGAAGAATAAAGAATATGAGCATTTTGCCGTGTTCTCTAAAATGAGCAGGAAAAATACATATAAATACATACATACAAATAAAAATAAGAACAGGACAGATCATAGTAAAACCACAGCTACATTAAACAAAAACCCAAACAGCCCACAGTGAGCAGGAAGACTGGAGGCAAACATGCAAAAATGTCAGTAGATGTTGGTGGGCACACAGGTGGCTTCCCCCGACTATCTGTTGTTCCTGATTTCCAGTAAAAAGTACTATATTTATGGTCAAAACTTTAATTTTAAAAAGTAGTTCTATTCATGTGAAGAGTGAATAAGGCAAAAGGAAAGAGTTTAACAAACAGTAGCAACAAGTCACAAACAACTGCTGTGGCACATTCCTTATCTTCATGTGCTCTGTGCATGTACCTCTCACCTCATCCTTAAGTCAGCGCAGAGGGTTGAGAGGTTCCATGCCCGGATGAGAGAAGGCCACATGGCATGCCTGCAGGAGGGCCAGGGCTTGAATGCAGGTGAACCTGACCCTCCCTCATGCTCTTCCCACTGGCAAATACCAATGCTCAAAACAGATATCTCACTCACCCTCTGCATTGGATACCATCACGACACCAAGTTTGCCATGTGTTCTATGGGAGGGATGTGGAGGGCCAAAATTTAAAGACCTACCAGTAAGCAGGGTCCTCCTTGAGAAGAGTTCTCTCTTTGGGAGACAGGCTGCCTCCAACAATACGTGTGACCAGCTGGTCGATAGTGTCCACCACCTTGTGATCTGCTCGCTGAGGAACCGCTGGAACACACAAAAGGGCTTTTCTGAGAAACGCATTGGACCGCGTGGGGCCTGAGACAACCAGGACAGAGCCAGAGGCTTAGGATGGAACTTAAGCAGGCACCAGTGACCAAAATCCTCATTCCCGAGAAACCAGCGTTGAAAAGAGGAAAGCAGCACAGTATTTTAAAAACCAATATGTAAAATATCTTCCCAAAAGACAGAACAGCATAAACACTAGGAAAGAAAGTCACAAGCTCACGAGGACTATACAGAGCAATGTATGCATATATTCTATAGAAGGAAATGATTTGCAGCAACTCAATTCTGTTTTCATGTATCGCTTAACTAGAATGTTCACATTCAGGAAAAAATATAAAAGATATAAAACATGTCTAGGTATAAAACACATAAAAAAAATATTTAGGTTATGATTCCCAATACAAAAGAGATAAGAAAAGATATATAAATACAGACATGTAGTAAAAAAGATTAGAAGGAAATATTCCAGAATGTTAATAGATGTTATCTATGAATGGTAGATTTACCAGGGACTTCATTTTCTTTGTGCTTTAGCTATAAAAAATAAATATGTAGGGGTGCCTGGGTGGCTCAGTCGGTCCAACTTCAGCTCAGGTCATGATCTTCTGATCCGTGAGTTTGAGCCCCTCGTTGGGCTCTGTGCTGACAGCTCAGAGCCTGGAGCCTGTTTCAGATTCCACGTCTCCCTCTCTCTCTCTGCCCCTCCCCAGCTCATGCTCTGTCTCTCAAAAATGAATAAACATTAAAAAAAAAAATTTAAATATGCATGCTTTATAATCAGAAAACATATATATAAATTTGCAAAACAAAATTCCCTAATCAAAAAAGTGAGTGGCCCTAAGGTAGATGCTCATAGAAAATATTTGAATATATGAAAAGAAAAGCATTTCCTAAAGTATAAACTTCCTTCAATATGAATTTTAATTTACAATGCCACCAGCAACACAGAAGAGCATCTGTGCCCTCAATTAATAAGACTGTTTATTTAGTTTTCTGATATTTGCTAATTTTAATATCACAGAATGGTCTGTTCGGTCATTTGATAAAAACCACTCCAGGAGGTACCTGGGTGGCTCAGTCAGTTAAGCATCCGACTTTGGCTCAGGTCATGATCTTGCGGTTTGCAAGTTTGAGCCCCACATCGGGCACTGTGCTGTCAGCCCAGAACCTGCTTCAATCCTGTCACCCTTTCTCTCTGCCCCTCCCCTGCTTCCGCACTAAGGTAAACATTTAAAACCAAAAAAAGAATCTGCAAAAACCACTCCTGAACTGGAGAGGTTTGCCCGTTTGTTGTGTCGAGTAACTAACTGCACTGTCCTCTCCTTGCCTATGTCCAAGATACAGCTTTGAGCTTATTTTAAGTATCAGTGTAAGCTTTTTATACCGGATAAACTGATTCTTCAATTGTCGTGCTGTTGCAAGTATTTCCCCTTTGATTATTGGCTCTCATTTTATAGAACTTTTAGTTTTACATGACTTTACAGAGGAGTAAGAAGAGTTCAAAGTCAGAAGCTTTCAAAAACAATACAACTTTTGGATCACTACAACCACCTCTTGAGAAGGTAACCACAAGCAAGGGCCCCAGCTTTGGCCCCATAATCCTCCTCTTGAGACCAAATTCTACAGAGAACTTAAAAAATAACAGGAAGAGTCATCAAAGCATTCAACCGAAGATGTCATCTCAGCATTTCTAACAGTAATGGAAGCAGCAGCAGAGCAGTGCCCCACAAGACATGGGCTCTGGTGCCATCTACCTGCTGTCCAGACAGCCCAGGCTTGCAGATGTCAATTATTAGGGAACCCGCCTCTGCTTAGCCTCAGAGGCCTCTAGTAAAAGGCAGCATGAGTCCCACATCAAGGGAAGGGTGAGGTAATTTACGTTAGGTCAGTATCATGATGCAGCAATTGCTGTAGAAACACAGAAAAAGACCTTTGATAGTCCTGTAAAAGAACAGACTGTAGTGTTTTCAGTACAGCAAGACAGCAGCTGTGGGCAAACCTGTGAAGCAGCAAAACCAGGGAAGGGTGGTGGGCAACTTTAAGTTATGGGAGACTTTTTCATACAAAGTTCTTCAGTACTGACATTACACTGACTTTCCACTCCCCCACTTTGGGGGGTGTGGGAAGGAGGGGTCCTGCTTCGGCCCTGAGCCCACTTCTGGAAGGCTCCCTCTCCAAGAGGTAGGTGTGGCTGCCCATCCATAGTGGGACCTACTCTGTGCCTGATGTAGTCAGGGTTCCATAAGTGTATAGGGGAGTAAAGAGATTCAGGGACAAATAAGGCTTTCCCACATGGCTGGGGCAATGGAAGGTGAAAACTGTCTTGGGGGGAAAAGGACTTCCTCCTCCGGAGGTAAAGGGGGGAAAAGTGCTTCCTCGCCGGTCACAAAGCCACCACATAATGCTCATGATTTCTGGGTCAGGTCTGGACTATGACAGCATTCATCCTGGGCGCTTAGCAGGAGACAGAAGGGATACCAAATAGCCAGTGTTTATATTACCTCTTTGTTGGCCTTTCTGGAACCTCCTCAAAGCTGATTCGTTAACTGCAGGTTACCAGATGTACCTAAGTGATCTATCGATCTTTAGCCATTCTAGAAAACTGAGTCACTCAGGGTAGAAAGGTGCTTCTACTACCTGGGCAGACCTGGCTAATCTCTGCCAGTCCCTTGACACAGCTCAAACACGGCCTCCCCAACTCCCCTGGGCTGGGCTCTCTTCCACCCCCTTAATCCTGGCACAGGAGAAGCTGGGTTTTATCATTTCTGTCCCTTAAGAGCCTGGGGACTCCCCAGAGACAGAGCCCAGTGTTTACTTTCCCCTCTAGTAATACCTTAGTGTGGGAAAGAGGAGGATGCTGTAACAACAAGGGCTTCTTAACCTTGGCTGCAGAATGGTACAACACCCCCCCCCCACACACACACACCCGCCAGAAGGCAGAGGCAAAATTGTGTACAAATACATGTGCATTTTTCCTGACCAGGGCCACAGCTTTTGATCAGGAGTCTGTGACCCAGAAACATCTAAGGACTTCTGTGGTAGACAGAAGATTCCTAATATATGCTTACAGAATGCATGGCAGACATGTACACTGGCCAATCGGAGTTTTCTACTAAAATTCTGATGTTTCCAGTTGGCTAAAAAATTCTGTGTAAAAATCTCAAAAAAAATAAGAGACATTACAAGAAAACATGACAAACAAACTAATCACAAGAAATAGGAACTTTCGCTGCTTTCCTTACCATCACTCAGCCCACTTGGAGACGTGGCCTGGACTTCGGGTTTGGTAGGAGGAACCGTTTTCTCCTCATCTTGGGTTGGCTCGGGTTCGGCTTTCTTGACCTGGAGGGGACACCCACTGCTGACCAGCCAGGCCTTCAGGTGATCGATGTACTCTCTTCCAAACAGAGTAGAGTCCTCAAAATTTGGAAACGCGGCAGGAGAGGGAGCTAGATCTTGGAGGCCGACAGCTTCTAAGATTTTCTCTTGCCGGAAAGAAGAGGCCAAGGAGAAAGTCTGTCCCAAGAGGGCTAGAGATTTCCGGCAGAGAGAATTGGTGGTCTCCAGGGCAACAGCCAAGTCCAGGGGATTGCTGAGGGTCTTCATTTTGACACTCAGCTCATAGGCATTGCAGGCCATGAGGAGGGGTGTGACGCTCTTCAGAAGCCGGTCTTGAAGCCTCATTATATACTTGTCAAAGGGCTTTATGATTTCAAAAAAGCAATTTTTGGTCTTCACAGCACCTTTGTCTAAAAGCATATTTAAAAACTCGTTATCAACTCTGGGTGTTTTCAAAGCAGAGTGCTTTAAAAATTTGATAGTAAAAAAGCAAAAATCTCTGTGCTCTGGTTTTAAGGAGCATTTGAATGAAGCAAGCATTTTAGCACAGGTTTCGGTTTCGAGTTCAAAGAGAGTCTGGAAAAGCTGGGAAAATTTAACATCATCTTTTATGGTGTGGAATCCTGCCCATTTGATTATTTCTATCCCAAATCTCGAAAAAACATCAGACTTATCTATGAGGTCAAAGCTCATCTTTCTTCTGGGGAGCCGAATATCCTTCAGACTGAGCCCCAAAGGGATCTGAGTAGGAAACTGGATATCTTCTGTCCCTGGGTTCGTCCCCAGGGTCACATCAGGACTTGAGGTGGTTTTCTGGATTTGGTTGGTGCCCTGAGTTTTGGGAGTAATACGGTTTACAGTGGGTACTTTTTTCGTACTCACACTTCTTAGTGTGACAAGCTTTCCAACTCCCCCTTTAGATGGGAGGAGGCCCTGAGTCTCCCCCTTTCCTAAAAGGGCCCCCTCCTGGTCAACGATGTTTAGACCCCGGCCTCTGCCCTGGACTTGGCCACTGCCCCTCAGCACAGAGTCTGTCTCCCCTGGACGGTCCACGTCGTAATCCCGACTCTCTTTCTCCAAACACTCTTTCTCAATCAGCCTGGAGGAACCGAATTCCCCCAGTAGTGCAGAAGGACCAAAACTATACTCCTGCGACCAGGGGGATTCTTGAGAAACAGGGTGGCCAAAGTCTTGTTCCCAAGAGCCACGGAGTGCAAATTTCCAGTCCTGAGAACGGAAATGTCCCAATTTCCGGTGGCCAAAAACTTGGTCTCGGGAATCAGAGTGGGAAAATTCCAGATCCCGACCACATTCTTTGCGAAAGAAGCTGTCTTCACTTACAGAAGGGTTGCTTGATCTGAAAGAAGGTCCTGGAAATACATCACCTCTCAGGCTTTCTCTCCCAGTGTCTCGAGGGTGGGCTACAGATCCAGCCAGAGTGTATCTGCTGTCACTAGGAATGTCATCATACATATCTGCTCTGGCTCGTGGGACTGTCCTTAGAAGATCTGAAATAAACGATCCAAAGAAGAACACAAAGGTAATTTAGACCAGAGGCTGCAAACGGACAGTCCACAGACTATCAGCCAGCAAGGGGACTTTATCTGCTAGAGCGCAGTATTTATTTCCAACATTTAAAATAAGTGTGGCTGGGGCGCCTGGGTGGCGCAGTCGGTTAAGCGTCTGACTTCAGCCAGGTCACGATCTCACGGTCCGTGAGTTCGAGCCCCGCGTCGGGCTCTGGGCTGATGGCTCAGAGCCTGGAGCCTGTTTCCGATTCTGTGTCTCCCTCTCTCTCTGCCCCTCCCCCGTTCATGCTCTGTCTCTCTCTGTCCCCAAAAAAATAAATAAACGTTGAAAAAAAAAAAATTAAAAAAAAAAAAAAATAAGTGTGGCTTTATTTAGAAATCTGGGTTTACTACTTATAAAAACAGAAGAAGACCTACAACCACTGGGCACACACATGCCCTGATGACAGTCCACAGAGGCTGGGCAAAAGTGCCCCTCACTTATTTGGCCTTCCTGTCCGGGCTCTGTAGGGATCTTCTTTTAAACTAACGGAAGGGTGTCTGGTCCCCAAATAATCTGGGCTTCTTTACTAAAACTGGAGCGCTTGTATGTTTCTACTTCTACCACACAGAAGACAGGTTTGCAGGAGGCTATTTGCCCTCCCTGCGTCTAAGGAGTGTTGGACCACAGTGCCACTGAGGCAGAAGCCACGGCTGACACTTCACACCCCGTAGCCGACCACAGCGGAGCACTTGACCAAAAGGTGGCAGATAGGCTCCCCGTGGAAAGGTCCACTGGGCCAACCAATCTTCTGAAATAACAAAGGAACTAAGAGGGGACACAGAAGCTAAACAAGCCACAGCAAGAGAGGCCATAATGAAAACTGAACAGTGTGTGTAGAAATGAGAAAAATAGGAATCTAGATTTGCATTTGCTTATTCAAGTAACTAACTCTTGATTTTGGCTCAGGTCATGATCCTAGGATGGGCTCCACACTGAGTGTGGAGGCTGCTGAAATCTCTCCTCTCTCTCTCCCCCGCTCATTTTCTCTCTAAAATAAAATTTAAAAAATTTAAATAATTAAAAGAAGTGAACTATGGGCATATAGGAATAGCAGACCTCAGGGAGACTTTGCAGAGTAGCTTCCTAACGTTCTAGCTTGTGAATCAGAACCTATTACCTAGTCAAGAAGTCAAAAGAGAGAGAAAGATACCAGGAAGTAGTAACGGGCCAAGAGGCCACAGGAAGCTAAAGCTTTACATAAACCCAAGTTTATGCATTCAACAAGTACTTACTAAGCAACTAATATGTATGGGCACTGCTCCAGGCAACGTAATTATAGCAAGGAAAGGAGACAGTAAAGTCTCTACCCTCCTGGATTTGTCAGTTGAGGGAGCCAAACAATAAAAATCCATCACATGTAAGAAAGTCCCAATAGGAAATATCCAGCAGGAAGGAACACAAACAGGGGAAGCCATTTTCAGACAGGCTGATCAAGGTGGGTAGCTCTAACAATGTACCTGAGCAGCAGAGGCCTGGTGTGAGAGGCCAGACCGCGCGGTTATGGAGGAAGCCTTCCACGCAAAGGGAGCATGAGCACAAAGCCTGCAGCAGGACTAGCAGGGAACGAGTGTAGCCAGAATGGAACAGAGGAACAAGGGGCAAAGCAGTAAGAAGGCAGCTCCTAGATTCTGTCGTACACCGGAGCCCTTAGGGACCCCCAGGCATCCTGATTTAATTGATTAGGAGAGGGTGTGGCCTGCGCAGTAGGGTTTTTAAAGGGTCCCCAGATAATTCCAACAAGCAGCAAAGTTACAGAACCACTATGACACAAAATGTGAACAGAACAGGAGTACCAGATCAAGTGAGGCCCTCGATGGACTCTACAGTTTACTCTGAACAAGATGGAAAGCCATGAAGGGGTTTGGAGTAAAGGGATGACTTCGTTGGCTGCTGCTCAGGGAACTGACCACAAAAGACAAGAGTGGATATGGATGTTCCAGCAAAATCCACCGGGATAATCCTGGTATTGACAGCTATTGATGGCATGAATAGGGCACAGCATTAAAGGAAGAGTAGAGGCTGGAGTCTGCACAACAGGATTTTCCAATGCCTTGTAAACCAATGCAGACTAGAGCAGATACAGTGAAAGGCTGACCGATGGACCACACGGCTAGGTCTGTGACAAAGTGGTGGTTCCAGAACCATCCAGCATCCTATTGGTTTCCGAGTACAGATCCCGCCCCCCATTTTTCTTGACAAAACTAAGATACATATTGATGTTTGAGTCTCTAGGTAAAGATAAAATCTCCACATATGTGTACGTGTGTACATATATATATAAGTATACACATATACACATGTGAGGACACATGTCAACATGTAAGTATTCAGGATTACACGAACATATCACCAGAAGAACCGAAGGATGCACAAATCTGTGGTGACACAGATACGGTTACTTCAGAGGGCTAAGGAAGCAGCTAAGAACTTCTAAATTTTTACTCCTAACTACTTTATAATTCTTCCAATCCTTCGTAACGGGAATGTATTTGTGTACCACTCAAGCAATTTTTAAAAACTCAGAAGCTGAAGACAGCTTCTAACCTCCAGCTTCTCCACATCCAAAGCACACAAGTTATCCCTACCCCAAGCACTTAATTCACTCAACCAACACTGAGGAAGTTTCCTCGGTGGAGACTGGCTCAGGGGTGGGCGCGGTGAGCAGCACAGACCTGAAGGAGGCCTGGGGGAGGCTGGCCCACCTCAGAAAAGTAAGGGCTCAGCACACTGCCCTAGGACTCGGAAGAACAACCAAACCAACCTCAAAACCTGCAGGAGCTTCCAGGGGGAAGGCACCAGCAAGCTGGGTCTTAGCGCCTGAGGGAATTAACCAGGCTGGGCTGGGGAGGGATTCAAAGGCAAGGACAGGCAGCACAGTGTCCCTGAAACACGAGCCTCAAGGCAGGAGATGAGGGCTGCGACCCTCGAGCGCCGCGGTGAGGAACCTCCCTGTCATCCTACAAACTCCGTGCACACCATTTTTTATTCTGCTAGCATGACATTTCAAAACTTTCCAAAGGGAAGGTTTTCAGGCAGGGCCTACACTTGGCAGCCTCCCATGCCCTTGTCTCGCACACATCACTGTTACCTGGCCGTTCCCGTACTTGTCTGAGGATGTGACCCCAAAATGGGGGGCCCCAAGAGTCCAAGTAGGGCCTTGGCCCAGCAAGGCCGGCATTAATAGATCAGCGGGGAGGGCAGACTTGAGGGGAATGAAGCCAGAAGCCGAGAGACTGCTGAGGAGATTATTGCAATAATCCAGGTGAGAACTAGTAAGAGCTCAGATCTGGGCAGCAATGGTGGGGATGGAGCCGGGAGACTGATTCAAGAACCCTCCTTTAGGTGGGGGAGGATGCCCGGGGCGGAGAAGCTTCAGAGAATGACAATACCCACTTCGGTGTGATGAGCTGACAGGGGGACCAAGAGAAAAGTTTATCTCCCCTCGACAAATAAGGAAGGTAGGATCAGAAGAACTCCAGAGTGTGCCCAAGGTACCGATATCCTCCTGCCCTGACCCTAAAAGCATGCCCCGTAACTACCCTCCCACCAAAGAAACCAAGCACTTTAATTCACCTTGAGCTTTAAACTGAAGAGCTTCACCTACGGCCTCACCACTGGGGTCCATGTGATATCGGTTAGCTTTTTCTTGCAAAACAGCATCAAAAGTCTCCTGTGCAATTCGCCTAGCTGCCATGTTTCTCTGACCTGTAGTGAGAGGGGAAAAAAAGACACTAAGAATGACAACTAATGCTCACATGGCCCGCTCTATTTCACCTAACCCTCAAAGTAACAGGACAAGTAATCGATAACTCAACATGGTGCTGCAGAGGGAGGCCAGATTATTCTACGGGGGCTTCTGCCCTCACAGAGTTCACAGGGGCGTTGGCTGAGGAGCAAACCAAGCACTGTGACCTTAGACAATTTATTTTGCTTCTCTGAGCCCATTTCCTCAGAATCCCTACCTGTTGGGGTTACTGCACGTAAGAGTATAGGCGGTGGGACCATACCCCTCGCACGTGGGATCTTTAGGAGAGCTGTGATCTTTCCCATTTCTATTTTCCTATTTCACAGACACGCAAAGAGGATCTGAGGACTGACTTGCCCTCTGAGAGGAGCCTCTCAACCAACAAGTGAGTGGAGGAGTCCCTGACTGGTGACAGAGCTTGCTCTGTACCAGGTCCTCTGGTCGGAAAGGGACTCTCACAATCTCGTTTACTTCTTCCAACAACCCAGTGAAAAGCGGGTGCTGTTATAAACGACACTATACAGAAGAAAAGATAGACTCGGGCTAAGTGACCCACCCAAGGTCAGACAGCCCAGACTGAAACCTGGCAAACAGGGCACGGGTAGTGGGGACAAAGCCCTGAACGCTGACGGGGAAAAAGACGGGAGAAGCAACAATGAGGAATCCAGCGGCTACCTCCTTAACCAAAATATCCCTTCCATCTTGAAACATCCCACCTCAAGACTCAAACCTGCCCTACCTCATAGTCATTTCTTACACCCATCACCCCCTTTGCTCATCCTTAAGCCCTTTTCCTGGGGCGCCCCTTGTTCGGTGCCATCGAAGGGCAGGGTCTCCCAGCCAGGGGGCTCCGGATCAAATCGAGTGACCTAACCTTTTTACGCCTCCATTTCCCCATCCATGGAATGGGCAGCTCGTGGTGGGGGCTGCTGTGGGGAGTGAACCAGGTACAAAATGGTAAAGGGCTCGATACAGCGGCTGGCCGCCGTAATCCCCGTACGGGCTGGGTGGAATGAATGGACGAAAGAACCCTTCGGGCGTGGCCCGCCTCCTACCGGCCTAGCCTCCGAAGACGAAGAAAAGGGGGCGTCGGGCCTGGGAGGCCGAAGACCGCCCCCCAGGCCGACCCGGCCGGGACGCCGCCGATGCGCAGCGCGAGGGCCGTGCTCGCGGCATCACGCCCCGCGGCCCCCGGGGCCGAGCCCGAGCCTCCCACCCCGGGGCCCGCCCACCGACGACGCCCGGGCCCAGGCCTCACCCCGGACCCACCGCGCGCGGAGCCGCCCCCGCCGCTGCCTCAGGCTCCTCACCCGCCGCCGCTGCCGCCGCCGCCGCGCGAGGCGGGGACATGCAAATGAGCCAACGGTCTCCGCAGCGCCGCGCCGCGCACGCGCAAGCTACCGCCGAGCTCTGGTGCGCAGGCGCAAGCGGCCGCCGCCAAGTCCTCTTGCGCAGGCGCGCTGCTCGCTTCTACAAGGCAGACGCTCCCGAGGCAAAAGATTAATTTGTTGGGGGCGGCGGCGACGGGGAGCGGCCGTCAAAAGACGGCACAGACGCCGCCTCTGCACACCTGTTGGCTCTCTCAGCTTTACCCGTACTCGAAGTCACCCTTGATCACTCCGGGAGCGGTCCGTGGAGCTGAGGGAGGCCGAGGCGAATTGGCGCCAGCGCGCCTGCGCGCGTACGGTGGCCGGAAGGGACCAGAGGTGGCTCTGCCGGGTGACAGTCGCGAGCCCCACCCTTTCCCCACGTGGCTGCGAAGACCGGGTGAGAAGCTGAGGCTGCGGAGTCCCTTTGCACGGGGAGGGGAGTGGGCGCCCCCGGGTCGGGCTGGTGACTGTGGCGCCGCCCTCGCGGACCTGGTTTTGGGGAATGACCCTTACAATGACTCTTACAGCTGCCGGGGGACAAAATTCTCCATTTCCCTGGCCTCTGCTTTCTTTTCATTCATTTATTCATTCATTCATAACCTATGTACTGAGTGCCTGCTGCGTGGTGGTGAACAAAGTTGACTGGACCCCAGTTCTCCTGGAGGTTAAATTTGAGGAAATGCCTCGACAGTAAATGCAAATGAAATAAATGAACCATGTAGCTCCAGGTAGATATAGTATTAAAATAAAAGGATGATGCAGTAGGAGAAAGGGGGCTGCTTTAACCAGAGTGGTTATGAAGAGGGTCCCTTTGGTAGCTGGGAAAGATGAGAAAAAGGTGGGAAAGTGCGGGTGGGAAGGTGTAGGTAAGAGACCTATAAAATCCACGTAGACAAAGGGCTGGTAAGGAGACTGGATTTTGTTCTGAGAAGGTTGGGATGCCACCGCAGGATTTTGAGCAATGAGGTCTCTTTATGATTTCAAGTTTCTGTCTGGCACTAAGTGGAGAATAGAAGTGCAGTGTGGCAGGGAGGAAGCTGCGACTGTGCCTGAACCAGGGTGGGTGTGTCCAGGTGGAGGAAGATGAGGCGTCATTAGAGTCCCTGCTGTGTCAGAGCGGTGTTTTCTTGATGAGCAGAACCCTGACTTAGAAAGGAAAACTGGGTGTCAGTTGGGCCTTGCTAACTCCCTTTCTTTTCATACCTTGGACCCATGAAGGGAGCTGGTAATGCTGTTTCCCCCCTTTCTTAGTGTGACCTGTTCCCAGGTGGCTCCCAGATGACCATTCCTAGGCACCGTCTTTCTCATGAGCTCCAGATCTGCACTTTCATTCTGCCCCCTAGCCCTGTGCCTGACCTGCGGGACCCCTGCAGGACTCACCCTAGAGGTGGTCCCAGAGCTAGACATTGATCTCCCCAGCTCAGGGAGCTCAGGACTGGGCAGGGGGAAGTTCATGGGGCAGGGGAGACAAGGTCAGAGAACGCATATAGGTCCTAAGTGGTCAGGGGAGGCTCCCAGGATGAGGCAGCCTGGAAGAGCTAGCAGAAACTCCTCAGAGAACCCAGGTGGAAGGAAGGTGTTCATGAAGCAAGGTGGCATGATGGCCAGACCTTTTACTGCTTGTGTGATCTCTGGCAGGTTCTTCTCCTCTCTAAGCTTCAGATTCCTCATCTGTAAAGTAGGCACAATGGTATTTGCCTTTAGGATTGTGCCTCTGTGACAGAGTGGCCACTCACTGTTGGCCTACTCGGGTCTGAAGCGTGCCTAGGGTGGTGGAGTCAGGAACAGAGTCCCTCCAACAGCCACAGCTGGGAAGTTCTTGCCCCTTGGACCTGGTCAGGAACACTCCTCACGCACATACCAGCCCAGGTGTCTCACTGAGAAACTCTATTGAAACAGAAAATCTTCACTTTTTTCCTTCACCTTTGACCTAGAAAATCCTTAGCAATCCCTAAACAGGCTCCTTGTTCTTCTGGGCCAGAAAGGGGTGGGGGGCGGGGGGCGGCTATCTGCAAGGGAGCAAGGTGAAGTGTTTGATGCCCTTATGCCTCGCCCCCCCTCTAAGTAAACTGGTCTAATTACCTCTAAGCAACAAAGGAAAGGAACAATAGCTAATGTTTACTGAGCTCTTACTCTGTGCCAAACCCTATTCTAAGTACTTTATGGAATTAACTGACTGAGTTTGCATTGCAGCCCTATGAAGTAGATTCTCTTTGTTTATCCCTATATTACACAGAAGAGAGTTGACTTGACCAACAGTGAAGTTAAGTGGAAGGCCCGGGATTCAAGTCACCCCGGCTGGCCCCAGAGCCCGTCCTCCCCCTCCCCAAAACATCTGCACAAACACAGATGGAATATTCACATCCTGCGCCACCTCCACAAAGAGAAGCATGGGCTTGAATGGCCTGTTTCCCACATGGCCCAAATTTGCACTCGAATTTTTGTCACATTCCTCTACTGCTGTCCTAGAACTCCCTGTGCCTTTGTTCCCCTAACGTTTTCTGTGATGTTCAAATTCTATAACAGACCTGAGACCAGAAACAAAAAAATTGTTTTGAAAGACAATATTAGGGCAATTGAGAAAGTTGATCATGGAGCGTATATTAGCAAATAGTATTGTGTCACTGTTAAACTTCCTGTGTTAAATTTTCGTTGTGCATTGAACATGTAAGAGCGTCCTTTTCTTTGGAGATTCATGCTGATGTCTTTAGGAGGGAAGAGTCTGATGCCTGGAGCATATTCTCGCATGGTATGTGTGTATGCAGGAACATACAGTGTCTCCAAAAGAGATTAACTTGGCCAAATGTTAACAACTGGTAAAGTTAGAATGGAACAGGTGTTCTTTGTACTATTCTTGCAACTTTACTATAAATTTTTAAAATGATGTATTTTAACGGAAAGTAGTACGTCAATAAACGAGGTAGATAGAGTAAAACAAGCAAAATGAAAGGAGTTGTTAACCCCAGGTGGGCTCTGGGCCTGAGGCCTGTTTCCCCCTTTGTTAAAACGAGAGGGTGGTTAATATTAGGTGTTAAACCACTTGTACCCCAAAGACCTTCTTGTTGAGATCATAATCTGTTTTTACTTAGGGTTCTGTCTTACTTGACTCCGTGATTTACCACTAGTCTCACAGAGGAAAAGATATTGCCCAGGGTTGCTGGGTCATCCAGCTGCTGATACAATCCTCTGGCTTTCAGCCTTTGCCTGTGCCGGGTTTCATTTGCTTTTGTTTTTAAACAGTACTTTTTTTTTTTTTTTTAATGTTTATTATTTTGTGAGAGAGAAAGAGCGCAAGCTGGGGGAAGGGCAGAGAGAGAAGAGAGTCCCAAGCAGGCTCTGTACTATCAGCGCAGAGCCCAAGGTGGAGCTCGATCTCACAGAAATAAGGAGCCGAAATCAGGAGTCAGATGCTTGACCAACTGAGCCAACCAGGCGCTCCCAAATAGTACTTTTTAAATTGATCTGTTACTTACATACCATGATATCCACCCATTTTAAGTGTACAATTTAGGGGCACCTGGCTGGTTCAGTTGGAGGACCATGCAACTCTTGATCTCAGGGTTGTGAGTTTGAGCCCCACGTTGGGTGTAGAGATTACTTAAATAAATAAATCTTGGGGCGCCTGGGTGGCGCAGTCGGTTAAGCGTCCGACTTCAGCCAGGTCACGATCTCGCGGTCCGTGAGTTCGAGCCCCGCGTCAGGCTCTGGGCTGATGGCTCAGAGCCTGGAGCCTGTTTCCGATTCTGTGTCTCCCTCTCTCTCTCTGCCCCTCCCCCGTTCATGCTCTGTCTCTCTCTGTCCCAAAAATAAATAAACGTTGGGAAAAAAAAAAATAAATAAATCTTTATAAATAAATAAATAAATAAATAGTAAAGTGTACGATTTAGTGATTTCAAGTATATTCATAAAGTTGTGTAACCATCACCACTGTCTAATTGTAGAACATTTCATTACCCCCAAAGGAGACCCTGTACTCATTAGCAGTCACTGTCCATCCCCCTTCCCCCGCCCCTACAACCACTGGTCTGTTTTCTGTTCCTATGGATTTGCCTGTTCTGGACATTTCATATAAATGGAATCACACATTATGTGTGTGGACCTGTGTCTGGCCTCTTTCACTTAGCATGGTGTTTTCAAGGTTCTTCCACGTTGTAGTGTGTGTCAGTGCTTCCTTCCTTTTTATGGCCGAGTAATATTCCATTGTTCAGACATACTACATTCTGTTTGTCCATTCACTTGCTTATGGACACCCCGTCCTTTTCATGGTTGTCATGATTTATTTGTTGACAACACCAGGTGTTTGTCCTGTAGTTAAGTTACCCCCCTTCTGAATGGTGATTTTTGTAGACCCACATCACCATAGTATTGGTTGACGTGTCCCTCTGACCTTGATTTCCTACAAACTGTTCATTAGCTCTAGATCCTTGCCTGTCCAGTATGATAGCCACGAGTCACAGATGGATGTTTACATAAAAATGAATTACAATTGAAGTTAAAACATACACAGTGCCTCAGTCACACTAGCTACGTTTCAGCTGCTGGAACTCACAGATGGCACAGATATAGAAAATTCCATCATCACAGAAAGTTCTGTTGGATGCATGGTCATATTGGGTTTGAGTTTTTGGCAGGATACCTTCATAGGTGCTTTTCATTCTTGTCCACGGGCAGTGGTGATGGGTTTCTCTTCTGGTGACGTGAAATCACCAGTGGACCCAGGTACTACCCATTCGTTGTCAGGTTCCTTATCAGTTTCGCTCCTCACAGTTTTGCAGCCTGTGTGGATGGTTGTCTAAATCTGTCTTGTGGATAATTAGTTGGAGTTCATCTACAAAGCAGAACTTTTCCTCATCCTCTCTTTCTAACCTGGTAATTATATGAGGGACATAGGATAAATGTTGGATTCTTTATTTGCTGGTTTTCAACAGAACAAGCAGGGTGTGTTTTAGTACTATTATGAACGTACAGATTTTGATTTTGATATCAAAATACTGTTTTTTATTTTGTTTTCTTTTACTGCTCACCTGTCACATCTTTGGACCATTGACGACTCTTAGGGTTTGCTCCCAAGTCCTTTGACGTGACCATGTCTGTTTTTAGAAGCTTCCTTGCTTTCTGGTCTGACAAGATGTTCCTGGCTCGTCTCCTCTGGCCTGTTTTCTTCTTAGTCCTAGAATCAGCCATTCCTCCAGGAGCCCTGTCTTCTTTGGTGGGAAATGGGACTAAGGGACCACAGTTGGTGTTCAGGGTGTTTACTTCCTCAGGGTGTTATTTCCTCAAGGTATTTTCAGTTGATATCACTAGAAAAATGGTTCTTATTGCCTAAGAGAAAATACATCATGAGTTCGTATTAATAATTCCAGTCTGAATTTAGTTCTAAGTGTCTTTTTTTACCTTTTTGTTTGTTCTGTTTTAAGTAGGCTCCATGCCCAGCGTGTAGCCCAGTGTGGGACTTGAACTCACGACCCTGACATCAAGACCTGAACTGAGATCAAGAGTTGGACACCTAATCGACTGAGCCACCCAGGCATCCCTATTTTTTGGATTTTTTAATGTTAGAATCTTTTTTCTTTTAGGCTAGTTCCTAATGACATAAATATTATGACTTACTTGCCATATCCACATTAGCTTCTGAATAGCATTACTAATATCATTTTCGATAACGTGATTTCTGAAAACTGTTGAAGATTTTCTTTTGTAAATTTTCCTTTTCTATACTTATTGTACATCCCAGTAAGAACATACGGTTCTATCACTGCATTAGTGATAGATGTGCAATATGCATCGTAATATGTAAAAAAAAATTTTAATTATATAAAATATTAATAAAATAAAATAAAACAAATTAAACTAATAATAAAATTAATAAAAATATTAAAAATATATAAAATATTAAAAAATTTTTTAATGTTTATTTATTTTTGAGAGAGAGAGAGAGACAGAATGCAAGTGGGGAGGGGCAGAGAGAGAGGGAGACACAGAATCCAAAGCAGGCTCCAGGCTCTGAGCGTAGAGGCCGATGCAGGGCTCGAAGTCACGAAACCACAAAATCATGACCTGAGCCAAAGTCAGACACTTAACTGAGCTACCCAGGTGCCCCAATCACTGTATTTTTTTAAGTTTATTTATTTATTTTTGAGAGAGAGAGAGGGAAGGAGGGAGGGGCAGAGAGAGAGGGAGACAGAGAATTCCGGGCAGGCTCTGCACTGTCAGCATAGAGCTCAATGTAGGGCTCAAACTCAGGAACTGTGAGATCATGCTCTGAACCAAAATAAAAAAGTGGGACACTTAACTGACTGAGCCGCCCACATGCCCCCATCACTGCATTTTAAACTCCACGTAGATAAACGGTTAGAGTCACGGTTTTCATTTTATTCTTGATTTTTAGGAATTGCTTTCATTTTTATTTTGGTTCATATTGATTTATTTATTTTCCTAAGCATGTAAAGCATTTATATGAGTTCTAAATTTAAACCAATGAAATAAGGTACATTCGGAGAAAATAATCCAGCTTCTAGTCTTGCCCACATCACCCTCTTCCCTACCTCCCCTTTTGGGAAACTATTTCTATCAGTTTTTGATTTAGTGTTCCATTTTACTTATTACTATTAATTTTTATTTTGAAGCTTTTATTGGTATAATAGCATACCATTATAAGTAAGTTGTTTTATTATATAGTCACATTATGGAATATCTAGTTATATAATGAAGTATCATATAGTTATAACATTACATATTATGATGCATATTGCACACCACAGATAACACAGGTTACGTATAATATAGTATTATAATCATATATTATTTCTTTATGATGGTGTAATAACACATAATATTGTTAAGGTTATTTTATCCTTTCTTTGTTGTTTACTGTAAGGACACATATTAATGTCTCCCCTTTCTTAGATAAAATGTAAACTACCTGCCCTCTACTGCACTTTTCTTTAATGTTTATTTTTGAGAGAGAGAGAGACAGTGCAAGTAGGGAAGAACAGAGAGAGAGGAAGACACAGAATCCAAAGCAGGCTTCAGGCTCTGAGCTGTCAGCACAGAACCCGACATGGGGGTCGAACCCATGAACTGCGAGATCATGACCTGAGCCCAAGTCGGCCGCTTAACTGACTGAGCCATCCAGGCGCCCCTGCACCTTTTTTTTTTCAAGAGAGAGAGAGAGCACAAGCACACACAAACAAGCAAGGGAGGGGCAGAAAGAGAGAGGAAGAGAGAGAATCCCAAGCAGGCTCTGCACTGTCAGTGCAGAGCCCTATGTGGGGCTCAATCTCATGAACCGTGAGATGTTGACCTGAGCCAAAATCAAGAATCCAATGCTTGACTGACTGAGCCACCCAGGCATCCCTCTTCTGTACTTTTAGAAGCTCTGCACATGGTGGGGTATCAGCCTTTTCTGTGATCCAGGTTGTAAGAATTTTTCCTGGTGGGTCCTGGACTCTGGCCCCTGGTTCCCTAAATGATAGCCAGGCTCTCAGTTGTCCTCTCACCCTCAATGAAACTTTCTTCCTCTCTTGACTTCTCAGTTTGGGAGTGTCTATCAGGCGGGCACCTGCCACTCCATGCACAGGAGATGAAGATGGCCTCCAAGCGCATCACCCAGGAGACCTTCGATGCAGCCGTTCGTGAAAACATTGAAGAGTTCGACATGGGACCAGAGGAGGCGGTAAAAGAAGCTGTGGAACAATTTGAATCGCAAGGTAGGGCAGCATGGCTCTGTCCCAGCACTAGTCTGGCTCTTTGCCCGATAGCCACCTCCAGTCCACAGCTCTTAACATACAGGAGTGATGTCCTACCATGGCTCTGTCTTGCCTGTGTGGCAGCCCTGGACCTGTCCCTTCTCTGCACTCTGCCCCGGATAGGCTGGCAGTCTTCTCCCACTTGACTCTCGCCCTCCCTCTACTTGCCTTGACCCCACCCAGACATCTACAGGGCTGAATCCTTCAAAGTGGGTTTCATTTTAATTGAAATCGAACCCATCGATTTCAGGCTTCTCCTGACCACCTCTCAGGAAACAGGGCCACCTGCCTCCCTGCCCACCTGCATTCTGGCTTGAGTTCATGGGGACAGAAAGGGGTATTGTCATACCTGTTGTCACACAGGGGACCTGTTGTCCCCTGGCCACAGCAGGGACCTCCCCTGCCCCACAGCGGTCCATGGCTGGGGATGGAGAGTCATCTGATAGTGACAGAGGCAGGGAGCTGGGAATGAGTACCCCACCGTACCGCTCCTGATCTCCAGTCCTGGTCCCTGTTGTCCAAGCCCAGTCAGATACCAGAGGGCAAGGGAACCCAGGGTCCAACTTCTGTGTCCTGGGCACAGAGTGGGGTATAGACACTGGACAGTGACTAGAGGAGTACCCAAAAGTGTTCTGTGCAATGGGGCCTTCCTTGGTGGTGCCAGGGTGGGTGAGGACACAATGGGAGGATGCAGGGTAAGGAGCAATGGGAGCCCCAAGGGATAAGTCTGTGAGGTCTTCTCCCATCTCAATTCACCAGGTAGAATGTGTCCCTCACTGCAGTGTGGCCTGCAGCCTCACTACTGCTCTGCTCCCATTGGTTGGAGAGGGTCAAAGGGCAAAGACCACCCCCTTGCCACATCGTTATACCCCTGTATGGATGTGGCTACTGGGTCCTGGTGCAGAGGGTTTGGGGTGGGGAGCTGGGTAGACCTCCAAAGGTCTCCAGAGTGGGGTGGTCCCTGAAGAAGGGACATGAGGTATGTTCCAGCAGGCCTATCGGGATGATGGCTGTCACTTGTTTCCTGATTCCCCCACCCCCACAGGGGTGGATCTGAGCAACATTGTAAAGCTGGCACCCAAAGTCTCTGCAGATGGACCCCAGGAGCCTACACATGACATCCTCCAGGTAGGAAGGGGTGGCCCATGTGGACAAGGCTGGCCTTACACATGTGGTTCCACCTTTTAACGGTCTGTTAGGGATACCTTTTCATTGGTTACCAGATGGCAGATGCAGGCTCTGAAGGGCAGGCACCCAGCATGTACACGCAAGCCTGAGCTGTAGCCAGGGCTCCCTGAGTTAACATTTGAGGGCCTTTTGGGGCTGGACGGTGTTCATGGTAGTCCCTGGTGTTGGGAGCTTTGGGGTATAGGGAGCCATGGAGGAGTCTCTTGGGAGGAGCCTCCCAACCACTGAGTTTGCTCAGAGACGGACAGGAATTGCAGGAAGAGAATGGGACCCTAGTAAGACTGTCACCTATTAAGCACTGACTGTTCACCAGCACATTACAGCCTGCCCTCTTAGCACTAAAACTGGCCTGCGAGGTAGGTGGTCCCTGACTTACTGATGGGGAAACAGAGACCCAGAGCCTGTCCTCACTCTCCAGCACCCAAGCAAGGAAGGTAAAGTTCACAGAAGTTAAATGCTTTCCTTAAGATCATCCATCAAACACTGATAAAACAGCTCTTGATAAAACAGCAAAAGGCTCTAGTGTTTATTGAAAACTGACTATGGAATCAGTTCTGTGCAAGGTGCTTTCTTTGTGCTATATCAAGTTATTCTCCCAAAGACCCAAGGTTGAGATTATTATCCTTATTTATACCCACAGATGGGTACTGCAAAGAGGAAAAAAATGATTTACCTGACAAGAGAGTGTAGTGATAAAAGAGGAAGTTAGAAGACACAGCCCTGGGTGTGAACCCAGCTCTGCCCAAGGCAAGGTATTTACTTCTCCCTGCCCCAGCTTCCTCACCATCTCCTGCCTCACAGAGGTTTTGAGAAAATTCTCATTGTTGTTTTGACTTATTTGCTAGTAAGGATGAATATATTTTAAAATAAGCTTGCTGTCTTGGCCATTTTTTTATTGGGCTGTTCATCGTGTTCTTATTGATTTGTAGATGCCCTTTACATATGAACCATCTCAGTCACAATAGTCTTTAGTAATCACTTAGTATTTCTTAAGTGCTCAGCATTGTGCTAAATTCTTTTTTTTTTTTTTTAATTTTTTTTTTTAAATCTTTATTTATTTTGAGAGAGAGACTGAGTGTGAGCAGGGGAGGAGCTGAGGGGAGGGAGACACAGAATCAGAAGCAGGCTCCAGGCCCTGAGCTGTTAGCACAGAGCCCAACGCAGGGCTCGATCTCACGAACCCTGAGATCATGACCTGAGCCAAAGTCGGACGCTTAACCAACTGAGTCACCCAGATGCCCCTGTGGTAAAGTCTTAAAACATATTATTTCAATCTGTTGTTAGTCCATTTTGCTGATCAGGAATCTGAGGCTTCCCAAAGATAACTGACTCAACTGTGATCATAGCCAGTGAGGGACAGAGCTGGGACTCAGACCCAGGTCCCTCTTCCAGGAGAGTCAAGCTGGGAACAGCTCTGATGTTTTTACCAGCACTATAGGAAACTCCATTTATTTACAACCTTTGCTCTTTTACTCCTCTTAATTTGACTTTAAAGTTTTTATTTTTCATTATTGAAGAAGAATGTGAACGTATCTGGCATAAAAGATTTAAGTAGTAGTCAAGCATTTATAGCAAAATCTGAAAGTCCCTGTCATATCTCTCCCATCAACCCCTTCTCTCCCTTTCCATGTGGGAGGCACCACACACATTGGGTTTCATATCCTCCCAGCCTTATTCTCACCTTGAAGTTTAACGAGCCCCTTCTCGTGCCACAGCACCGTTGACCTCAGTTGTTGTGGCTCCGATGTGTGAAAAAGGCTTATCTGTAGAAGGAGAAAAATTCAACTCCATGATGCCTTTTGAAAGGAATCTACCAGAGTCATGAAACTTGTTGCCCACAGACTTGTAGAAACAAAACCAAGAAGTCCTGGAACTCTCTGAGTACAAATGAGCCAGACCGGTTTGATTTTATTATTTTACTATTTTTTTAATTAAAAAAAATTTTTTTTATGTTTATTTATTTTTGAGGTGGGGGAGGGGCAGAGAGAGAGAGGGAGACACAGAATCCAAAGCAGACTCCAGGCTCTGAGCTGTCAGCACAGAGCCCAATGCAGAGCTCGAATTCACCAACCGTGAGATCATGACCTGAGCTGAAGTCAGATGCTTAACTGAGCCACCCAGGCGCCCTGGACTGGTTTTATATGTGAGGAGTTTCAGAATAAAGGCCATCAGTCATAGAGAGAAGGACCCCAGGGTGGAGGACAAAACCCCTGTCACAATGCCGAGTTGTCACAGGTGGAGCACAGTTGGCTCTGCCACCTTCACGTTAGCCACTGTCCTTTCCTCAGCCATCAGCAGGGTCACAGCACCTAGGGACCGTGAAGACCACCAGCCAGCTCAGAGACTCGCCTTCCTGATGTGACCCAGGACAGGAAGAGATTCCCCATAAATTGAATGGTTACTAGGATGCCAATTTTGGTCATTTTCTTTTTCTGTCTTACCTTACTAAACCCAAAGTATGAGAACTCCAGCACTATGCATCCTCAATGGCACTTGTGGCCCAGCTTTTCAAGTTTCTTGCAGGGTTCCTGCTAAAATGCTACATTCCCTGTCTTGGGTTTATGGTAAAATATATATAACACAAATTCACCATCTTAGCCATTTCTAAGCGTATGGTTCAGCAACATTAAGTATAGTCACATTGATGTGCAGCCATCCCCACCATCCATTTCCAGGACTTTCTTGGATTCTCAGACTGAAACTGTCCCCACTAAACACGAACTCCCCACTCTCTCCTTCAGCCCCTGGCCATTCTACTTTCTGTCTCTATGACTGTGACTCCTCTAGGGACCTTCTGTAAGTAGAGTCACACAGTATTTATCCTTTTGGGTCCTGCTCATTTTCCTGAGCATAAGGTCCTCAGGGTTCATCCATGTTGTCACCTGGGTCAGAATTTTGTTCCTTTTTATGGCTAATAATATCCCATTGTGTGACTGGACTACCTTCTGTTTATCCATTCATCCATGGATGGAAATTTGGGTTGTGTCCACCTTTTGTCTACTGTAAGTAATGCTGCTGTAAACGTGGATATACAAATATCTCTTCAAGACTGCTTTCAGTCCTTGTGAGTATGTACTCGGAACTGGGATTGCTGGATCATATGGTAATTCTCTACTTAATTTTTTGAGGAACTTCTAGGCCATTTTCCACAATGGGTGCAGCAATTCACATTCCCACCAGCAACACACAAGGGCTCCATTCCTCCACATCCTTACTAGCACTTGTTATTTTCTGGCTGTGTGTGTGTGTGTGTGTGTGTGTGTGTGTGTGTGTGTGTTTATTGTAGCCATCTTGTAATGGATATGAGGGTATCTCATTGTAGTTTTGATTTGCATTTCCCTAATGACTGGTTATGTGGAACATCTTTTCACATGGCAATTGGCCACCAGTGTATCCTCTTTGGTAAATGTCTATTCAAGTCACATTCTCTGCTTCTAGTCCATTAATATTCCATGTCATTGAAACATATGCTCAGGTAACTCTACAAATCTAGCTCAGTGAGGGTTGTCCAATGGGCATCCTAGCCTTTCAGGGCAGTTGTGGCTAAATCAAAGCCCTTTGGGTTGGGTTGATGGTTATCTGTAGAACTGCCTTCCCTGGGGCCAGGGGCCAGTGATTTCCTGAGCTCCAGGAGGCTTGGGCTCATCTTAGACTCATTGCTGAGACAGGTGTGGAGGTGATGGAGTTAAATGGTGGCTAGACTTGTATGCTCTTTTTTGTTTAGTTTATATGTGAGAGAGAGAGAGACGGAGTGCAAGTGGGGGAGGGGCAGAGAGAGAGGGAGACACAGAATCTGAAGCAGGTTCCAGACTTGGAGCTGTCAGCACAGAGCCCAACAGAGGGCTCGAACTCACAAATCATGAGATCATGACCTGAGCCAAAGTCAGACGCTTAACTGACTGAGCCACCCAGGTGCCCCTGTATACTCTTTTCAAATTGTTTTCTCTTGTTATTACTTTTCCCCCCAAGGGCTTTGTGTTGAATTGGGGTAAATCAACAGTATGTCTGGTGTGGTTTCATTTGGCAGATATGTATCTGTGGAGTGAATGGGAGAGACAAACAGGAGACATCTGGTATCGGCAGGTCTGGCAAAGGTAGCTTTCACCTTCCTCGGAGAGCTGGCCACTGGAGGGTGCGTTAGTTACAGTTGCATGATAGGCAGCCCCAAACAGCAGCCGTTTTATGTTCCTTATGATTCAGCTGGGTTGACTGAGCTCAGCCAGATGGTTCTGCCGGTCTCTCTTGGACCCCCTTGCAATGGCAGCTGGGGCTAGAATGTTTAATTTGTCAGCATTCATGTGTGCGGCTCCTTGGAGGGACGCTGAGATAGCTGGGTCTGTCCTTCTCTATGTGGCCTCTAACGCTCAAAGCTCCTAAAAGCACAAGGTGGAAGCTGCCACAGCTGGACTGAATTTCCACCACAGCCCTAGATCCCAGAAGAGGGAAGCGCGCGGGGGTGCGACACTCACCGTGGAACCTCTTCGGGCTGAGCTGACACTGAGGCTTCTCCCGTGTCCTCTAGGCCCTGGATGACCTGCAGGAGTCCGTGGCCCACTCTCGCCCCCAGGAAGTGTCAGCGCATCTTGCCCGCTTTTTCGAGCAGTGCAAGCAGCACAAACCTTGCCGCTTCCTGGCAGCCCAGAAAGGGGCCTACCCCATCCTTCTCGCTGCCTGGAAGCTTGCTGTGGTGAGTGACCAGGGCCTCCTGCTCCAGGCCCTCAATGCCGTGTCGGCCCTGACCGAAGGCCAACCCGATCTCCTAGACACCCAGGGCTTGCAGTTGCTGGTGACCACACTGGCCCAGAATGCCGATGCAGCCGATCTGACCTGTTCTGGGATCCGCTGTGTGTGCCATGCCTGCCTGAAGCACGAGCAGAATCGGCAGAGCCTGGTGAAGGCCGGTGTGCTGCCCCTGCTGACCGGTGCCATCGCCCGGCATGGTCACTGCGCCGATGTGGTCAAGGAGGCCTGCTGGGCCCTCCGAGTCATGACCTTCGATGATGACATCCGTGTGCCCTTTGGCCGTGCCCACGACCATGCCAAGATGATTGTGCAGGAGAATGGAGGCTTGAAGGTGCTCATTGAGGCCGCCAAAGGTAAGAGCAGGTGTGAAAGAGAGAGTTGGGTTTTAAGATTACTTCAGGCTGGCCCCAGAAGATTACTTCTGCTTACCTCTTTTGGCTTACCCTCACCCACACGGCAGCCTTAGTGGAACAGTGTACCTACTCTTGGTTGCTGCTCTTGGGGAGTTCCAGGCCAGTGCTCGTTGGCCAGGACCAAATTTTGTGCCCATTTCTGGAGCCATTTGGGGGAGGGGTTTGGCTCTGTCCACTCACACAGAGTGGAGAAGGGAGGGCTTCCCAAGGGGACAAATAAGGGTGTTTCCCAAAGATGGTCCCCAGTAGAGGTTTACACTTTGGTTCATACTTAGCCACAAATTCTTAGGCATGTACATGTTCTTGACTGGGGTGATCGTGGCGAGCCAGCCACAGGAGGTCACAGTGCTGATGTTCAGACCCTAAATTCCCTGCCTCTTTCCACTGTACCCACCAGAAAAGGCCTGACTGGTTTGATGCATAGAAGATGCTAGAAGAATGAATTCTTCCCAGCCTGCCTGTGGCTCTGGCTCTATGGCTAGGCTTGTGTGTTTGACTCTGGCCCTGTCTTCTGGAGAGACAGGCTTGCCTCAGTTTCTTCTCCACACCTCCGGAGAGGGTGAAAACAGGTTCTGACTATCTGCAAAGTCGGGCTGCTTTTCTGAGGGGTAGTTTACATCTTTCTTGTTTATCAACAGGAATTCATACCAGTCAGGGTTCTACCAGAGAAGCAGAACTAGTGGGATCTGTTTGTGTATGTATATGTATATTTATTTCAAGGAATTGGCCCATGTGGCTGTGGGGCTGCTGAGTCTGAAATCCATGGAGCAGGCTTGGGAGGAGCCAACACCGCCGTCCTCCAACGAGCTTCTTCCTCTTCAGGAAGACCTTAGTTTCCCTCTAAGGCCTTCGGCTGACTGGACAAGGCCCACCCAGACCATCGGGGTCATCTTGAAGTCGGCCGTTCATAGATGTCACCACATCTAGAGATACCTCTACTCAGATTAGTGTCCATGCCATTGCTGGGTGCTGCACCCTATCCCGGGGTGGGGGGGGGGGCATACCAACTGACTGCCACAGAGCTCTGTATAAATTATGGCTATCCGCCACCCCCCGTGTGGGCCTCAGTGCAGGCAGGCGTCTCCTCCCTCGTGCCTCTGAACTTAGTCTTCGGCATCTGTGTTCAATTTTGCCTGGGTCAACTCTATCCATATGTCCCTCTACAGTTTCTGGGTTTCCCGTTGCACTTAGAAAGGTCATTCCCACCCCAAGAACATAAAAATAGCCTTGGATGTTTTATTATAGCACTATTATGGTTTTCTTTTTTTAGTTGAGATCATCAGTTGGTCTGGAATTTATCTGGGACACGGTGTGGGGGAGGGCGTGTTCCCGTGTCTTCTCCTGTGGCCAGCAGGGGGCACTGCAGGTTTGGGCAACCCTGGTGTCCACAGGAGCTCTCCTGTTACTGGTGGCCACCCTGCCTGGCAGAAGGGCCCAGCTTCCCAGGTTGAGCAGGATGTGTATCAGGACCGCTGGCTCCTGGCTCCAAGCTGGGACTGGTCCTCTCCCATGTGCTCACCCCCCAGTGGTTCCTCTTCTTCGCCCTCCACAGCATTCTCTGACAACCCCAGTGTCCTGAGTGAGCTCTGCAGCACCCTATCCCGCCTGGCTGTCCGCAACGAATTCTGCCAGGAGGTCGTCGACCTTGGGGGCCTCGGTGTCCTGGTGGCCCTCCTGGCCAACTGCAGCGACCACCAGGTGGGCCTCCAGAGCCGTCTTAGGGTGTGACGCCCCCTCATTTGGGTTTCGATTTGTCATTTCTCTTGATGCCAAGGGAGGGTTCCAGACTTCCCAGTGAACTCTGCCCCTCTGGGTCCCTGCCACCCAGACAAGCATGGTTGACCCCTGAAGCAAAGTGCAGTTTTCACTTCTCATTGACCCGAGGGTAGGAAGTAAAGTTTTTGGGGAAAACAAATCCACCCACCCTCTCTTACTGTTCTCTAGCATCTTTGTATTTTCTGCCAGCAGGGGGAGGAATGCAAGTGGGTGTTGGCAGGGGCTGGCCCTTACCCTGGCTCAGGTGTGTGAAGCTTGAGTGAGGCAAATCCTTGGTGCCTCGGTTTCCCCATCTGTAAAATGGGGCAGGGACCCCTATTCATTATTCTTTCATTTAGCTGTCACATAGCAACCCTCTGTGTACATGCCTGGCCTGTGGCAGCAACAGTCCTGTTGTCCCCAACTCCCGCTCATGATGTCACCCAGGCTCCTTCTGTGCAGGTGACAGAAAGCTGAATTTGACCCAGCTTAAGCAAATGAGGGGATGGATTTTGTTTGTACTTCTGCACTGCCAGGGGTGGGTGGAGGCTTGGTTTCCCTCCTACTGTTTTCTCTTTCTCTTTCATGGCTCTGCCCCTCACTGGGGAGGTCAGCTGTCCTCAGCTCAGGTTGGTTGGCACTCACCTGAGGACTCAGCTGTGGCCAGGGGGCCCTGTGCTCTAATTCCTGGTCTGAGCCATATGTCCCCTCTGTGTGTGAGGGGTTTCAAAGTTGTCCAAATGCCTGGCCTGGACTTAAGTGTAATTCACAGGGTCTACCGCGCTAAGCCTCCCCTGCCTTTTTTTTTTTAACTTTTTTTTTTTTAACATTTATTTACTTTTGAGAGATAGAACATGAGCAGGGGAAGGGCATAGAGAAAAGGAGACACAGAATCTGAAGCAGACTCCAGGCTCTGAGCTGTCAGCACAGAGCCGGACCCGGGGCTTGAACCCATGAACATGAGATCATGACCTGAAGTCGACGCTTACCTGACTGAGCCACCCAGGTGCCCTGCTCCCTGCCTTTTTTGTGCAGGAAGTAATAACCCTGCCATTACACGTTGCTTGCGTGCCCCAGGCTGGCCCCACCAATTGTTCAAATAGCAAAACAATCCTAGACCCTCCCTCAAGTCCCCCTTCCCACCAACCAGCAACCAAGCCGTCAGGTCAGCGTCTGGCATAGCACAGGAGGATGAGCTGGCCAGAGGTGACCCCCCACATTGCCCTCCCTTTTAGGACCTTGTGAAGCAAGTGTTGAGTGCCCTGAGGGCCATCGCAGGCAATGATGATGTGAAGGATGCCATTGTTCGAGCTGGTGGGACAGAGTCCATCGTGGCTGTCATGACCCAGCACCTGGCCAGCCCCCAGGTACCTACCGCAGGCGGGACGCACACGAGGTGGGGCACAGTGGCTGTATCTGCATGGTGCTCTTTCCCATTTCCTCAAGCAGGGCTAGGGCTGGAGTGGGGCACACGAGAGGCCTGGGTTGAGACCTTCAGAGCGTGGTTGATGTTTTTATCCCTTGGTATCACTCTGGTTATTACTGATCTGGTATATACATGGGCTGGCAGCCATCTATCCAGGTGAAATTGCAGGGCACTCACCTGGGGGATTAACTGTGGGGGCCCGCCAGGGCATCTGACTGTCTCGCCATTCCCATGATGCCCACAGGTGTGCGAGCAGAGCTGTGCAGCCCTGTGCGTCCTGGCCCTGCGAAAGCCAGAGAACAGCCGGGTCATCATGGAGGGTGGCGGGGCCCTGGCTGCATTGCAGGCCATGAAGGCACACCCGCAAGAGGCCGGAGTGCAGGTGAGCCTGGGGATAGGAGGAGGGAGCAGGACTCAGGCCCTCCCTGTCCCTGTCCCTATCAAAGCCCAGTTCTCTCAAGGTCTCCACTTCTCAGCCCCCCGGAGTCCTATATCTGTTTCCCAGTTCTGCCCACGGCTGTCTTCCTGTTCCTTTGCTGTTCCTGCAGTGATCTTTTCCTTTCCTAACAGACCCTATAGAGGGATAGTTCGAGGAGCGGGAGATGGGAGGAGAGCAGGTGGGGATCTGCTGGAACTTTTGGAAAGCTCCTTGCTGACCATGGCCACTCCTTCATGTTCTGCATGCAGGACCCACTGTCCATACCTTACTGGGGAGTCAGGGAAGCCGAGCAGTAGACAAGGCTGTGCGTGCCCCTGCCGGAGACCCACACACCTCCCTGTATCTTTCAGGACTGTCCCCACCTCCCCCACTCCCACCTCTTGCACCCTCCCAGCACAGGGGCTTCCTTGTTGGTCCTTAGACACACCAGGCTCTGTCCCACTCAGGGCCTTTAGGCCGATAGTGTCTCCTCTGGGACACTGTGCCCTTGGCTCGCTCATCACCTTGCCCACGCTTGATCACCCTGGCCAGACAGCCCCTCACACCTCCCTTCCTCATCTAGCCTCCCAATGGTGCGGTGCTTTGTGGCACCCACACATGGCAGAGGAGCAGGGCACAGATGTTGGCTGAATGGGTGATGATGTAATTGACAGGTGGACCCTGTGCACAACCCCCCTCTTCCCACTGACTCTCTGCTGGCTCTTGCCAGCCTCAGGGGATCTTGCTCTGAGACAGAGGGTCCTACACCTGAGGGATCTGCCCCACCTGCCAAGTACTTGGCTGCCCCGAGCTTCAGTTTCCTCGCTTGGGAGATGGGGAAATCAGCCCTGCCTCCCGGGGCAGCTGAGAGGATGAAGTGGAGACATGAACCTAGCCTGATGAACCACAGCGTAGGTACCTGCTGTATGTTGGTTGTGGTCATCTTTGCCCCGTTGTGTTATGGTGAGGGCCCCAAGGTCAGAGTAGACCCCATGCACCAGCTTACAGCCACTCACCTTCAGTTCTCCCTCCCAGAAACAGGCCTGCATGCTGATCCGTAACCTGGTGGCTCGAAGCCAGGCCTTTTCACAGCCCATCCTGGACCTGGGGGCTGAAGCACTCATCTTGCAGGCCCGTGCTGCCCACCGTGACTGTGAGGACGTGGCCAAAGCTGCCTTGCGGGACCTTGGCTGCCGCGTTGAGCTCCGGGAGCTGTGGACTGGCCAAAAGGGCAACCTGGCGCCATGACCCCAGGCTCAGTCTGGGCCGTGGCTCTGGATGAGTCATATGACTCAGGAATAGGGAGGAGGTCTGTGTCCTGCCACTCTACTCCCCGGATTCCTCCCCCACTCAGCAAGAGGTGTTTTCTGATGGGATCAGGTACCAGGCACCGGGCTAGGGTGTGAAGGGAGCATTGGTGAAGCATCTACACAGCAGAAAGCAGCTCCTGGGACCTGGTCTCTGTTCACCTCGTTCCCCTCACCAGCCAACAGCATTGGTGTTACTCATCCTGCCCTCTCACCCCCACCCCATGCCCCTTCCTACCAGAATGGCCTCCTTAGCATTGCCCAGGGGTGATGTGCTGATTGAAAGATTGAAATTTAGAAGCCTGCCGGCCAATCTCACAGCAGGGTGGGGCCCTGCTTCAGCTCCTACAAGTCTGTTTTCTCCCCTGCTGGTCTCTCACTTGTAATATGGGTTGCAGGTGCCTTGCTCTGCTGGACAGAGGGCGAGGACCGAGCTCTTCTGCCTCCAGGGGTCCCAGACCAGTCAGTACTGCCCAGTAATAAAAGATTGTTAGCTGAACAATGGAGGGATCTCTTCCATAGTGCCGTGGAGTATGGAGGCTGCATCCAGCTGCCTAAGAGAATGGGAGAGGAGCAGACATCTGGGGAGGCTGTGGGGTCACTAAGGAAAGCAAAGGAGTTTTTAGAACAGCCTGGGATATATGATCTGCTGTCACTCTCAGACAGTCTGCTGGGGCCATGGTTCACACTTAGGGTCTCTGGGCCCCAAGGCCACTATTTCTGAGTTTGTATCATTCAGTTCTGTGGCCTTGAGCTAGTGACGTAATCTCTCTCAGCCTTGAATGATCCTCTGTAAAATGGGGAGGGCGAAAATAAAGGCTCCTCTCCGGGGGTTCGAGCAGTTAGGCACATGGGAAGTACCCAACTGTCTTAGCTTCACTACCTCAGTTACCCTAGAAGGACTGACCTGTATTCCCCTGCCTGGGGACTTGAGGTCATTGCTCTTTGGGTGGCTTGGGCAGCCTGCCTGCCTTTTTTGAGCCTCACTTTCCCCATCTGTAGTATGGACATCACTGTAGCTGCCCCCAAATGCCCACCGCAACCCCCAGGTGTTCTGGGGGTCCCCAGGCAGCTGTGCCCAGCAAACCCCAGCTCTCCTCTGCCTTTCTACTTGGGGGTCATGTTGTGGTCCTCTGGCAGCTTGTGCAGCCCAGGCAGGGTCAGGTAGCTTCAAGACCCCTGGTGGGCTCCGGGCGCTGTGCCTGACCTCTCTAGACCACACATTGGGAACCCCTCGCCTCTCTTGGAACGCTCAGCCTGTCGCTTGTCATTCATCTCCCCTAGCTTGAGAAGGGCCTGAATTTGGTCCTTGATATTAACTCACGCCCTTTCCTAGAAGCCTCCTGGTTTCCATGGCTGATGCAAATAGCTGGGGCAGGGGTGGCATCACCCTGGTCCTAACTCCCTATGTGGCCAGTTCTCCCCAGCCATCGACTGGGAGGACCATGCCAGCTCAGGGAGGCTGACATGAACCTCAGACCCAATCACCTCATTCTGACTCCCCCACTGGGGACTCACCAAACACGTACAAGGATCTTGCATCCGCTCCAGGAACTGCTGTCCTGACTTGACTTCTGGGTAGGCCACCCATGTGACCTTGGGGCAGTCTTCAGGCCCTGTGAGCCTCATGCCTCCTCATCTGTCTAATGGGAGGTGGGTGGTGCCAGCCTATTTCTGAGGAAGCCTGAGGCACCATTCCTATAGTTCCTGCCCCAGCTCTGCTCTCAATCTGCCCAAGGCTCCCCATTGCCATCCCCATAAAACCAACTGTTCTCCAGGCTCTGCCCACCTCCCAACCTCATCTTCCCCATACTCCTTTTTAGTTGTCTTTCTAGCCACATCAGCCTCCCTACCTCTGGACCTTTGCACATGCTGTGCCTTGCATGGAGCACCTTTCCCCCAGCCCTCCTCATGGCCAGCTCCTTTCTGGCACTAGGTTCCAGCTCACATGTTGCCTCCATGGGGATATTGCTAGTTCCCCTTCACTGGCACACTCGTCCCATCACCTTGTGTGCTCTGTCTCTGAGCTGTAAGCTTGTCTGAGGTCACCTTGCTTATGTGCTTTCCTGCCTGCTCCCTTCTGTCCATGAGTTCCATGTAGGCAAGCTCCTATTTTCCTTCTTTTCTCCAACTTCCTGTAAATGTTTTTGAATATACACCTAAGTAATAAGGGGGTGATTTGGAGGGAAGGCCTCTGCCCCCACAGCTCCAGTGTTCTCCCCTGGGCTCCTGGCCAGCCTTCCTCCAGCTGCAGGCTTCTTTGGGGAGGCATGGCTCTAGCTTATCAGCCCTTCACACCTTAGTCTGAGAAAATTGGCTTTGTCAGTGGGTGTGGCTCAGGGTCTGTTTGGACCCAGGGTGGGTAGGCATATCACTGAGGTTGGGTTCCAGGCTCTGCTCTGCCACCTGAGGTGAACCTCAACGTCCTCTCCTGAAAACGGGTTAAGTGTGTTGCTACACAGGGCCACAGCTCCCAGCAAGGCACACAGCCCCTCTCTAAGGAGTGCTTGCCATCCTTGTGGACTGACATTGAAACCAGGGCTGAGGAAGAAACTACTGCAAAGGAGGGGCCAGTATACTCAGGCAATGACCCTACTGCTGTGTGCTCAGTATAGCTGAGCTGTGGCCCAGCCTCTCTGAGCCTCTGGAAGGCTGAGTGAAACTGCCCTGAAACCAGTTGGGTTTGGCTGTCAACGCTGCTACATTCAGCAGGTGTCCCTCCAGCCAGAGGAGGACCCAGGGTCCTGGGTTATAAACACATCTTTGAGAGGCAAGGCCTATGAACCCCATTTTCCAGATGAGAAATAGACTCCTTGGCATTTGAGGGGCCACAGTGGGATGAGAACCCAGCTTGGCCTGCCTCCACGCTCCTCCTCTTGCCAGCGTTGCTAACCTGACCTTGGGCAAATGGCTCTCTGGCCTCGGTTGATTAAGCCCTGTCACTATGCCCAGGCCTGGCTCACAGCCATCGTGTCAGATGATTCCTGGGATCCCCGCGAGGCAGAGGAGACTGGGGGGCAGAGAGACAGTGTCCTGCCCAGAGGCAGCCAGGCTGACACAGAAGAGTTAGGATCCCAGGCACCCTGGCCAGGCACAGCTGAAGTGCCCATAGTGGGGGTGTCAGTTGCTAATGCCAAGGGGCATTACTGGCCATTGTTGGAAGGCAGAAGGGAGGTTGACCGGCGCCAGCATGCTGACAAGCAGACAGAAGCCAGAACCCAGGCATTGCCTTTGGCACCCTCTGGAGAGGCAGCCTAGTGCTGGGCTGCTGCCTGACCCTTGTCTCAGTTGGCACTGTACCTAGGGGTACCGTGGGACCTTCCAGGAGCTCGCTGCCTTCCTCCCAGGGCCTGACAGGTAGGTGCTGTGAGCAGGGACTCTTGTAGCATAAATATCTCCCTCTTTGGGTGGTAAACCCCACCCATAGTTGGTCTATGTTCACATTCCATGAAGCACTATTTACAGAAAGGGAACAGGCCCCGAGAACAGTTTATCCATCACCAACACTCAGCAAGTCCTGGCTGTGGACCAATAAAGTTGTCAGTGTTTCACTTCCATTCATTTTGTTAGTGCTGCCATTAACCCTGGGAGGTAGTTGGAGAAACTGAGGCAGAGAGTTTGAGTCACTTGCTGAAGGTCTGGTAGCCAGCAAGTAAAAAAGAGCAGGGACTCAAACCCAGCCTCAGGCCCTTCCAGCAAGGAATACCTGTAATGTGAGGATCAGTTTTCTCATCTGCAAAGTGGGTGCTGTCTCCCTCCTTGCCCCCCGCCCCCAACCATCTGGAAATCAGGTCACGAGATGGTGTTAGGGAAGCACCCAGCCCAGTAAGGACCTGATACCCATTAGGTGTTCAGCAGACCTCAGAGCCCTCCTCTTATCCAGAGGGCAGAATGGAGATCAGAGTCTGGAAGTTGCTGGAAAGCAAACCACAGCTGCGAGGTATGGAGAGAGGCCCAGGTGGGAATATCATGAATCAGATGGTGGCCTCAGGCTAGTGACATCCACAGTGTGAGCCTTGATGTTTTCCGCCTCCTCCATACTAGGAGGCCTTTGTGCTGTTGTGGATTAAGCACCTAGCAGGGGGCTTGCACAGCCCTGAAATGTGAACCCTTATTAAGGCCATCCTCAGGTTTGCTCCCTCCCAGGATTCTTTGGCTATGAACTTGATCTCCACCAACTATACCCTGCACCTCGAGGAAATAAGAGCCAGTATCTGGGAACATTTATAACCCTCTCCACCCTGGCCCTGGAGATTAAGGGAGTGCACTTAGTGAGTCAGGAAACTGGGTGGGCTTGGGCAAAGTGCCAGTGACACAATGGAGCGCTGGATGGCAGGTGTCTTCTCTAACTGCTGGCGTCTATCTGCAGAGAATCCCATGAACCGCACCTCACAGAGAAGCTGAGGCCTATAGGCCAGACAGACCTGCTGAGGGTCAAATGCTTTCACCAGAATAAGACAAAGGCTGGGATAGAAGTTCTCACAGGGAAGCCACCCAAAAAAAGAAAGATTAAGGTGTAGCAATCATTGTCCCCTGAGGAAACAGATCCACAAACACCTTGACCAAGGTTGTGTGGTGGGCGTGTAGCTGGACATGGATTCGACCCAGACCGCTCAGGCCTCTGGTGGTTCTTCTCTGACACTGCCTTACCCCACTTGCAAAGAGCAGGTTGCTCTAAATTCACCCCCAGATTTAGCCACTTGAAGCGCCGTGGGCATGGAGCTTGACCTCTCTGCCAATGGTGGCTTTGACCTCCTAGGATCAGGATTAGTTTTCAGTTAATTCACAAAAGGCTTATCCGGGAGAAGGCCTAATGGGGATATCATGAATTCAGAGAAGTCAAACACTTCCAGAAAACCACAAAGCTCGTAGGTAGGATTCCACCTGTTTCCACATCTTCACAACAACCTGGAGCTGCAGAGGACAAGCCCGAGTGACCTCAGAGAGTCTGCCCTCTCCGTGTCTTTAGCAGAGAAATAATGGAGAGTGAAAGAATGGAGAATTATCCCAGGAATCTTTCCGCCGCTATTGCCCATGTTCACCGCCAGAGTTGGAGGTCTTGCTTCTGTGCTGTGTGGTCAGAAGGACAACCTCTTTGACATAGCCTCAGGGGACCCTGCATGGGGCGTCCGAGGCCATCTACGGCAGCCGCCCTCCGGGCCAAACTCTGCACCTTGCACACGCCAGCCGGTTCGGAGGTGCACCGCCCACTGCCCCTGAGACCGGCCTTTGGGCCTGCCTGTCTTCGGCTTTGTAGCCAATCCTCATCGCCCTCCAGGCTACGCCCTCCGTTCTTCTCGAGCCAGCAGCGCCAGCCACTTCTCTTGCCCCCCAGGGATTGGTCGTCAGGGCTGCTCGTCTTCCGCCAGAGTTCCAATCTTCGCCTACCTCCAGGCCCTCACCTCCCGGCACCTCGCACCCTGAGGGACCACCTCTGGGACCAAAAACCTCACCCAATAGCCCGCCTTTGCCCCTCAGTGATTGGCTCTAGGGGCTGCCTGTCTGTCTCATGCTAACCAATCCCTGTCTTTCCAAGCGCTGATTGGCCAACGCGCAGCCAATCGGAGCGTGGCGTGGACCCCTCCCGCGGCGCGCGCTGAGGGTGCGCGAGGCGGGGCCGTGGTGGCCGGAGGCGGTGGCGGCGGCGGCGGCGGCGGTGGTGAAGGCGACGCGTCCCAGAAGGTGAGGGGGAGCAGGGGGCGCGGGGTGGCGCAAACGTCGGAGGGTCCGCTCCCCTTGGGCCGAGCGAGGGCGAGGCACGGTCCTGTCATGTGTCCTGGGGCGGGGGCGGACGAGGCAGGGCGTGACAGCAGCGTCAAAGGGGCAGGGAGAGGTTAAACCCCCCCATCCCTGCACCCCGCATCCGGTGCTCCCTGGGGACCCTCCCAGCCGAATCTGAACCTTCACGGTCAGTCCGCGCACACCTGACACCACGTCCCTTCTTGTTGATACCCCCCCCCCATACACCTGATACTGCCCACTTCTCTGACATTCCCCACACCTCTAGAGCCATGCCCCCAGGAGCTCTGCACAGTTGAGGCTTCACACCCACAGGCATCTGAGTCTGTACCCCCACTGATATTCTCTCACACACACCTGACATTGCACACCCCCACATCGCCTAAGATCGTCCCTCTTGGTGACATCTCCACACCCAGATCCATGCACCCCCACCTCTGCAACAGGGCCTACATCCCCTACTATACCCATGCCTGAGCCTGTGATGCTAAACTCTGGCCCCGCACTCACTCCTGGTCCGGGTCATATCCCCTCACTGACTTTGCTCACATCCAGGTCTGTGCCCTTCTCACTTGCCCCCTCCCTTCAGCAACTCGGGTCAGGGTCCTCAGGTACTCTCCCCCTACCCCTGCATCTGCCCTGTGCCTTTACAGTTCCTCTCTCCATCACACACCCTCAGTCTGTGTGCCCACCCGTACCTTCTTACAGGTGCACCCGTTTGTGCCCCTCTCTGTAATCCTTGAACCCTTCCCCCACCCTAGGTCCTCTGCCCTCCCCCACCCAAAAGAAAAGCCCACCCAGATGTTATATTGTCATTTATGAGAGTCTATAAAGTAACTTCTAGGCTTAGAATAATCCCTTTGGCCGGACGAAATTACAATTATCTCCATTTTACCAGCAACAAACCTAAAGGGACTTCAGTTGGGGAGGCAGAGCCCATCCCTCCCTGAGCATTGCTGACTCTTCTCTGTAGACCTTCCCCGTTTTTGCCCATCTGTTGTGCTTATCTCTGAGGGATTGGCAGGGGAAGGGACCCCTACCTTCCCTGCAGCTGTTCCTCAGGAGTCATGACTTTGAGTCCAGAAAGACTGAGCTGGAAGGGGTGGCCCCTGATTGTTGCTGTAGCACGTGTCTCCGAGTCCTGGGGCTGGGTGGGGGTGGGGACCTTGCAGGAGTGGGACTTCAACACCTGGGGTGCCACCAGAGGCTAGGTCACCTGGGAGGGAGCCGCTGGCCTCCCGCCTCTGGCTCCAGCTCTTACAGACTGAAGCCCCTCACTGACCCTCAAGACCTCCTTGGGCCCTTAAAGCTGATAAACCTGGAGAGTAAGAAAACACTCTCCAGAGTGAGGCGAGCTAATGTTACAGCCACTTAGAGCCAAACTGTAAAACTGGAGTCTGGTGTGATGCTGGGACTAATGATTTTTCTGGAACTTTTCAAGTTCCCTGGAGTGTAATTTGCAAGTGTGCAGCGTAGAAGGAGCGGGTGGCTTTGTTGTTAAAAAGTAGTAGTGTGGTGTGGTTTCCTGTAAGGTTTGCATAGTGCCTCTTACCCCCCTTTGGTCTCTCCCTGCAAAGATGGTGCCAGAATATTCTGGAGGGTCACCTTCAGCTTCTCCTGGGGAAACTGAAGCCATTGGGGTTTTCTGTCCAAATTCAAAAGGAGTCATTTAAAACGTGTGTGTTTATGTATGTGTATGTATATGCTTATAAGTAGATATACCCATGTATGTACATCACACTCATATATGCATAGACACACATTTTATAAGTACAGATGTATACACATTTCTTATATGTACATACGCAAATCTATAAAATTTGACAAGGTAATTGATGTACGTGGTAAAAAAAAAAAAAAAAAAAAGTCCAAAAGGGCATCCAGTGAAAATTAAGGACGTCTCCCCTTATCTGCACTCTGCCCTTCTAGAGGCATCCATTGTTAATTGCCCTGTTTCCTTCCAGAGATAGTCTATGGCGTGGGGGAAAGATGTATATCCCCCACCTCTTCTAAACCCCTGATACATTTGCATGAGCTTTTTATCAAATGGGTGTGCCAGTGTAATAGCCAGTCCCTCGCTGATGACTGTTCAGGTTGTCACTCGTAGCTTCTCTTGCAAACTGAACTTCAATGAATAGATGGAACCATGCATGAGCAAATATGGAATGAATGTGTGTGGGGCTCCAGCACAGACCCTTCGAAACCTCCCTGTCTTCCTGGAACTCCCATGCCAAAGGGCATGTCCGTTTAAATGGTTAATGTTCCTCCAGAGAGGCTGTGCTGCCATCAGTTGTCTCTCGGCTGTGAAGGTGGAATTCTTGTTTTCTCTCCCAGCATCCAGAATAGATATTATCAAGTGTTTTGGTCTCTCCAGTCTGATAGGTAAAGCACAGCCTACGAGATCCTTTTGAACACTTCTGTGCTTTCTATCCATCTCTTTGGCGTTCTAGCCCGGGTGGTGGTGATTAAACATTATACTTCTGTTTCTCTCCCACAGTTAGACTAACGTTCAGTCCAAGAACTATTTGAATCCCTTCTCTGTGGAGCTCTGGAGGAAACCTTGGGTGTGTGTGTGTGGGGGGGGGGGGTCCCTGCAAGACAGAGACATGGGTATTGGCCACAGTCCTGGGAGGGGAGGTCTTAAGATGTCTAAAATTTGTTTTAAGAGGTGTAAAAGTTTTTTTCCCACTTGGATCCAGCAAAATCACTTGGGTGTCAGATGAAATTGAGATAAGTCAGATGTAAATCTTTTGGGGAAGCTGTCTTGAGATTCTCTCGAGTCGTCGGCTGTTGCCCTCTCTTGGTGCCAGGTGGAGAGAACCTTTTGACTGAGGCCAGGCCTTTTCGCACCTGTCATCCTGTTTTTTTGTGCTTCTGCTTTGGCAATTAGACAACACAGGAATACTGAAATGGTCAGAACTTTCAGCTTGGTTAGGTTTTGCAAACCAGCTCTTTTTAAAAACATATATATTCTTTATTTTTATTGTGAAACACTTAATAAAAAGTATATGATGTGCACATGAAAAGAAAGTATAAAGGATAACGAAGCTGATACTTAGTTGAAGAAGTAGAACATTGCCTCCGGCGGCCCTTCCTTCATCACTGCACTATTTTTAAAATATGCTTGTCAACGTGTGTTTTCTTCACTGAGTACCATTTGCTGCAGCTGAATGCTTGGATTCTAGGGTCTTAACAAAGATCGGCAGAAGCCAAGTTTTCTATCAAAGCTGTGTCAATAGGATGACCTGAGAGGTCCACGGAAGCAGTGACCTCAGGTTCGTGGGCAGGTCACCAGCCAGTACCAGGAGCTTTGATCTAAGAAGACTCCTGTCTTGTTAGTGTCCTGGGCCTGCTGTGACAAATTACCACAAGCTGGGTGGCTTAAGACAAGAGAAAGTTATTCTGTCATAGTTGTGGAGAGCAGAAGGTCAAAATCAAGGTGTTGGCAGATGCTGTAGATGGAATGCTTCTGTCTCCCTAAAATTCATATTTTGACTTTTTTTTAATGTTTATTTATTTTTGAGCGCGAGTTGGGGAACGGCAGAGAGAGAGGGAGACACAGAATCCAAGGCAGGCTCCAGGCTCTGAGCTGTCAGCATAGAACCTGATGCGGGGCTCAAACTCATGAACTGTGAGATCATGACCTGAGCTGAAGTCGGACGCTTAACCAACTTTGCCACCCAGGCACCCTAAAATTCATATTTTGAAACCTAATCCACAACGTGATGGCATTAGGAGGTGGGGCCTTAGGAGGTGAGTAGGTCATGAGGGTGGAGGCCTCATGAATGGGATTAATGCCCTTATAAAAGAGGCCCTGCCCCTTCTGTTTTATGAGGCACAGCAATACATTAGCTATCTGTGAACCCGGAAAAGTGCTGTCACCAGACACTCAGTCTGCTGGCACCTTGATTCTTGGACTTTCCAGCCTCCAGAACTGTGAGAAATACATTTCTGTTGTCCATTAAGCCACCCAGTTTATGATCTTCTGTTACCAGCCCAAACAGACTGAGACAGCAGGTCGGTTTCTACTGAGGGATCTAAGGGAGAATCTTACCAGGCCTCTCTCCTGGCTGTGGTAGTTGTTGACAATCTTTGGGGTTTTGGCTTGGAGCCACATCATCCCAATCTCTGCCTCCATCTCCACACAGCCTTCTTCCCTGCGTGTGTGTCTTCTTCTTTTTTTTTTTTTAATGTTTATTTATTTTTAGAGGGGGGAGAGAGAGAGCGGGAGTGGAGGAGGGACAGAGAGAGAAGGAGACACAGAATCCGAAGCAGGCTCTAGGCTCTGAGCTGTCAGCACAGAGCCCGACGCGGGGCTCGAACTCATGGACCGCGAGATCATGACTTGAGCCAAAGTCAGGTGCTCAACTGATTGAGCCACCCGGGCACCCCCTGTGTGTGTGTGTGTGTGTGTGTGTGTGTGTGTGTGTGTCTTCTTACAAGGACACCCATCATTGGATTTAGGACCCACCATAAATTCAGTACGATCTCATCTCAGTGTCCTTAACTAATTTCACCTGCAGAGACCCTATTTCCAAATAGAGTCACCTTCTGAGGTTCTGGTGGGACATGAACTTTAGGGGACACCATTTAATCCCTGTAGCTGCAAGGCCAGAATTTCTGTCAGGATGTTATGCAAAGAAATGCTTGTCTAGTGGCGTCTACTGCTTCAGGCAGAAGGGGACGGGTAGGGTTGGAGCACACGGCCGCTCACTCACCTGCCTCCCTACTGGAAGGTGGAGGCATCTGCCCAGAGCTAGCAAGGACCTGGGCAAGTAAACATGTATTTGCTAGCCCTTGGCGCATGCTTACGGGACTGTGAGCTTGGTCCTAGATCATCTCAGTTTATAGAAGGGTCATCAAGACTTAGGGGCCTTTGCCCCACCTGCAGGGAGAACAGAAGGGGAGCCAAGATGAACCTAGGTCAGCCCAAATTCAGACCCCTGTCCTTTAAGCAGTCACCCGTGGCATGCATGCTTTCTGCCGCTGTCAGACACTGATGTCTGAGCTGTACTGAAACACCACAGGCAGTCTGCCTCCAGGAATGGAACAAACTTGAAGCCTGACCACCCCGTTGTTTTCCAGTCTGTAAAAATCTATGCACCGGGGACAGGGACAGGTGCAGAGGAAGCAGAAATACTGGGGCTCTGAAGGGTAGGGGACACAGATGTGGATCCCCAAGTGGTTGGGGCTCTGTAGTTGATCAATTCTAGCAGAGGATTGAGGTGCTAACTCAGCGAGGGGAAGGTTCTCGGATATCTGAAAGCCAGCAAGGAGTCAGCCAGATGGCGAAGCGTTGTCAGCAAAGGGAACAAGTGAGCCTGGATGTTGTGGGACCCAAGGCATGGAATTTGAGAGAGGATTGAGGGACCTGGTCCATGGAGCCGGTGACAGGCACAAGAGGGGACTTAACCTTGAGGCCACTTCAGGCAAGGCATCGCCAGCATACCTTAGCTGAGAGCCTCTAGCAGCCTGTGCTTTCCCACCCGTGAGATGAGGCCACCTTGTGAGTAGTTGCAAGCCTTCCCTGATCAAATGTGCCAGTGAAGGGCTCCCAAAAGACGTCAGTGCTGTTCCGTCTGCAGGTCGCATGCCTTTGCCATGGGATGAGTTGAAAAAGCGAGTATGTATGTTTCAGTTAAGTCTTAATTAGCCACGCAGACCCAAGCCCCACCCAGGCTGCGGTATTTGTCCCGGCCCTGTCTAAGGGGTAGGCTCCCAGACCTCACTGTGGCAGCTGTGACTTAATATGCCTGAGGAGGAGCTCAGGAATCCTGCACAAGTGTCCTGGAGATTCTGGGACAGGTGTTCCTGGAAACACCTGGTGTAGCAGCTCAGAGCTGGAGGAAGATGCTAGACCCTGCCTCTCCCCTGTGTTGGTGGGCAGGTCCCCGCAGCCAGAAGAGGGGAGGGAGCTTAGCTTACAGCACAAAGGGGAGACAGGACCCCTTACTGGCCAGGCCTTAGCCAGTGGCTAGTCTAGCCTTGGGCTGGCAAGGCGATATATAAGAGCCAGGCCTTGAAGAAGGGACAGGTTTGGGGGCTGTGAACAGCCCCTTTGGCCTGGAGCACACCGGTCAGAGCCAAGTGTCGGCCAGCTCTGAATGTGAGAGTCAGAGACTGCCCCACCTGTTGTGCCGGACAGCGGCACTGGCGTGGTAGTGTTTGGCGGGGAGCACGTGCTTCCTAAACCATTGTCACCTGGTGGGCAGTGGGGCGCCACTTTCCAACTTCTGTTTAACTCTTTGGGGAGATGAACCTGGAAAAAGTGGGGAGCGGCGCTGGACACCAGGGACCAATGCTCAACTCTTCTAGAAACCCTGGCATGGGGAATGCAGGCTGAATGGTGAGATCCAGGAACTGGTGAGGCCTGCTCAGTAGGGCCCTTAGTAGGGCCTGTGATGGGCTCCATCCCAGGTCCATCTGACTCCTTATTAGGCAGAATGATACTTACCAATACTTAACCAGTACCCATGACCCACTTGAGCAGCAGGACCCTGGAAAGATGGTGATGGATGGAAACTGAGCCCTGAGGAGGTTTAGTAACACGTCCAAGGTCACACGCTGGACCCCATCTTCCCGAAACACCAGCATGGTGTAACTGGGAGCCTGTACACGTTCCTACTTAGGGAATGAGGCGGACAGTGATAGAAAAGGTACATTTCTGCTGCCACATGAAGGATGTCTGAAGGGCAGGAAGATGGACAGAAAAACCACCTGTGTGTAGGTGTATGCTTCTGACTTCTTGCTAAGCATGGACACTGAGCGCAGCCCAGGCCATTGCCTTCCACAGACACGCCCCACCCCAAGCCTAGCAGAGGAAGCTAATGGAAAGTGACCCCTCCTGGTGCAGCAGGGAACCACGGGGTGCTCAATGTAGGCCAGAGCAGCTAAGTTTTGGGAGGTGAGGCCGGGACATTTAGGGAGGGCTTTGAAGGGTGCAGAGGAGTTTGCTAGGCATGGGGTGGGGAGAGTGCAGCCAAAGCAGAACTTGGTATGTCCTGAAAGTGAATTGCCTTATCCGGCAAATAACTGAGTGGATACAAGCACTGTGCTAGGCTCCACATGGCGAGTGAGAAAACAAGACTTTTGGGGTGAGGGCTTTACACAAGTGCACCCTCTTATTAGAGGGACCTGAGTACCACCGCGTGCCTCGGTTTGTTGTAGATCACTACGGTGCAGTTGGTGACAGGTGTTGGCAACACTTTCTTGCAAGGGCCGAGGACAGTGATTGACAATAGGATGTTCTGTATCTTTTAGGACTTGGATGCCTGAGTGTCTGACCCATAGAGGCTGCAACACAAGGTTGTGGTGACCAGTTTGTCTGAAAGGCACGAATAGAAGGGAATGCAGCAGGGAGAGATGGGCAGCAGCTGGTGGGGTCTGGGTTAACAGGGAACAGCCATTATGTAAGATGCTACCGCTCTCTTAGGCAGAAGTTAATGCCCATTAACTGGAAAAGAAAACAGCCTTTATCAACAGGCAGATAGGATGTTAATTGGCTTCCGTTTACTGAGAGATTACAGGATCTGTCCACGACTGCTTGTAAACTCCATCAGCCGAGACCCCCCCCCCCCCGCTTTATGTAAACATTTCCTTGGCCCCATGGGGTGGTGCACACAAGCACTCGTGAACATGAATGGTGGCCTTGGTCAAGGAGCTTCTGAGGGAATTGGGCACAAATGTGTGCGTGCGGGTGCGTGTATTAGGACGGATGCACACGTGGAGAGGCTGCTGCGTGGGGCTCATAGCCTGGGCTACCTAAGATCCCAAAGCACCCGGCTCACATTTCCTAGACAGTGCTGTTCAGTATGTTATATTGCTGAATTGCCTCCCGACCCTGCTTTGCTTTGTTTTTTGATGAGTGGAACAGAAATATGGTACAAAAAATGAATTTTTGTTGATTGGGGCTGGTCTGTGAATGCTGCCTGCCCATGGCATGTTGGGGGGTGAGCCCCATCTCACTCCACTTTTAGCAGAGACTCTGGCACCTGAATCCCAGGCCGTGGGTACCTGTTAGAGGTACGCCCAGAGAACATACTGAGGCTGGGCGCACCGGGGCCGCAGGATGCCATTGTCCATGGTTGGAAATGCAGCACGGGCCCAGAAGAGTATAAGGGAAATACACAGATCAGGGCTCTGGAAGGCTGTGCAAGGGACAGAAACCCATCCCAAACTGGCTGAACTAGAAAGGGAGCTTTGTGGGCTCCAGGGTGAAAAAGTCTAAGTGCTTCTAGCACCTGCCAGGTTCTTCGTCAGCTCCCAAGTTCTGCTAGAACCATTGGGCCCCAGGGCATCCCAAGTCATGAAGACATATGTCCACCTCCCTCCCTGGCCTTGGCTCTGTCAGCTGCCCTTGGGGCCTACCTGTTTCCCCTCCTGAGAGAAAGAGGACTTCTCCGGCCCAGTGGTTCCCTCAGAAATCCCAGTCTTTGGGTCTGGTGCTCCAAACTGAGGGTCACCCTGGAGTCAAGGGAAGGGTCAGCTCCGCCTTTCTCCTAGGTGACAGAGACAGAGTGGGTGTCTGCCCAGTGTGCTGTCTCCAGAAGGGGGGCAGACATCCCTTGTACATGTGGCCTTCCTTCTAGGAGCGTAGGCATCTCCTCGGACTTTTAGTCATTGCCAAAATCATGAGCAGGCATTCTCCACAGGTGAGGGGAAAGGTGAGCATCAGTGAGCAATGCAGATCACCCCTCTGCTGCCATTGGAGTCCCCTCGGAGTTAAGAACACAGTACCCAGGGGCGCCTGGGTGGCTCCGTCGGTTAAACGGCCGACTTCGGCTCAGGTCATGATCTCGTGGTCTGTGAGTTTGAGCCCCGCGTCAGGCTCTGTGCTGACAGCTCAGAGCCTGGAGCCTGTTTCAGATTCTGTGTCTCCCTCTCTCTGACCCCCCCCCCCCCCCCCGTTCATGCTCTGTCTCTCTCTGTCTCAAAAACAAATAAATGTTAAAAAAAATTTTTTAAAGAACACAGTGCCCAGGTTCAGGGTCAGGTGGTCTGGGAGAGGCTGGCCAAGTTTGGGGATTCTCTTCTTTAATGTTTAATTTTTTTCTTGTGGTGTAACTGACACACGGGAAAGTGAGTAGCTTCTGTCCACAGCTCAAGGAAGTTTTACATGTGTGTTCACCTGTGAAATCTGATCAACATGCAGAACGTTTCAAGCCCCACTCTGGCTCCTCCGTGGCCCTTCCCTGTCCTACCTCCCACAGCAAACCCCATTCTGATCTTTATCACTGCTGACGCTTTATTGTCGTGCTTGATCTATTTTATTTTACTTAATTTTTAAATGTTTGTTTATTTTTGAGAGGGGTGGGGGAGACAGAGGGTCCGACGAGAGCTCTGCGCTGACAGCAGCGAGCCCGATGTGGGGCTCAAACTCATGAACCGTGTGATCATGCATGACCCAAGCCGAAGTCAGATGCTCTACCGGCTGAGCCACCCAGGTGCCCTGATTTTTTAAATTGTGATGAAATATACACAACTTAAAATATACTGCCCCCACCTTTGCTTTGCATATAGTTCACTGACATGAAGTGCGTCCTCATTGCCGTGCAGCCATGACCACCAACCAGCTCCAGAACTTTTCCATCTTCCCAAACTGAAACTCTGTCCCCATTAAACACGAACCCCCCATTCCCCTCCCTCGGCCCCTGGCACCCACCATTCTGCTTTCTGCCTCTATGAATTTAGGGACTCTAGAGACGTCACAGAAGTGGATTTAAATCTTTGTCCTTTTGTGACTCGTTTATTTCACTTAGCGTGATGTCCTCAAGGTTCCTCCATCCTGTAGCCTGTGTCAGAATTTCGTTGCTCTTGAAAGCTGAATAATGTTCAGGTCACCTGGGTGGCTCAGTCGGTTAAGCAGCCGACTTCAGCTCAGGTCATGATCTTGCAGTTCGTGGGTTCGAGCTCCATGTTGGGCTCTAATGCTGACAGCTCAGAGCCTGGAGCCTCCTTCGGATTCTGTGTCTCCTCTCTCTGCCCCTCCCCTACATGTGTTCTGTCTCTCAAAATTAAATAAACGTTTAAAAAAAATTTTTTTAAAGCTGAATAACATTCCACTTGTACAGAAGGCCACTTTGTGTTACTGTACTTGGATGTGACTTAGACTCACTTGGTGCACAGTCTTTTGTGTTGGCTGCTCTTTCTCCGCTGTTTTGTCTGAGATTTGTGCCTGTCAGTTGCGTGTGGCAGCAGCCGGCCCTTCTGTCTTGTTGTGTGGACCGGCTGTGTGACCCTGCCACCTGCGAGAACTTGTTCTCTTGTGGGTGGCTGTCTGGGTTGTGTCCTCAGAGGGTGCTCGTCATCACTGTGAGATATGACAGGCTACCACGCAGGTGTTCGGAGTTCCCAAATGCCATCTTAGGGTCTCAAACACTGAGGAGAGGCACTGGGGGAGGGATTTGGGGGATCATCCTGGCTGGGGTCCAGAGGTAGAAGAACCAACAGGGATGTTGTGGGATGGGGGTGTTTTGTGCTCTCCCACTAGCAGAGCCTTCCATGGCCCGCATGCGCTCGCCTGCCTTTATTTCCCTGATCAGCCTGAGCTGGCTCCAGCCTTGGGGGAGCCCCCCTTTTTACTGCTCTGGCTACACGGGGTGCTCCTTCCCAGACCCCAGGACATACCCTGCCCTGCACCTCTCCTACCACAGAGCCCCGCTCACCAGCACCCCTGTGGGTCCTCTGCCCACACTCCCCGCCCCCCACCACTGTGGTGCCGTTTCCCCAGAGTGTGTACTTGGCAGGCACACAGTTAATCAGACTCAAAGGAACCCCAGAGGGGTAGTGTATATTGGACCAGAGCAGGGCAGTCCTTAAGGCTCCCCTTTCCAGGACCATCCCTTCAAGGATCAGGACAAGAGGATTCTAGAACCTTCAAGCCCCCACTCACAGGCTCCCAGACTGGCCAGGCCTTGGCCCTGCCCAGTGGCACCTTTCCTCCTTGTCTGGGTTCCTCTTACTGGGAACAAAGGAGTGAATTCCCTTTGGTGCCCACTGCCCAGCCACCGGGCAACCCAGAGGGCCCTGTGGAAGGCTGGGGTCACACGAGCCAGAGGAGCACAGTGAGCAAGTGGGGTGGAGGGAAGACATGGGAGCAGCAAGGACCAGGATGATGAGAAGCAGAGCTGGGCCTCAGACAGGAGCTTGCACCCTGCCCTGCACCACCCTGCCTCACCTCTGTATCTACAGAATCAGGCTTGGGGCCCACAGGCACACGTCAACATCTGTCCCTTGAGCACACTTAGTCCAACTCCTGCAGCTACTTTGGACCACCCCTTGTTGATCCCCCCACTGCCCTCCACCCCACCACCCTCCTGCCAAACCTGCCCCTCCACCTCCAGTGGGTGCAAGACATCTTGGCCTGGGGCCAGCATTAGAAGATCAAAGCAGCCAATGAGTAACAGATCATCTTGTTTTAACCCAGAGCATGAAGCAGTCATCTACAAGGTCATACTGATATATATATTTTTAAACGTTTATTCATTTTTGAGAGAGAGGGAGAGAGAGACAGAGCGTGAGAGGGGGAGGGGCAGAGAGAGGGAGACGCGGAATTGGAAGCAGGCTCCAGGCTGTGAGCTGTCAGCACAGAGCCTGACGTGGGGCCCGAACCCACGAACTCTGAGATCATGACCTGAGCTGAAGTCGGATGTTTAACCAACGGAGCCACCAAGCACCCCAAGGTCATACTGATCTGAATAAATGACAGAAAAAGTAAATTAGTTGGGGAGAAGAGGCCACAGTTCCTGTGTAAGAATACCCAGTCATGTATTCTCCCCCTCCAGGAAGAGAGCTTAACTCCCCCGACCCCCAAAGGTGGGCTGGTTCCAAGGAGAAGAGTCTGGAAAAGTGTCACTCAGCAGGGGGACAGACATCTGGCAGACCCCACCTTAACCAAGAGGTCCAAGTCAGTCTCACCTGGATTAAGTCTGTGTTCTCAGGTATAATGTCATGAGGAGGGCTCACCTCCAAGGTCCTCCCAAGACCGCACAACCCAGGCTCATGGTGAAAAAACACATCAGACAAACCCAGATGGGCTGGGGCATGAGGGAGTGGGATTCTGGGGCAGAAAAGGAAGATTAGGGGAATAACTGGAAAGCCTGGAGTTCTGTGGACAGTCATGTTAGAACAGGAGGAGGAGTAGGCTCACTGACCAGACCAGCCCAGGTCCTCTCTTCACGGCCAGCACCTCAGGCTGGGCTCCCTTTCGTGGTCACCCTTCTCGAATCTGCGGGCTGTGACACTTGAGGGTCTCAAGAGGCCTCTGCTTCTTATTTTTCCGTTTTATCAGATACCACCATGTGTCACTGTCCACTGTCCCTAATTCACCTCTACTGCCAGGGGACCAGAGCCTCGGAGGCACTGAGCAATATTTCATGTGGGGCCCCACGTCTGGAAGGTAGGGCAGCTGGGGTTCTTCCCAATCAGACGTTCTGTGTTTTCAAATGTCTGTGTTTCAAAATATGTTTCAAATGCCCAGCCTGCCCATGTGCCTCATTATCTTAGGTTTAAATTTTTTAAGTCAGGCAAGGCCCAGGGTGTCATCTCCCAGACGTGATTTCTGCTGACTTCTTCCAGGCTTGTGGGAGCCAACAGGCCAAGGCTATCTTCCAAGTTCAAGACTGGAAGTTCTCAGGCCCCCAGACACCAGGCCTTGGTCCCTGATCTCCTCCCACACCTTCCTTCTGCCAGGTGCCAGCCCATAACAGGGACTGCTTACCCAGAGCCCCACCTTGGTGATACAGACTCTGACTTCTGTCCCGGTGGAGTGCCAAGCCAGCCCTTGACTGCCTCTTCCAGGATCATGTCCTAGGGACAGAGCCTTGGTCACCTCCGATCCATCACAGCCCAGGAACCCATGGTGTCCCTTTAGCTCTGTGAACAGGTTGTTTGTGTTCTGCTGGGCTTTGCAAGTTGCCTTCAGGGGACTACTGAGTACAGCCAGATCCTCTTCCATCCTTCCCTTAAGCCGTTGTTCCTTCAGGTTAAACAAAGTCTTAAGAGGCACATGGTTCTCCAGGAGAATCATTTGGGATGAAATGGTGTTGAGGCTGGCCTAGGGGCCATGGTTTCTTGGAGAAGGATATGGCCATGACTTTTGGAGTCCTATGTCAAGGTTGGAGTTCCCTCTGCCGTTGGTCTGACCAGGTTTTTCCATGTCTCATCAGCAAAATGGAGAGAGAAACCAGTGACTGTGACACCCCTAATTGTTAGTGACAGCGATTGTCACCATTAGTGGTCTCTAGCAGGGAACGCATGCTGCCTTAACTTCCCCATTGGTAAAGCAGCACCTATACCCAGTGGTGAAGGCTGGCCAGATGAAAGAACACAGGAACAAAGGGATTTAATAAACAATAGCTGCCATTGTGTCATTGTGTTTATCGCCTGCCTACACTCCCAGTTCTCATCCCACACTCCCAGTTCTCATCCCACACTTAGAGCCAGAGATGACCTTGAGCAAAGGCCGTGGCCTGGGGCCCTGCAGCTGCTGACCTCTAACACCCTGCTCCAAAGAGAGACCAGGATCAGGGGGTGCCTGGGTAGCTCAGTCGGTTAAGCGTCTGACTTCAGCTCAGGTCATGATCTCATGGTTCGTGGGTTCAAGCCCCTCGTTGGGCTCTGTGCGGACAGCTGAGTCTGGAGCCTGCTTTGAATTCTGTGTCTCCCTCTCTCTCTGCCCCTCCCCTGCTCATGTTCTGTCTGTCTCTCTCTCAAAAATAAAATAAAAACATTAAAAAAAATTTTTTTTGAGAGGCCAGGGTCAGGCTATGCCTGCCAAGAAGAGCATCGGTCTCCCCACAAACCAGGCAGCGGCTCCAATCCCTCTCACGGGGCTCCCATGGCTGCCAGAGCCCTTCCCCAGCCCAAGATACTAAGCTGCTGACTTGGAGGCACCAACTGGACAAGGAGGGGCCAGACCAGCCAGCCAGCCCCTCAGCAGCCGCAGACCTCTGAAATTGGTTTCTCCGAAACCTGTAGCAAATCCAGAAGGTCATGGTTGCCTTAAGGCATTTTTTTTTAGCTTTTTATTTTCAAATAATTTCAGCCTTACAGAAAAGTGACAAAAATAACCAGAGTTCTGGTAGACCCTTCATCCAGCTGCCAGTGTTAGCATCATACAGGATATTAGCATCATACAGGATACAGCTACCTGAACCAGAAAATACCATCAAGGCAACTTTGGAGCTCACCTCCAGCCTGAATTCAGATCTCCCCAGCGTTTCCCCTAATGTTCTCATTCTGGTCCAGGCTCCCACATTGCATTTCGTCATCCGATCTGCCTAGTCTCCCCTGATCTGTGATGTGCCCCAGTCTTTCCTCATCATCCACAAGCTCCACGCCTTTTTTTTTTTTTTTTTGCAGTGTCCTTTGGTGTGGACTGTGTGCTGTTTACTCATGGTTAGCCTGTGGGGTCCATCTTTGGTAGGAATCTCACTGCAGCAATGTCGTGTCCCACCTAGGGCATCATGTTGGGGATGCAGGCTGTCTATAGGCCCTGTCACCGGTGGTGTTGACCTTGCTCACTTAGTCAAGGTGGGCTGTGCTCATTAGTGACAGGCTGAGTGGCTTCTCCCCATGGGGATGTGAGTTACACATTCCCTCTGTCACCTCCCTCTGCGTCGCTTCCCTTCCAGGCCTTTGCTGGGACCAGCAGCTGACGGTGGCCTTAGGGCCAGTGAGTCCTCAGGCTCGTGTACTGGGGTAGCACACATTCCAAAGTGTTTGCCAGACCACCTGCAAAGAGGTGTGCCCCCCGCCACCGCCCCCTCCTTGTCCACCCCCATCTTCTGGCACAGTTGTAATACTTGCAAACAGCCCTTCAGTGAGGGGTCAGCCTGACTTTCTCCGTTATCGGTCTTTTTTGTTTTGTCATATATTTTTTTAAGTTATTTGTTTCTTTCCTGGTGACCTGGTGTTTCTTTGTTTCTTTGCCTTTTTTTTTTTTTTTTTTTTTTTTTGTCTTGGGCTGTTTTTTGTTTGTTTACTGATTTTATAATAGCAAGGAGCTCTTTATTTCTTAGATTAACTTTTGGCCTGAGGGACAAAATCTTGAGATCTTACCCCCTTCATTCCCCCAGGGTAAGGATCTCCTCTTCATCCCATGATCCTTGGCAAGTTGCCAGGAGGCTCTGGACCCTGGTGAACAGCTGGCAGTCTGAGACCTTTCACTCTGCTGGGGTGGGGGTGCCTGGAGCCCCCCCCCCCGCCCCCATCTCTTCCCTAAAAAGGGCTCTTAGTCTTAGTTTCCTGTGGCTGCCATAACAAATCACCACAAACTGGTGATTTTTATTCTCTCATAATTCTGGAAGTTAAAAGTTCAAAACTAAGGTGTGTGACCGTGCACTCTGAAGGCTCCGGGGCAAGATCTGGTCTCTGCCAGCTTCTGGGGGCTCCAGCAGTGGCCAGCTTGTGGCCACGTCACTCAAATCTCTGCCTCTGGGGTCACATGGCCTTCCTGCCTATGTGTCCTCTTCTGTCTTATCAGATCACATTGGATGTAGGGATGTTCCAGGATGATCTCATCTCAAGATCCCTACCTTAATTACATCCGCAAAGACCCTTTTTCTAATCATATCACATTCACAAATTCCAGGTGGAGATGTCTCTTGGGAGCTACCCGTCAGCCCTCTGTCCCAGCATGCCCTATGACTTGCTTTGGGTGCTCTGTCACCTGCAGCGACACACTCTTATAGGTCTGCATGGGTTTGTTTCTGTCTGCATCCACCACACCTGGGCCCCTTAATGAATTCTCTGCGCCGAGAATTCTCTGCCTGTCCTGGAGCCAGGCAACTGAGGGAAAAAAGGTCCAGGGGGCTCCACGGGCCGCCCCACCTGAGCTTGTACATCCCGTCTGTGCAGAGCACCACCTGCCTGCCTCCAAAGCAGCTATGGCAGGAGTTGGAGGGAGGGAGGAATGGAAGGAGGGTGAGGCCACAGATCAGAGCCTCGTGTGGCTGGGACCAAAGGGCTGGATGCTGTCTCGGGAAGACACTTTTGCAGAATGTGTTCACATTTAACATGCCCATGCCTCGACACAGCCCTAAGAAAGGCTGCACCACCCATCCGAGCGCCCAGATGTAGGGACCATCCCCTGGAATCCATAGCGTCAGGGACGGTGCGGAGCCACAGCCGTACACACTAGGGGGTGAGGGGATGAGACAGTCTCGGTGCACCCTATAGGCCGGTACCCCAGCAGCTGGCTTGAAAAGGTCCCTAGAGCCTAGCTTCTCGTTGTTGGTTTGTGAAAAGTTTTGGATTTATATAAAAATTGGCAAAGACAACAGTTCCCCTACACCCCACACACCTAGTTTCCCCTCTTAATAACATTTTACATTACTTTGGTACATTTTTTACAAATGTATAAATACTGATAGGTTACTATTAATTAAAGGCCATAGTTTATTCACGTTTCCTCAGTTTCCCCTAATATCCTTTTCTTGTCCCCAAATCTCACCTGACATCTAATCCTCACATCTCCTTAGGCTCTTCTGGGCTGAGACAGTTTTTTGGACTTTCTTGTTTTTTTGATGACCTTGACAATTAAAATTTTTTTTAATGTTTATTTATTTGAGAGAGAGAGACAGAGCATGAGTGGGGGAGGGGCAGAGAGGGAGAGAGACACAGAATCCGAAGCAGGCTCCAGGCTCTGAGCTGTCAGCACAGAGCCCGACACGGGGCTCAAACCCACGCACTGTGAGATCATGACCCGAGCCAAAGTCGGACGCTCAACCGACTGAGCCACCCAGGCACCCCTTGACCTCGACGATTTTGAGGAGAACAAGTCAGGTATTTTGTATGACGCCCCCCAACTAGGATTTGCTTGCGGTTTTTTCATGGTTGGCCCTGTGTGATGGGTTTAATGAGGACCACGTGGGTGAAGTGCCCTTCTCATCATGATGCACACCGTGTCCACCGCACAGGCCACCAGCATGACTCATTTGATATTGACCTTGATCACCTGGCTGAGGTGGGACCCGTCAGGTGTCCTGTCCTTGGAAGGAAATCACCACACGCAGCCCACACCTGAGGGGTGGGGAGCCACGCACCCATGCCCCCTCAAGAGTGGAGTGTCTGCACAAAGTATTTGCCTGGGGGATTTGTCTCTTCTTCCCATTTATTTCTGTATTCAATCATTTCTTTCTTTTTTTAATGTTTATTTATTTATTTTGAGAGAGAGAGAGCAGGGAAGGGGCAGAGAGAGAGAGAGAGAGAGAGAGAGAATCCCAAGCAGGCTCTGCGTTGTCAGCACAGACAACGGGCTTGATCTCACAAACCACGAGATCATGACTTGGGCTGAAATCAAGAGTCAGACACTTAACCAACTGAGCCACCCAGGTACCCCTATTTCTTTTTTTTTTTTTTAAAGATTTTCTTTTTAAGTAATCTCTACACTCAACGTGAGACTCAAACCCACAACCCTAAGATCAAGAGTCATATGCTCCATTGACTGAGCCTGCCAGGCACCCCTCATCATTTATTTCTATCTGCGGACTTGTGGGTATTTAATTTATATGTTGGATGATAATCCAGTACTCGTTGCTCAGAGAGTTCCAGCTGTGGGCCACTGGGAGCTCTTTGACGCCCCTGCCTGTCTCATTGTCACACCGCCATTGGCTTTGGTTCCTCCCTGGCACCTTAGGGTGCTCTGGGCTCATTTTTATGCTTCCTGCCATCTTGGAAGCAGCCATGCTTCCTGGAGCCAGGGCCCATTTTAGGTAGGAAACAGCAGCAGAGGACAAGTGGAGGGGAATCCTATTTGTGCTGTCTAGGACCTTCTGCCCTGGGATTGACCTGGGAGGGCCTGGGAAGGCCTGGAGGGCAGGAGAGGCTTCAACAGTCTGCATTATTTTGTGGGAAAGTGTATTGATTTATTGGATGATTTTTTAAAATTTATTTATTTATTTTGAGAGAGAGAGAGAGGGAGAGAGGGAGAGAGAATGCGTGCGCACACACATGGGTGAGGGGCAGAGAGAGAAAACCCCAAGCAGGCTCTGCACTGTCGGTGCAGAGTCCAACGCGAGGCCTCAAACCCACGAACTGCGAGGTCACGACCTGAGCTGAAGTCAGACTCTTGACCAGCTGGGCCACTCAGGCGCCCCAGTTTATTGGCTGATTTTAAAGCATGGGACCCGAGCACCCCCGTTCCCCCCCATCCCCCAAACACCAATGCACAGTCGGCATCTTGGTGGCACTAGTCTTTCATTCTTTTTTCCTTCTGTTCCTGTCACTGTGGTTTGCTGGGCTTTGCATGCACTTCCACTCAGAGGTTAAATATAGGTTCCAGGGAGGAATCCTCAAGTATTAGGACCCTTTACTGTAAGCTTGGCCAGAAACATCAGGCAAACTTACAGTAGGAAAACAATTAATTTTCTAAGTGTTTCTGTTGATAGATACTCAGGTCCAAGCTGACAAAAGCCCAGTGGGTGCTTGGGTCCAGGCAGGTGGGACCCCCCCCTGGCCTCCACAGCCGGCCACACCTCTGCCTCCTGCTGTGTGACCTTGCAGGGGTGGCTTAACCTCTCTGAGCCCATCTGCCTGGGGTTGTTACTCGGTTCAAAAAAACAGACAACTCAGAGGCTTGTTTGTGATGAGCAAATCAAAGATGGGAAGGGCTTTTGTGAATGATTAAGCCAATGCTGGGGACTGGCATTCAGATGCACGTGCCAGAGTCCTTCCCCTGCAGGGAGACAGAAGCCAGGCTGGAAAGAGCACCCAGCTAGGGCAGTTCTCGCTTCAGGTGACTCAGGGATGAGTCACAGGCCTAAGGCTCGTGGGGGAGGTCTTCCTCTCACTGGGTCTCACCCTGCCTCCCTCTCCCAGGACCAAGTCTCCTGCTGCCTGGAGCTGGCCTGGAATGGGTAATGATGTGAAGGAAAGTGCGGTGCGTGTGCGTGAGGATGCCGAGGCCGTCCTGCCCTCACCTGTTAATTCCAAGGCAAGTACCCCGCCTCCCCGATGGGCGTTTTCATGAGCTCTCTCTCTTCTGTGTTCCTGCACCCCATTACAAGTCACACACACACACGCACACACAATCCTTTCAGAGCTGTGTTGTTGGGAGGCCATGAGGGGCAGGCGGTGCGGGCTGGCCACCTTCTGTTCCATTTAAAGTCCCGTTTGCCATGTGGTTCCAACCTGCCCAGCCGCTTAGTAAGAAGCCAGAACCTCGCCCAGATTTGGCTAGAATGTCAGAAAGTGTCCTTTTTTCTCACTCAGATTCTAGAATTAATCACAGGCAGGGCCAGCTGTGGGGGAGGGGGCTCGCATGTGGGGTGTGCTCTCAGCTGCCAGTTTTCCTCTCTGAAGCTCATCTCGGATTCCACCCTTCAATTGAAGAAAAGGTATGTTCCCCTTTAAAGAAATTGGATCGGCTCCATCCTTGTTCACCATAGAAGCCAGTAGAAGTTCTTCCAGTGGAACCTGGAACACAGACTGCCCCAGCCCACACAGAAACCCAGCTCCAGGGCACGTGGGCCATTCTCAAAGTCCACGGCATCAAAGGCCGAAGCAGCATCCTCTGGCCCTCCCAACCTCTCTTCAAATTCTAGGTCCCCCTTGGAGCACCAGGTGGGAGGGAGGACGGCCACACTGGGGGTGGATGCAGGGAGAGTGAGGCCAGACCCCAGAGCAGGCACACCCATCCCTCACAGGTTAGTGAACTTCCCCACAGAACAAGAGGGAGATGTCACCCCCCTGCCTCTGGCTGGCTGCCTGAATCTCACCAAGTGGACGTGCCCAGCAAAAGGACCAGCGCCCGTTGTGTGCCAAGCCACGTGCAGTGCCGGTTCTCCGTGCTAGCCAGCCACTGCCACCAGTCTTGGTTCACTTGACCAAGTCAGCGGTGGGGAGCTTCCTCTGTAAAGCCGTTTCTTTGGTTAAGGAGCTGAGCATCTTCTTGTGGTGTTCGCAGCCCGTGTGGATCCTGTCTGGATTGCCCACTTTCTCTCTGCTAGGCCGTCCGCCTCGTTCTTCATTCGCAGGTGCTCTCCATATGATACATACAGAGACTGACAGCTCCCTGGTGCCTGGGCCGAGCTCTTTCAAGAATAAGCCAGGCATGGTCGTTTAAGGGTCACCGGAAGCGTTGGCCACAGGCGGCAGCGGCCTCGTCCGCCGAGCATGTGAACTGGGCTCCCAGCACATCCCCGGAGCACCACATCCTGAGTCAGGGCTGACAGCCGTGTGTTCCCAACGACGTGCAGAAGTAGCTTTATGACCGTGAGAACTGCAGTCTGCGCAGGAAGTTGCCTGGTGAAGGGCGTGGAAGGGACGCGTCGGCTCCACCTCTAGGACCAGGAGGGCATGTGGCCTGTCCACAGGGGACTCCCTCTGCTCTCAGCGGCCCGCAAGACGAACGGTCCTCACACTGATTCAGAGAGGAAATTGGGAGCCACTTGGGCCTTGGAGCTGCTGCCAGGAACACCACTGAACCTCACGGCTTCTGCCGTCCACACTTCTCAAGGTGGTGGAACCAGACCTCCAGAACCTTCTGTGTGATCCAGAAAAGGCATGGGGGCCCAGTGACAGGCTTCTGTAAAGCGAGGAGAATATGGAAGCCCACGGTGAAGCTCTGCCACAGAAACTGAGAAGGGAAAACACTGCCATGAGAGATTGTTTCTTTAGGGAAGAGAGGGCCAAGCTGGTGGGGGAGGTACTGGGGGCATTAAGGAACAGGAGGTGAAGCCCTCCAGAGACAGGGCCAGATCACAGGGCACCACGGCCCCTGGAGGCACCCAGACCTGGCCAGGAGACAACACATCAGTGTCAGAGACGAGAAAAGGGACATCAGAAAGGCCATGGTCAGTGCAGGCAGTTAGGACAGAGCCCAGGTGCAGGCCAGGTGTGCAGACAGACTTGGAATCCAGCCCTTCACCCTTGATCTACCCACTGAGCTGAGCAAACTCGGGGAGTGACCCTGGACTCCACCATGCCCACTCAGACCCAGGCTGCCAGTTGTACCCCCCAGATGCCTCTTACCCATCCCCTGGGCCTGGCCTCCGTCTCTCCACCCTGAGTTTCTGCAGGCGCTGTCTCCTCTCTGGTTACGGTTACAAGCAGGCCCTGTCTGCTTGCTGGGCCCCCAGGCTCCCTGGAGTCCAGCCCCCACTTGCCTTTGATCTCTTCTCTCCTCCCTGCGCCCCCTCCTTTTCCCTGTGTCAACCACCCTGCCTGTCTTGTGGTCCCTCAGGACCCCCCACTTCTCATCAGGGCCTCTGGGTGTTCCATTCCTCCCCCTGTAATACCATCTCACATATACACGCATCCCCAGTTAGCTGTGCCTCCTCCTTCAACCTCAGCCCCTCACCACCCACCCCATGTTCTCCCGGGACCCTAAGCCCCCTCATCACAGCCATCCAAGATTGGTGACTCAACACATTTGTCTAAAGATTTAGTTCCTGTCTGGCTCTCCCCGTGGACTGGCAGCCCCAAGGGGAGGGGGAGCTTGTACATATCCCCCCCATACGCACTGTGTGTCCCAAGGATCCTCAGGGCACCTGGTTCCTGTCAGACTCCAGGGACTCCGGGGATCGCTGAATGGCCTGCCCCTCCCCCATCCTTCCTCATTGTGGAGCCAGGAAAGATGGGAGCACCGCCAGGCCCTAGTGCTCCCCTTGGTGGCGAGAGTTCTGTGGCCGAGTCAGCTGAGGGAATGGAGACTCTAGCAACATGGTAAGCAGGTGACTTCTTGTGTAACTCCTCACAGGGAGCTTTGAGAAGACTCGGGAACGGTGCTGGCTCTGAGGCTAGCCTCGTGATGCAGGCCAGCACCGTCACTGTCACCCTCACCTTGGCTGGAAAAAGAACCACAAATGCTGGCCTCTGGCAGTCCTGATGGAAAGTTGTGGAAAGGGGCCACACTGACACAGAGGGTCTGCTTGCCTCACACCACTGCCTGATCTCCAGCCCACAAGGGCCCTGGTGACTTTGCTCTAAACACTGCAGCACGGGAGCCCAGGGCGCACAGACGGTGGACGCAGCCAGGGTTTGCACCGGGGTGCAGTGACTCTTCTCTTTGGGGTCGGTCCTATTTTGGCTGTCTCTGAGAAGTTGGAAACTCATGGGACAGCCCAGCCAGTGGGTCACCTCTCACGTGGATGGTCTCTATCACCCAAAAAGTTTTGGCCGTGGCCCACACAGGCTCTGTGGCCACTGGACTCATGACGGCTTGCCCTGTGCCCCACTGTGCCCAGGGCCCAGCAGGGCTGTGACACTTGGACAGCTGTGCAAGTTACAGCCCTCCACCAGGAATAGAAGGAAGATGTTCCTCCTGAGTGAGGTCCCCAGCAGAGCAGACCCCTTTCCCTTTCTCTCTCTCTCTCTCTCTCTCTCTCTCTCTCTCTCTCTCATGACAGACTGTGTCCACGTGTTTTCTTGCAGAGCGACCACAGGCAAGTTCTCAGCTCCCTCCTGTCTGGGGCCCTGGCTGGTGCTCTGGCCAAAACGGCGGTAGCTCCCCTGGACCGAACCAAAATCATCTTCCAAGGTAAATGCTCTCTGTCCACCTGTCGTATACGATAGAGATGCTTCCAGGTGCTTGCCCTCCTCTGCAGCCCCCCAAACTGCAAACTGGCTTTAAAATGCCTTTTTAGGGGCACCTCAGTGACTCAGTCGGTTAAGCATCCAACTGCTTGATTTCGGCTCTGGTCGTGATCTCATGGTTCATGGGATCAAGCCCTGCATCGGGCTCTTGTGCAGAGCCTACTTGGGATTCTCTCCCCCTCTCCCTCTGGCCCCCTGTCCCTACTTCTCATTTTTTTTCTCTCTCTCTCTCTAAATAAATAAATAAACTTTAAAAAATGCCTCTTAAAAATCCACTTAGAAACCCTGGTAGCCCCCCAGGGCTGCCATCACAAAGTACCATATATGACTCCGCTCACACTCCAGAGGCCAGAGGTCTGGAATCAGGGTGTCATCCCCGGTCGGTTCCTTTTGTGGACTCTAGGTGAGGAGCCTTCCAGCTCCCGGGGCTCTAGGCATCCTTGGCTTCTGGTCTCATCTCCCCAAACTCTGCTTTGCCCTCTGCGTCTGTGTCCACTCCTCTCATAAGGACACTTGTCATTGGATATAGGGCCCACCCGACTCCAGTAAGCTGTCATCCTAATGTAATTACATCTGCAAAGACCCTGTTTCCAAATGAAGTCCCATTCACTTCTACCCGGCATGAGGACATGGACACTCCTTTTGGGGAGGCCCAGTTCAAAAAACCTTCACCCTCTCCTTGGGGTCAAGCAGCCACAGGGTCCCCTGAAGAGGAGGCCTTTCCGTCCCACAGACAGTGACCAGCGCCTACAACAGGGCAGTCACAAGCGGGGACCCCTGCCCCTCAACTGTTTGGGAGGAAGGGACTGCAGATTCAAGCCAGGCCCTCCTCGAGCTGGTCCCCGAGCCTCCCTGGGCCTCAGTTTCCTCATCCACAAAACAGGACGCTAATATCAGCCTCCTCCCAAAGGAGTGAGCTGACATGGGAAAGAGCGTGCTGTTACCTAGAGCGTAGTGCCCTGCGGGGAGCTGGGTTTAGCTCTGAGGGCCAGTAGGTGTGCACACCTGTCCCCACAGATGAGACTGTGACGGTGTCCTGGGAACACGGCAGACGCTCGGAAAGTGAGGAGAGGGAGGCTGCAAGACCCCCTGTGGCGCAGGCCCCCGAGGGCAGAGCACACTGTGGAATCGGGGAGCGAGGCGGCAGCCATCAAGGGTGCGGGAGGCCGGTTGGGGTGGCTACCTGCACCTGTGAGAAGATAGGGCCGGCTCTGGGCAGGGGACACCTCCCAGGACTTGTTCTGAGAGGACCAAGCCCCTTGGCTGCTCTGCACAGCTAGAGGCAGGGAGGCCTTTCCCAAAGGGGTTTGGTTGAATTGGAGTCCGGCTGGGTGGGCCGAGCTGTCAACCCCAAGGGGCAGAAGCCCCTGCAGAGACCCTCACTTCTCTGGGGAGTGAGGCGGCAGCTCCCTTCCCTGGGGAAAAGTTCACAGGCAGGGGCCCTGAGCCAGTGAGGAAGTTCCCTGGAGGAGACTGACCCTGCTCAGAGCGCCGCCCCCCCCCCCCCACCTCAGCCCTCGGGGGCTGTTCTCACTCCCCATGCTCAGACCTGAGCCCAGCAGTGGGGTCCCACAGACCGAGGTCCTGTCCTTCACATCTAATGGTCTCTATTGTGTTTTTGTTTTCTTCCAGTGTCTTCAAAAAGATTTTCTGCCAAGGTGAGCCACTGGGTCACTGACTCCTGGCTCTGGGGCCATCACCGTCTGCCCTGCTGAGCTGGCAGGAGGTGGTGGCACGTGGCCAGGGGTGAAGGAAGATGCTTTTCAAAGTGTTTTTTCCCTTTCATCTCCCCAACAAGCCAGTTCCCAGGCTGCCAGGTGACCTGAGGCCTCCCCCACCAGCCCCAGGGCCGCCTGTCCTAGTGCCCCGACCTCGGCCTGGATGCAGCCCACCCCAGGAACTGACAGGAGACACTCATCCTTGGGGCGGTGGGGAGAGGACTTGAAGTTCTAAACCCACAATTTCACACTTGATTCATTTTTAAACAGAGAGCAGGCATCACCTTTGTAATACAGGAAGAGATAAAGAACATCTTTGAAAGCTAGACTACCAGCCAGACCCTCTGTGTGGGGCTGTTGTCTGCAAACCTTGTTTCCCCTGGCTCGTGACTATTCCTCGGGCCAGAGGAGTAGGGAGAGAGGGGTCCCTGCGTGGGGCCCAGAGAATGTGGGGGGTAAGGTGGGGTGGGTCCGGTAATGTGGCCCCAGTCACAGTGCTGGACAAAACAGGGTGTTCTCTATGGATGGAGCACAGGGCAGGCGAGGGTGTTGACCTTGCCCCCCTCTCCAGGAGGCCTTCCGGCTCCTCTACTTCACCTACCTCAACGAGGGCTTCCTCAGCCTGTGGCGCGGGAACTCGGCCACCATGGTGCGCGTGGTGCCCTACGCCGCCATCCAGTTCAGTGCCCACGAGGAGTACAAGCGCATCCTGGGCCACTACTATGGCTTCCGCGGAGAGTGAGTGGCCGCCCCCCGCCGCCCCCAAAACCCGTCTCAACCCTGCACCACCACCCTGTCCTCCTGTCTCTGCACGCTCACCACGGCAGAACTCTCGTTTGCCCAGGCTCCCCTCAGAACCTAAGTCCAGGGAGGGCCCCTGATCCCCACTGCGCCCCAGTGTCCGCAGGGAAGGAACACTTCATGACTGCATACAAGCAGATGCCAAGGAAAGGCAGCTGTGGGAACCTCAGAATGATGTCCGCCCAGGAGACCCATTGCTCCGCCATAAGGCGGCCAGGCCCCGCCCATTCCTTCCTTCTCCCCCCTGGCTGAGACCTGTGGGCACCCCAAGTCTTGTGGGGGGGTCCTTATTTTCTCTCGTCTCCTCCCCCTCTTTCAGAGCCCTGCCCCCTTGGCCCCGCCTCCTGGCAGGCGCACTAGCTGGAACAACAGCTGCTTCGCTGACCTACCCCCTGGACCTGGTCAGAGCAAGGATGGCCGTGACCCCAAAGGAAATGTGAGTTCCTAGGCCATGCGTTCTGTTCTGCCGCTGCTCTCCATACGGGCAGTAATTGGTTCTCTTAGCCGATACTAGGACCATTACTAGTATTGGCTCTCGTTTGTACTTATATCAAACCGAAAGTCTTCATTTTTATTTTTTTTTAATGTTTGTTTATTTTTGAGAGAGGAAGAGAGAGCATGAGTCGGGGAGGGGCAGAGAGAGAGAGAGACACACACACAGAATCCAAAGCAGGCTTCGAGCTGTCAGTGCAAAGCCCAACGTGGGGCTTGAACCCACAAACCATGAGCCAAAGTCAGACGCTCAATTGACTGAGCCCCCCAAGTGTCCCCCAAAGTCTCCATTTTGGATTGGCACGGATACATTACGAATGCCCACGGTGAAAAGACAAGGGCTGGGCATAGCAGAGTGACCTGGGAGGTGAAGGTGGGGTACAGCCTTAGGCACGCATTTCCCCCTCCAATGCCAAAGCTTTTGCAATGTGGTTGTGTTCCTTAAAGAAGGAAGGCATCAACATCCGGACCCTGGCCCGCCCGTCTTCGGGAGGAGCAGAGAATTAGTCAAGGCCAGTGGCCCCTCTGCGTGCCCATAGCCCACGCACTCTGTCACTCTGTCCTGCAGGTACAGCAACATCTTTCACGTTTTCATCCGCATCTCCCGAGAAGAGGGCCTGAAGACCCTCTACCACGGGTTCACGCCCACCGTGCTGGGGGTCATTCCCTACGCCGGCCTGAGTTTCTTCACCTATGAGACGCTCAAGAGCCTGCACAGAGGTAAGGAGACGGAAGCCAGGGCAGCACCTCCCAGGGTCACACACACACTCCGAGGCGGGACCCTAAGATCCCCCCACCGGGCCCGGTCAAGGTCCGAGTCAGAACGACCCATATCAAGCCACCACTGAGGCTGCTAGACTCCCAGCCTTTCGTGCCACATTTTGAGACCAGCTTTGTGAAATCCAGAGTGTCATCCGGAGCAGTGGCAGCCACTTGTGCACAGAGCGTCCCGGGTACGGTCTAGACGGCAGAGGGAGTGCCCTCTCGTGTTTAGGTAATTTTGAGAAATTCAAAAAGTGCAGAAAAACAGAGAACGATATGCCACCACCCATACCTGCTACCGCCCCCGCCCGGTGCAAACAGGTGGTGACGTTGCTCCAAGATGTTTTCTGTTAAAGAAAATGTTCCAGGTGAAGCGAGGTCCTGTGTTCCCCACCCCCAGCCCCGCTCCCCCCTGAGGCCTCTTTATTGCATCCCTCACGCTGGCTGCTGATGCTTCCACACGCATTTCTATGTGTGGCAGGAACAATACCTTGTAATGTAAACAGTGACCACAGTTGAGTTACCTACACCTGCAACGAGTGCAGCTGGGCCCCAGCTCTCAGTTCACCCTGCCGGAGGGGTCTGAGGCTCTGCCGTGCCTTTTAGCAGTGGAGTGGGCCTCCCCTGCCGGGGGCTGCTGGGTGTTCCCAGGTTTTCAGTGATCAGACACCCAGGGTGTGAGCCCCCAGTTTGGGGACGTACTCCGCTTGCCCCCCAGCCCTGTCTCCATGCACTCACCCAACGTGGGTGCCAGCGGATTCCTTCCTGTCCGGCCAGCGTGCTGAGTGAATAGCGGTGTCCCACTGTTTTGTAATTCCTAGTTTACCTTTACAACCACACCGTTTTTGTTTTGTTTTGTTTTGTTTTTTTAATTTAAAAAAATTTTTTTTTACTTTTTTTTAATGTTTATTCATTTTTTGATAGAGACAGAGCGTGAGTGGGGGAGGGGCAGAGAGGGAAGGAGTTCAAGAAGGGGCTCGAACTCACGGACCGTGAGATCATGACCTGAGCTGAAGGCGGACGCTTAACCGACTGAGCCGCCCAGGCGCCCCTTAATTTTTTTTTTTTTAATGTTTGTTTAGTTTTGAGAGAGAGAGACACAGAGTGTGAGTGGGGGAGGGGCAGAGAGAGAGGAAGACACAGAATCTGAAGCAGGTTCCAGGCTCTGAGCTGTCAGCACAGAGCCCGACGCGGGGCTCGAACTCACAGACCATGAGATCATGACCTGAGTCGAAGTCGGATGCTTAACCAACTGAGCCACAAAGCACCCCTACAACCACACAGTTTTAAAGAACCCCTCTTGTTTGGCTGCTGCCCCTTCCTGTGTCCCACATGTCCCATCCACCCAGCTGCTCACCTCACCGCATCCCTGCAGCCCTGTGGAGGGTACCCACGGAGCGGGCTGGGTGGTGGAGAGGGTCGCGGTCGCCCCTATCACTTTCCTTCTTTGCTTGATGGGAAAACAAGAGTGATCAGATGGGAGTTCATTCTGGGTCGTAGGACTTGGTTAAAGGGATTATTTGTGAGTTTCTGCCTTTTTAGAAACTTTTCTTCTCAAATTTGATTAAAAGGAATGGCCGGGAGGTGAGGAGGCCGGGGTGGGAAGGCCCAGGGGAGCCAGGGCAGTCCTGAGCCACGGCAGGGACAGAGCACGGGCCTGTGTGAGTGCCGGCTGTGGGGGTGCACCCACAACGGACTGGGCCGTGTGCCCCCTTGTGACGCCCTCACACAGCCCCTCTGTCCCTCGTCCACAGAGTACAGCGGCCGCCCACAGCCCTACCCCTTTGAGCGCATGATATTTGGGGCCTGCGCTGGCCTCATCGGGCAGTCAGCCTCGTACCCCCTGGACGTGGTGCGGCGGCGCATGCAGACAGCCGGGGTCACGGGTCACCCGCACGCATCCATCGCGCACACGCTGCGTGCCATCGTGCGGGAGGAGGGCGCCGTGCGTGGCCTCTACAAGGGCCTGAGCATGAACTGGCTCAAGGGCCCCATCGCCGTGGGCATCAGCTTCACCACCTTCGACCTCATGCAGATCCTGCTACGGCACCTGCAGAGCTAGGGAGCCCGCGGGCCGGCTGCTCTCGAGACGGGGAGCCGAGCTTCCACTTGCAGCGGACCATTGACCCCTTTCGTTTCTGAGCCCGTGGAGTGAGGGTGCGCATGGTTCCACTCTGGGAGCCACGTCGGGAGCACCTTGTAGAATAAGCTGGGGGACCTGGCCTCGGTCCCACCAGCCGGCAGCCCTTGAAGTGCAATGTTGAGGCTGGTGGGCGGGGGCTACCACACTCTCCCATCCCTCCTCCCTGGGGCTGGCACTGTCTCCTGGAGGCGTCGCCCTAAATGCCCTGAGCCGGGAGTGACCAGCACCGCCTCCTGGCACCCTGTGACCTTGGACATGCTCCTGGTTCTAGTGACGCCATGCCCACTGGGCTCAGAGCCAGACTCCACCTGCCCCTGCGCCCACAGAGGGGAGTCCCAGAGTGTTCGGAGAAGCCTGTCCAGGCCCTGGTGAGGTGGGGCCAGACTTCTGCTCAGCTGGGGCTACAAATACAGCCTCTTGCCCCACCCCGCCCCACCTGTCCCACCTTTGCCATTACTTCCCAGGTGACATGACTCCTCTGTCACCAGAGCCTCCTGCTTCGGAACAGCCTTCTCCCAAGAGGATTATTTGGATCCTGACTCCGTGGCCATAGTAGGGCACCAGGAGTGGGTCTTCCCCTCTGTCGCCCACCTGTCTGGTTTGTAATGTTTCCAGGAGGGTCACATCTCCTCCACACAGCAGGGTTTGAGGAATTGCCACGGGTTTGGGTCTGAGTCCTAGCCGGAGGGCATCTGCTGGAAACTGGGCACCCAGGTCACCTTCTCTGGGCCTGGAAGCTCCCACCCCTATCGCTGTCCCACAGGCCGCACCAGTAGAGGCCTGGCCTTAGGCCCTAGCCCTCTGCCCCTAGGCACAGCGGCTCCTGTGGGGATGTGTGGCATCTGGCATGTCCCTGGCTCCCCACCTGAGCAGGCACTTGGCCAAGACACAGGGCAGTTTAAGACCCACAGGGTTGTCGGATTTCCATGAAGAGAGCGCATGGAGGCAACTTGCAGCCTTGATCTTCCCAAAATGGGGGCCCCTGAGACCGTGTGTAGCCCGGGGGGGGTTCTCGGAGAAATTGGGGAACCCCAGGGCACCTCCAGGGAGCTGGTCTCATGGAGAAGTCCCCTAGGGTCCGCTCGGTGTCACATTTCAGAATGACTTTGGGAGTTTCTTGATTTCTTTTGGTTTTGTTCTTCAATCTGGCTGACCCTGGGTCTAGTCACAGTAAACCCCGACCTGTGCGATCTGGTTCCAGGCAGAGGTGACCAGAGGGTCGGTTTTCACAGAGAGCTCCTCAGCGACGATGTGTGAAAGGGTCTAAGAGGGCGTGTTTGCCCCATGCACATTTCCAGTCGTGACCTTCATTTCTCCCCTTTGTTCTGTCCCGTTGGTTGGTGTCCTTGCCTGGGACCCCTGCAGGTATGAAGACCCCTCTCTCTGTCCTTCCTTGCATGTGTCTGCCGGCCAGCCTGACTCTCATCCCCAGGGTCTCAAGGCTGTTTTGTTGGGTGGACTTCGCTCCTCCTGTCCTTGCCCTGCCCAGCGCCCAGGCTCGGCAGGAGAGGCAGGGACCCCTCACAGGGAGACGGGCTGGGGACCCAAGGGCCACCAGGCAAGAGAAAGCAGCAGGGGCTGGGGGGTCCACCGCAGGCAGGTGAGACCAAACGAATGGCTCTCTGAGCCTCAGGCCGGGTGGCAGAGGGGAGGGGCCCCCAGGTCCCGCCAGCCCCACCGTGCCTCCCCAAGGTGGCTCCCAGTCGAGTGGGCCTCAGCCACACACACAGCTGGGCTGGTGCCCTCCGTGGCCACACCCCTCCCACCGGTGTCCATCTTGATCTGGAGTTACATTTTGATGCCATGAAGACACTTTGTTTATATATAATGTTTATATATTTTAAAAGATTTGTGCCAAGAGAGTATATTTAATAAAAATTAAAATGACTTTTTTTTCTGCCCATGTCTCTTCTCTTCGGCTCTAACCCCCAACCCTCCCTCCCTTTCAAACCAAAAACAGGGTTGAGGTTATTTTGACAGATTTTTAAATATATTCTTGAATAACCCCACCCACCCACCCTTTTTTTTTAAGTAGGCTCCATGCCCAACGTGGGGCTTGAACTCAGGACCCTGAGATTTGGGGAGGACATTACCAGCTCTACCAACTGAGCCAGCCAAGCATCCCTTGAATAAACCTTTTTCATGTAATAACTGTTTCAATTATTAATACATAGCATGGTCTTCTAGAAAACTCAGACTGTAAAAGAGTTATGGTGAGAAGTAGGTCGGCCTGCCCATTCCCTCCGCCAAGGTGTCTTCTGTTACCAGTTTCTCATGTGTCCTTCCGGAGCCATCCTGTGCATAAACAGTCGTCCCTTTTGTTGTTTGTTTGTTTTTACATTTATTTATTTTTGAGAGACAGAGACCGCGTGAGCAGGGGAGGGGCAGAGAGAGAGGGAGACACAATCCGAAGTAGGCTCCAGGCTCCGAGCTGTCAGCACAGAGCCCGACGCGGGGCTCGATCTCACGAACCGTGAGATCCTGACCTGAGCCGAAGTCGGACGCTTAACTGACTGAGCCACCCAGGCGCCCCAACCCTCGTCTCTTTTGAGGACACGCATGACGAGCCACCTCATCAGTCAGGATGGGTTGCATCCTGCTGGCCAGCATGGCCGCAAAGTCCTGTGGTTTCTCTCCCATGCCCTGCCTGTCTGCCATGTGCTGGGGCCCCCGCTCCCTGGCCGCTCGAGGCTTTAGGAGCGAGCGTGGCTGTCAGCAGGGGCACGAGGATGAGGAGGCCACCAGAGGTCTCAGTGGCCATTGAGACTGCAGCCCATTACCTGGACCAACTTGTAGGGCTCACCTGAGCAGAGGTGGGGAGTGGGAGCCTCCACACGCCAGGGGAGGAGGGGCGACTGGATGTGCGCATTCGTGTGGGGGTGTGATTCGAGTACATCCTACCTTGCTGACCCTGACCTGCTCTGCGAGCTGCTCCCAATCAACCATATTTCTTGCACGTTGGTCTCTACTGTGTACCGTTTGCCTCAGTTTAGCCACAGGTTGGCGTTTCCCTGGGGCGGTGGCCTGTGATGACATCCCTTATTGACGGTCATTGAGGTGGTTCGCGATCTGTTGCCATGACAACGAGGTAGTGGCTCCTGGGGACTGCTGAGCTTGCCTCTCACGTCCTACTGATTTCTGGTCAGTCCCACCTCTTGTACCAGCCCCTAAACCTGGGAGGGTCTGGGTCAACTCCCCACTTTCCCCCAACCACTGTGGCATCCCCTAAAATACAGAGGTGGGCACGTGACTCCACCTGCACCCATGACAGCAGAGAAAATATTTACTAACCACTTCCAGATAGAACTTCCGGAAGCACCCTTTCTCTCTCCCACTGGCCCTGTGGGAAGAAACACCAGCCCAGGCAGTTGTTGGGACTATCCTGTGACCACAAGGTAGAAAGCCATCCCAGCGTGAAACTGACACTGCAGAAAATGGAGCAGAGATGAACAGAGGGGTTGGCGTATTTGTGACATTGTCTGGGCTGCTGGATCCAGCCTTGCCTGAAGCTCTCAACTGCCTCTCAACTTCCGGCAAGATGAGTCACGTTATCCTGTTTATTGAAGACAGAGTTGAGCTTCTTGGCACTCTCTGAAGCAAGTCTGTTACGTGCCTCTTTGTGTTCACGCACTAGTGTGGCTGTGGGTTTCCAGGAACGAAATTGCTAGGTAGGGATCAAGGGATATGTTAACTGATGCTGCCAGTGCCCATTCCTAAGTCCAGCAGTCACGGCTGCCACCAACTGCTTTTGGCTGTAAGCCGCTGCAACCCAGTCTGGGGGCTTCCCCGTAGGAGCATGACTCAACACCCCAGGAGCAGCCCTCGGCCAATGATTGTGGACAGCCCTTCACCACTGGGGTGGGTTCACTCGGGTCAGATCTAACCGTCCCCCCAGGTCCCCAGCAGGACCAAGCCCGGGTTGCCCACTTAGTCACCTGTTCATTGGCACCCCCACAGGGCTCCTCCCTCCCCGTTTCATTTCTCCATCCCCAGGGAGTCTCCCTGGGGTGACCTCCCAGGTAAACCATGGGCCCTGAGTCCTCGTGACAGGGTCATCTTTTGGGGAAATCTATCCAGAGATGAACAGAAATGCCAGATACTCCTGCAAGGAGATGGTAGCCATTTATATCACATACCCTCACTGTCTTGAGTTTCCTGTGGGGCCTTAACAAAGTACCCCAGACCGGGGGGCTTAAAAACCCAAATGTATTCTCTTACAGTTCTGGAGACCAGAAGTCCAAAATCAACGTGTCAGCGGGTTTGATTCCTTCCGAGGTCATGAGGGAAGGATGTGTCCAGGCCTTTTCTTGGCTGCCGGCTGTCTTCCTATCGTCTTCCCTCTGTGCTTTTCTGTATCTAAATTTCATTGTAATAGAAAAAAAAAAAAAAAGCAAATTTCCTCTTCTCAGGACCCACCTTCATGGCCTCGTTTTAACGTAATCGTCTCTTTAAAGCCCTGGTATCCAAATCCGGCCCCACTCTGAGGTCCTAGAGGTTAGGACTTCTGTGAATTTGGGGAGGATGTCATTCAGTGCCTATCCTCACCAAGGCCAGTCACCCGCCTTGCAGATCCTCACTATTCTGACGGGGGAAGCAGCAGGACATCCAGGGCGTGGGTGGTGGCCAGGCGGTGACAGGGGAAGAGACAGCAAGGTCAGGAGGAGGCCTGAGGACTGGACAAGGTGGAGGTCCCAGGGACCCGGACAAGAGTGGTTCCAAGGTGCATCTTGGGTCCTGCTTCCAGTTTGTTTTGTGCCTTTTCTTTCCGCTGTTTTTCTCCTTTGCTCGTTTCTCTGGAGTCATTGAAAAGTTTGACTTGCCATTGGGTTTTCCTTTTTCTTTTTCTTTTAAATCCTCTTTTCTTCAGCCGGTTTAGAAATGACACATTGTGTTTCTTGTAACGTAGGGCTGCTGGGCCGGGGCATTGCGGACTTCCGGGGGGGGGCCGTCCTGGGCACCTCAGGTTGTTGAGCAGCGTCCTTGGCCTCCGCCCACCAGATGCAGTAGTGTCCCTGTCCCCTCTCAATCATGACAGCCAAAAATGTCTCCAGAAAAAAATGCCTCCAGACATTGACTAGTAACCCTTTGGGGCAGAATCATCCCTCCTGTGAGAAGGCCTGAGGTGTGGTGACTACCACTGACATGGCAGTTAACAAGGTAATACTTCCCCTCCTGAAAACACAGGGTCCTGACCACCCCCTTCTATCTTCCCTATTTTTCTCTGTGGCTCCCTTGTTTCTCTCAGTCTTTTTTTTTTTTTTTTTTTTTTTAATTGTGAAATGTGTCCCCAAGAGTCTGTAAGACCGCTGTGGTTTAACGCACGGCAGTGAGAGCCTGTGACCGTCATGGGTTCTTCCTGCCTTGGCTGTCCCATGTGCGCCTCGTGCCGGTCACGCTCTTGCTTTTCTTCAGGTGTTTTCAACTTCCTGTGTGTCCCTAAACCACGTGGTGTTGAGCTCTGAGAGCAGAGAGCACGCAGAGCCCTGGCTGAGCAAGGGAAGGGCCAGGTGGCCAGAGGCACCACCGCCGGGGGTCTGTGCCAGTGGGCTCAGGGCACCGGTTTCGGGGGCTCCCGGGGTGTCGGCCATAGTGCGGGACCAGCAGAACGAGGAGGCCACGCTCCATCATCTCGGAGTCCTGGGCCAGTAGGTGTGGCCTGTTCTGTCCTGGCTGGGACTTCATTCTGGAACTTCCCGGACACGTGCCTAGGGATGGGGTTCTCGTCCCGCAGCACCTGGAACCGTGGGGTCCTGGGGAGTTCCCATTGCCTGGCTCCATCAGCGTCTCCCTCTGCTCGGATGTCTCTTTCCAGAACTCTCTTTCTTTGGAAGATTCTTCTGGGTCAGTCCTCTGATTTCCTTTGTCCCCTCCCTTGTTTTCCATTATCTTTTATCTTTCTGTTCCTCCTGCAAGATCTCTACAACTTCATCCGCCACCTCCATTTCCCTCCCTTCTCTTCCTCTGTATCCACTCCCTGCTCCCTGCCGCTTCCGCCCTCTCCTCCCTCTTGCCCACCCCCAGCCCTGACTGCCTTTCTTCCTTCTCCAGCCCGTCTTCCTCTTCTCCCCTGACTTGTCGCCTCCAGACCCATTGGAACTGGAAGTTTTACAACACTTGCGTTTCTTCTCCCCACCTTTCCTCCTCTCTTCACTTCCTGCTCCCAGGCCTTTGCTCTGGGTCGCCCTTCGCTCAGCAAGGAGGCTCATCCCCCAGAAGCCCCCACAGGTACCCAGGTGGCCTGAGCCACACCAACACGCAGAGAGCCGCCTCCCATACCACTCCAATCCTCTTTGTAAAAGCAGTCTGCTCTTTTATTCAGAAGAATGAACCCCCACTTCTGCCTCAAATGGGGGAGGGGGGCGTGCCATCTGGGAACAACGGCCCTGGGATCCTCTGCCAGTGGGCCCAGGGCAACAGTTTTGAGGCAGAAACCTGGGATCCAAGGGGGCCACAGCTCAGGCACTGCGGTGAAGTGGACCCGCACAGCAGGCGCTGCGGGGACTCCCAGGCCCGCCTTGCACCTGAGGACACTGAGGCACACACGGAGGAGGCGGCCGGGAACCGCTAGCTCGGCCCGGACCTCGGGGCCCCAGGAGCGTCTTCTGCGGGCGGCTAGGAGCCCGCCAGGTACCGGTGGAAGTACAGGCCGAAGAGGCTGGAGAGCAGTTGGCAGGCGGCGGTCCACCAGATGAGGAAGGTGAGGACGCCGCGGAGGAAGAGGGGCGTGAGCAGGCTGCCCAGGGCCCCTGCGATCCGGGCCGCCGTCTGCTGGGCCTCATCCTCCTCGGGGCCCACCAGGCGATCGTGGGCTGAGGACGGGGGAGGGGACAGCATGGGAACCGGGCCCAGGCCCCAGGAGTAGCCGCCTGTGAAGGTGAAGGCACAGGCGGGGTTTGACCGCTGGGACCCCCACCCATCGCCACCATCCCAAACTCTGACTCCTGGCCCCTACCCCGACTTCGGGCCCCTCCTCCCCTCTCCGCGTCTCCAGGCCCTCGGGGCTCCACCCCCACCCTACCCCCACCCTACCCCCACGTACCACCAGGTCGGGTCTCCGGCTCCACCTCCTCCACCTAGCTCAGCTCTAACACCAGCGGCGGCCCTCCCCGCCCCGCCCCGCCCCGCCCGCCCCTGGCCCCGCCCCGGCCCCGCCCGCGCCAGGCTCCGCCCCCGCCCCGGCCCCGGCCCCGCCCAGGCCCCTTCTCACCCAGCGTCTTGAGCAGCAGCGTGCAGTTGAAAGTGAGGATGAGGGGCGTCAGGTACTGCAGGCTCACCACTGTCACGTAGCAGTAGACCCGCACCACCTAGTGGGCAGGTAGCAGTGGCTACGGGGCGGGGGGAGGTGGCAGGGGGCAGCCTTCTGGGCTTCGGGTGACCCTACGCCCCAGGGATCGGGATCCTGCCCTGAGCCCCGTGTTCCCTCCCAACCTCGGGAGGCCGTACCCGCCTCTGGATCTCACGGGCCTCTATGCGGCCGGCCTCCCGCCGCAGCTGCTCCACGCGGGCCTTGGCCAGGCACAGGTAGGCCTGCAGGTGGGGCCGGGTCACGGCCAGCCTTAGCAGGCACAACGCCACCAGCACCCAGAGGCGCAGTGAGTCGAAGGCTGAGTCCGACAGCCTGTGGGGAGGGGAATGAGGGGGTTGGGAGGCCGCCCCTGCCCCGGGATTTTCCCCCAGGACCCAAGGCTCTTCCCTGAGCCTCAGAGACTGGGGTACACAGAGGGGCCCCCAGCTGCCCTCCCTCCCAACCCCACCAGATTCGCACAGGGAGAAGGTCATCTCCCCAGCAGGTGCCTGGTGCAGGAAGTCCCGTGCAATGGGCTTGGTCCAGAGCCCCAGGATGATCAGAGGGGACAGGAAGCTCAGCTGCAGAAGGAACCTATGGGGCAAGGGCGCAGAGGAGTGAGTCCTGGGCACCCACCATCCCCCTAGCCCCTCCTTTAGATTCCCAACCGCCCTCCCATCTGGCACTCCGCATAACTGCAGCATGGGCCGGTCTTCCGACATGGTCAGCGCATCCAGGTGTGTCTGGGCCAGCCGCAGGCCTGGAAAGGTGAGGAAGGCCCCCAGCATGGATCCCACGAATGCCAGCCCCATGCGGATAGCCAGCTTGGCCAGAGGGAGCCTGAGGAGAAGAGGAGGGTCAGGAGGCTCTGAAGCCTGTCAGTACCCCACCTGCAGGTCACAGCCTGCCCTTGCCCCACCTCACTTCCCAGGACTCACGCCCAGTCCCAGCCCTGCATCTTCAGAAGTGGCTCCAAGTTCTGGGTCATACTGGCGAGGCCTAGGGAAGACAAGGAGAGGGCAGTGTCTAATAACCGCTGGAGCCTCAGAGTGTGCTTCTACTCCCCAGATATGCTTCTACTCCCCAGAGAGGAACGAACCAGTGGGAGCCAGGCCCGGTGCCAGGCAAAAGGACTATTTTGTGCTCTGGATATGGGCGATTTTTTTTTTCAACGAATAGGAAGCTGTACCAGGCAGACACCCTTGATTGGACTAGGGGAGATGGGGGTGGGGTAGACTACTGAGTCTGAGCTTCCTGGATTATACCAGGAATCCAGAGGGGCATGAAGGACTCCCATAGGAGAAAACCAAAGTTTTGGAAAGAATCCTCAATGCAGGCCCTTGGATTTTCCACAGAGTAAAAGCAAATAAAAATGAGCTCACAACCAAAATCATCAAACACACCAGGGAATAAATCACGATAAAGGAGAGTCAGCAGAAAGAAAAAAAGAAAAAAAGAAAGAAGGAAAGACAAGTTTATACCCTGCAGACTACAGAAATTTTGTAGGTGTTATCATGTGTAAAACGATTGAGGAAAATAAAAGTTGGAGTCACAGAAAGGTGACACGAGGCTACCTCAGATGACCAGGTATATTTGCAAAGGAACCAATTAAGCTCACCCAAAGGGAAAATACAATTATTGGAATGATAGGTTGTTAAATGGCATATTCAAATCAGCCAAAGGAGGAATGAATGAATTGGATCCGAAGATCACTCAGATTCCAACTCAGAAAGATAAAAAGGTAGGAAATATGAAGGGAGATTAAGAGCATAGAAATTGCAGCATCAGTCAAAAAGGAGGCCGAGAGAGAGAAATGAAGAGAGAATGGAGGAGGAGAGATCTTGGAAAAGAATGACTGAAAAGTCTGCAGAATGAATGACACACACAAAGTATATCAAACTGGATAAATACAATGAAATCCATACCTAGACACTGTAGTGAAACTGGAATACCAAAAACAAAGAGATCGCAAAGCAGCCAGGGATTTAAGACAGATCACCTATAGAGGAAAGACAATTAGATTGGCAGCCAATGTCGACAGCAATCACAGAAAAAGAACAAATAGAAAGTGAAAAGGCAAGATGGCAGAAACAATGTCAAATATGTCAGTAATCATAATAAATGTAAGCAGGTTAAACTTTAAAGTTAAATGACACAGACTGTCAGACTTGATTGAAAATACCCAGCTATATGTTTTAAAAAAATTTTTTTTAATGTTTATTTGTTTTTGAGAGACAGAGTGTGAGTGGGGGAGGGGCAGAGAGAGAGAGAGAGAGAGAGAAAGACACAGAATCTGAAGAGGCTCCAGGCTCTGAGCTGTCAGCACAAAGCCCGATGCGGGGGCTCTAACTCACAAGCCATGAGATCATGACCTGAGCCGAAGTCAGACGCTTAATGGACTGAGCCACCCGGGCGCCCCGCGGCTCTATGTTTTTTAAAGGAGACATACCTCGACATAAGGTTCCTGTAAGGTTGAAAGAAAAGGGATGTTAAAAAGTCATGACAAATACTACTCAAAAGAAAGGTGGTATTGTGTATTTGAGAGTTGCTAAGGGAGTAGATCATCACAAGAACAAAAAAAAGTTATAACTGTATGGTGATGAATGTTAACCAGATTAATCCTAGGGATCATTTTGTCATGTATACAAATATTAAATCTTGATGTTGTATACCTGAAACTAACAATGTTATATGTCAATTATATGTCAACTAAAGAAAAGAAAGCTGGAAAGGCTACATTTTTGCCACACAAACTACAGTAAGACAGAATGTATTATTAGAATCAGAATACATCCTAATAAAATGGTTGATTCACCAGGAATATGTAGCAATTCTAAACTTGTAAACACCTTGTCAGTTAGCCACAAAACATATAAAGAAAACACTGATAGGGGCGCCTGGGTGGCTCAGTCAGTTAAGCGGCCGACTTCGGCTCAGGTCATGATCTCGCGGTCTGTGAGTTCTAGCCCCGCATTGGGCTCTATGCTGGCAGCTCGGAGCCTGGAGCCTGCTTCAGATTCTGTGTCTCCCTCTCTCTCTGCCCCTCCCCCATTCACACTCTGTCTCTCTCTGCCTTTAAAAAATGAATAAATATTTAAAAAATTGTAAAAATGTAAAAAATGTAAAAAAAATGTAAAAAAAACACAAAAACACTGACAGAATAATCTGGAGAAATTGAGGGCTCCACCATCTCCAAGGGAGATTAACCCTTTAATGACTGACCAAAAGTTAGGAAGGAAGGAGATTTGAATTTATTGGGTAGAGTCAGGGAATAAATGTATTTCAAAAAGTCACTAAAACTGATCATATTCTAAGGCTATGATGCAAGTCTTAACAAATTTTAAAGGATTTACTTCAAGTAGACCATCTTCCGTAAGCATACTGCAATTAAGCTAGAAAAAAAATTTTTAACAACTTAAAGTTCCACATTCAAGGGGCACCTCCTAGCTCAGTCCATGGAGCTTGCAACTCTTGAGTTCCAGGTTGTGAATTCGAGCCCCATGCTGGATGGAGAGATTACTTAAAAAACATAAAATCTTAAAAAAATAAATAAAGTTCCACGTTCGAAGTTTCTTAAAAAGGTTAAAAAAGAAATCACAATGGAAACTTTAAAATACCCAGAACTGCCTGATGATGAAAATTACAAGTCAAAACTCATGGGGTGGACAAAAGTGGGACTTAGTAAAATATTGACAGCCGTATATGTGATAAATGCTAGAAATAGAAGAAGCTAAAAATTAATGACGTAAGTAGCCAACTAAGAAATTGGAAACAAGAGAAAAGCCTACCAGAGGAGTGCTATATAATACAAAAGCCAGAGGTCCTAGCCACACAAAAGGGAAAAGTTGGACAAGATGAAAGAAAACCACAAGAACCCACAATTCACTAAAAATACAATTGTATAGCAAGGTTGTCCCATGGAAAACACTCAGTTTGATCCCTATCTCATAACACAGTAGTGAACTACCAGGTGTTTAAGGGTTTATGTGAAAGGTAAAACTTGAAGTATATACGTATATAGTATTTGGGAGAGGGAGCGCACAAGTGCAAGTGGGAGAGAGGGGCACTGGGAGGGAGAGAGAGAGAGAGAGAGAGAGAGAGAGAATCTTAAGCAGGCTCCACACTTAGCTCAAAGCCCAACCCAAGGCTCGATCCCACGATGCTGGGATCACGACCTGAGCCGAAATCAAGAGAAGGATGCTCAACTGACCGAGCTACGCCCGCACCCCCAAAACCTGAAATATTGTGTTGGAAAATATAAAAGTCTTTCTGATTGTAGGGAAAGGAAGGAAATTTCTTCAAGACAAAAATCAGCTAAAATAATGAATTGCTTGCTGTCCATCAAAAGACACCAGAGGTGAAGGTTACAGCTGTATTCAATGGCTCAGCCCAAAAAAGTGTGGTGTGTGTGTGTGTGGAGAAAAGATAACGCAAACATGGCCAAAGGAAGCTAGGTCAAGGGCGTATGGAGTGTCATTAGAGGATTCTTTGAACCGTTCTGTAGGTTTGAAATTTTTCAAAATACGGCATTTGGGGACAATTTTTTTCAAGAGGAAAACACACCACAAAGAAAGTGAAAAGCTGCACCACAAATTAGAGGATACAGTTCTCCCCCGCCCACACCCACATTTTAACTTCTTTAAAATTGGGATACATAGGACCATTGATGGCATATAATACTTTAAGTAACAGTGTTTTTTATCTTCTTTCGGCAGTTCATGAAATAATGGTGTGTCAGATTTGATAGGAGGAAGTATGTGCAACACATGTAACGAAGGTTCAGTTTCCAGAATATATAAAGAAACTCTGAAAACCAACAAGAAAAAAAAATAAAGATATATAGCCCAAGAAAATCTTCATAACATTGGATTTGACAATGATGTCTTGGATATGATACCAAAGGTACACACAACAAAAAAAAAAGTAGATAATTTGGACTCATGAGAATTAAACATTTTTGTACATCAAAAGATACGACTGGGGTGCCTGGGTGCCTCAGTCAGTTAAGCGTCAACTCTTGATTTCGGCTCAGGTCATAATCTCAGAGTTCATGGGTTTGAGCCGTGGGTCGGGCTCCACACTGACGGTGTGGAGCCTGCTTGGGATTCTCTTTCTCCCTCTCTCTCTGCCTTTCCCATGCGCTCTCTCTCTCTCTCTCTCTCTCTCAAAATGGATAGATAAACTTAAACACACACACACACACACACACACAATCAATTGAGTGAAAAGGCAACCCACATCACTGGAGAAAATATTTGCAAATCATACATATGATAAGGGATTCATATCCCGAATATAGAATATAGAGAGAGAACTCTGAAAACTGATCACCAAAAAAATAGGTTCAAACAAAAGGCAAAGCGGGGGACAGGGTGGTGCCTGGCTGGCTCAGTTGGTAGAGAGTACAACTCTTGATCTCAAGCTTGTGAGTTCAAGTCTCATGTTGGATGTAGAGATAACTTAAAAATAAACTCTTTTGGGGTGCCTGGGTGGCTTAGTTGGTTAAGCATCCGACTCGATCTTGGCTCAGGTCATGATCTCACGGTTCGTGAGATTGAGCCCCACAACAGGATTCGCTCTCTCCCTCTCTGCCCCTCCACTGCTTGCACTCTTGCTCTCTCAAAATAAATAAAATAAACTTAAAAAAATTAACATAGAATTACCATATAATCCAGCAATCCCACCTCTGGTCTATACCCAAAAGAATAAAAACCAGGGTGGCACAAACACAGACACCTAGATCAATGGAACAGACTAGAGAACCCAGAAACGGACCCACAAATATATGGCCAACTAATCTTTGACAAAGCAGAAAAGAATAGCCAATGGAAAAAGACAGTCTCCTCAGCAAGTGGTGCTGGGAGAATTGGACAGCGACACGCAGAACAATGAACCTGGACCACTTTCTTACACCAGACACAAAAATAAACTCAAAATGGATGAAAGACCTCAATGGAAGACAGGAAGCCATCAAAATCCTCGAGGAGAAAGCAGGCAAAAACCTCTTTGATCTTGGCCGCAGCAACTTCTTACTCAACACATCTCCGGAGGCAAGGGAAACAAAAGCAAAAATGAACTACTGGGACCTTAACAAAAGAAAAAGCTTCTGCACAGCAAAAGAAACAATCAACAAAACTAAAAGGCAACTGACAGAATGGGAGAAGATATTTGCAAATAAAATATCAGATAAAAGGTTAGGATCCAAAATCTATAAAGAACTTATCAAACTCAACACCTAAAAAACAAATAATCCAGTGAAGAAATGGGCAAAAGACATGAATAGACACTTCTCCAAAGAAGACATCCAGATGGCCAACCGACACATGAAAAGATGCTCAACATCACTCATCATCAGGGAAATACAAATGAAAACCACAATGAGATACAACCTCACACCTGTCAGAATGGCTAACATTAACAACTCAGGCAACAACAGATGTTGGCAAGGATGTGGAGAAAGAGGCTCTCTCTTGCACTGCTGGTGGAAATGCAAACTGGTGTGACCACTCTGGAAAAGAGTATGGAGGATCCTCAAAAAATTAAAAATAGAACTACCCTACAACCCAGCAATTGCACTACTAGGCATTTATCCAAGGGATATGGGTATGCTGTTTCAAAGGGGCACATGCACCCCAGTGTTTATAGCAGCACTATCAACAACAGCCAAAGTATGGAAAGAGCCCAAATGTCCATCGATGGATGAATGGATAAAGAAGATGTGGTATATATATACAATGGAGTATTACTTGGCAACCAAAAAGAATGAAATCTTGCCATTTGCAACTATGTGGATGGAACCGGAGGGTATTATGCTAGGCGAAATCAGTCAATCAGAGAAAGACAAATATCGTATGACTTCACTCATATGAGGACTTTAAGACACAGAACAGATGAACACAAGGGAAGGGAAGAAAAAATAATATAAAAACAGGGAGGGGGACAGAACAGAAGAGACTCTTAAATAGGGAGAACAAACAGAGGGTTACGGGAGGGGTTGTGGGAGGGGGGATGGGCTAAATGGGGAAGGGGCATTAAGGAATCTACTCATGAAATCGTTGTTGCACTATATGCTAACTAACTTGGATGTAAATTTAGAAAAAATAAAAATAATTTTTTAAAAAAGAAGAAAACCCAGGGTTTTGAAGAGATGCTTGTACACCCATGTTCAGAGCAACACTGTTCACAATAGCTAAAACATAAGGCAACATAAATGTCCATCGATACATGAATGGATGAGCAAAATGGGGTATATTCATGCGATGGAATATTATTGAGCCTTAAAAAGGAAGGAGATTTGGACATTGGTTACAACATGGATGAACTTTAAGGACATTACACTGAGTGAAATAAGCCAGCCACTAAAAGACAGATGCTGCACGATTCCCCTCATATAAAGCACCAAGAGTGGTCAGATTCATAGAGACAGAAAGTAGGATGGAAGGAGCCCAGGGCTGGGGCTGGGGGATGGAGAGTCAGTGTTTAATGGGGACAGAGTTTCAGATTCGCAAGGCGAAAAGGCAGGAAATGGATGGTGATGATGTTCGCACAATAATGTGAATGTACTTAATGCCACTGAAGTGTATGCTTAAAAATGGTTAAAAGGGTAACTTTTAGGGGCGCCTGGGTGGCTCAGTCAGTTGGGCGTCTGACTTCGGCTCAGGTCATGATCTCGCAGAGTGTGAGTTCAAACCCTGCGTTGGGCTCTGTGCTGACAGCCTAGAGCCTGGAGCCTGCTTCAGATTCTGTGTCTCCATCTCTCTCTGCCCCTCCCCGGCTCTCTCTCTCTGCCCCCCAAAATAAAATTTTTAAAAATACTAAAAAAAATTTTTTTTTAAAGATTATTCCCCATAGCGACTGTGAAAAGCTAAAATCTGGAAACCACCTAAATGTCCATCAACAAGAGAAAGAAAAAGTAAAGTGGTCTCATGAGAGAACATCATTCATCCATGAGAAGAGATGAACTAAAGCCACCCAGACCAACGTGGCCTAGTTTTGTAAACAATACCACCGAAGACAGAAAAGTACCAGCGGGCAGACTGCACACTCAAAACTGTATGATGAATTCTTCAGGGACAGAAGCATGAGTGATGAAACTTTGTTTGTTTTTTAAGGCAAAGGAATGATAAACACAAAGTTTGAGAGACTGGTTGGGGCTGTGAGTAGGGGAGGAAGGTTGGTGGGACTGGGAAGCAGCACCAGAATCACGCAGGAACATTGGGAATGTTCTAGTATTCATTTGAGAGGTGAGCTCATTACATTGTTATTTTGCTTTGTAATTTACATATACATATTCATCGATGTGTGCGTGTTTATATATATAAAACAGTATATAATTTTATAAATCAAAAAGCAGGGAGAATTGGTGGAGATGAAGCTCAAGGAGCAGGCAGAGAGGTGTGCGGACCATGGTGAGTATTTTGATCTTTATCCAAAGACACTAGAGTCTGGTATTAGGCAGAGAGGTGATGTGATCCAAATTCTATTTTTAAAAGATCATCCAAAGAGTAAGTCAAAAGAAAAATGAGCAACTAAGAAAAAATATTTGCAACTACTCTCACACACAAAGGCTACTGTCTTTAATATACAAAGAGCTCCTACAAATCAATAAGAGAGCCAACAACCCAGTAGAAAACTGGGCAAAAGAACAGAACTTTTCTGGAAGGAAGATAGAAATGACTCTTCAACATATGAAAAGGTACTCAACCTCGCTTATATTCTCATCCATCAGGTTACCCAAGACAAAAAAAGTCTGAGGAAACACACTGGAGAGAATTTAAGGAAACAGGAACTTCATTCATCTTTTCCTAAATGGTAAGTTGCAACATTATCGAAATTACAAATGCACTTTCTTGCACAGGGCCACATGCGTAAGGCTATTCCCATATAACACTGTTTTATAACGCAATGTTGTATAACATTGTTTAATAGTGAGAGACTTAGATGTCTGTAAGTAGCAGACTGGTTAAATAATCATGGGACATCCATTAAATGAAATACTATGTGGGTACTACCAAAAAAACCGCACCGTATGTAGCATCAAGGGACAAACTCCAAATTGATGTTTTTAAGGGGAAAAGGCGGCGTAGGAGCCATAAACTCTACCAATTCATGGGAGCAAAGGAAAGTGGCCCCCCAGGTTTCCTCTCGGAAGGAGAGGCAGTGTGGGTGATTTTTCCTCGATACGTATCCTCTTGGACTTTATGAATTTCGTGCCATTTACCCATTTCCTTCACCAGATTAAATTCGACTAGGTAGATATTAAATCACAATGGCTGCCAGGGAGAGGACAGATGAGGGGAACAGAAGTGCCCTGTGGAGAAAGACAGCTGCAGGCACCCATCAGAGACAGTGAGACAGGATATCCTCTTGCCCCCAAAGCCCCGGGGGGTGCCCAGGGTAGCCAGCATCCATAGAGACACTCAGGCCCAAGAAGTCCCCTCCTTCACCTGTTCCGTGCTGCTTAAACCCCACCCTCACCAACTTCCGGGAGGGAGTGATGGGCGTGGGGACCCCATGCCCCAAAGACTGCACATACCTGGCTCCAGGCCCAGCTCGAGAGTCTCCTCCCGCACCACCTGCACCAGCATGGCCAGGAGCAGGAAGAGGAAGGCAAAGGTGAGGCACACAGAGCGTTCACCCCCCTCCTCTGCGCTGAAATACAACCGGGTCACTGTCAGGAACATCTTGCTGGGGGCAGGGCTAAGGAAGCCGTGAGCAGCTCTAGTGCCCCCTCCCCCACTCCCAGCCGGTGATCCCCCAGCTCTAGAACCCGAACACCACAGCTGGGGTTTGGAGTCTCGGGGGGCAGAGCAGTGACCGAGGAGGAGAGTAAGTAAGCTGCTGGACAAGCCCAGGACACAAGGTCCGGTGCTGCTCATGCCTGTGTCAGCTGGGTTGGGGTGTATGGGTGGAAGGCAGGCCTGGGCCTCCAGCTCGGCCTCATCACACTACCTGTGGCCATTTCTGACTAAAATGGCCAGCAAGTCTGTCTCTTTAGGAGGTCTGGCCTCCTGGCTGCATTCACAGCAGGTGAATTTTCCCTTTCCTCTGAGAAGCCATCAGAGATCCAAGGGCTGTATCTCCAATCTGCTCTGAAAGAGACCCATGGGGCTTTCCAGAACCCGTGTGGGCTTCAAGATGGACTTCTCTTCTTCCCATGCCCATTCCACAAGGGCATTTTGTCAGACTTGGGTCCTCAGTGTCACAGGTTTGCCTCTGTTCTCTGGGCACTTTCATTAAAAAACAAAACAAAACAACATAGCAGAGGAGCATCTCTTTTCCTGCCCCTGCGTCTGCTCTGGTGAGTTGCTTTGGCCAAGACAAGGGACAGGGATGGGGGTGGGGGCTCAGAAGGCCTGCGGCACCCCTTCTCCCTCGCTGGTGTTTCTGCTACCCCCAGGAAGCTTGGCTTAGCCTGCCGGAAGGTGGGACCCCTTTGGCACAGAGATGAGGCGGCCCAGCTGAGCCCAGCCCAGGAGGAGAGCAAAAAAAATAGTGACTGCTTTATATGACCCAGTCCTGGGAAGTTTTGTGGCAGGGCGGCCCATGACAGACCAATTGGGGGCAGGGGAAAACGGGGGGGGGGGGGGGAAGGAAAGCTCAAGTCCAGCTCCCACCTGCCTCCCTCCTCCCTGAGCGACTGGGGCGCCTGAGGAAGGATACATGGAGAAGGCGACGGTGAGCAAGCACCAGAACACGGCGATGTTGGTCTCCTTGGCCGGGCCCAGCGCATAGTAGTAGGCCTCTGTGAAGACATACACGCCACCCGAGTACACCGCGAAGTCCACGAACCACTGGTACTCCAGGAAGAAGCGTAGGACTGCGGGGAGCGCGCAGCTCAGCCCTCCGCCCAGCGCGGGACAGTCCCCTCACCAATCCCGCCAGGGTGTGGACTCAGGTTGGGGAGTTGGGGACTCAGCTGGACTGTTACCAAGGGCATCAACCGCTGTGAGGGGGCAGGTCTCCAGCTGGAAAGGGGCGTCTCGGGGCACAGACAAGGGCTTCTCTTCACTATAGCCATTGGCCCACCTGGGTGGGGGGAGCCATAAAGGGGGAGAATCAAAGCAGGATCCTCTGCTCTCTCTTCCCCAGTCAGCCATGGCGGCCCACCCCACACCATCCCGGGAGGCTGCCCGGTGCCAGGCTCAGAGCACAGGAGGAGCTGGCTTGGGAGTCACCTTCCCCCCAGGCCTCCGTCTCTACACACCAGGGCGAGGACACCACCCGCCCCCTGCTCACAGGGCTGGTCCAGAGCAAACTTCCAATAAGCATTAGACAACCAAATGGATGACAGTGATAGCTTCTCAGCCTGGGGTGTCCCCTACTCTCCTCGATGCCCAGAGCTGCACCTGGAAGGAGAGCCGCTCACCTAAGGCTGGGGGGGCTCACTCACCGCTCCTTCCTGCCTCTGGGCTTAGGCTTTCCCTCCAGGGCCCGAAGCTCTTCCTCAGAAGGGTGCTTGTATCGGAAGAGACTGAGAGCAAAGACCGGAAGTCAGGAAAACTCGGGCACGGAGGGATCAAGGCAGTGAATCCTCAAACCCGGGACTGGAGTCAGGAGGAGAGCTGGACCCAAAATACATGGGGACAGGATGGGCAGGGGCCATGCAAGGTCAGGAGAAGGCCCGGGCGTGGGCTGGGAGGTTTGCTGGGGGGGAGGGAGTGTAGTGAGAAGCTCTGGGGAAACGGCAGGGTGGCGGGGTTGGGGGTCCTGGACACCCCTGAAATCTGCTGACTATCTCTTCTGGCAGAGAAGGCATGTGCGTTGTCGGGGAGAAAAAGTTCACAGTTTCCACCCGATCTCAGAGTGTCCGAGATCCAAACAGGGACAAAAAGCATTGCAGGAAACAGATCTCCAGCGAGAGCAGTGTGGAAGAAGGGGTTGGACTGTGGCAAGGCAGGAGTGGGGGGAAGCAGCTACTCTTCCACGTGTGGAGATGTGGTCTCATGGGTGTGGACATCCGTCAAAACGGACCCAACTGTGTGCTTCAGACATTTGCAGCTTATTGTACGTCAAGCACAACTCAAGAATGTTGTTTTAAAAAAACCAGAAACACTGCAGGACGTGAGGCGGGTGGAGGTGGGTGGGTGGGGCACAGGGGGCGGGGCCCGGTGGGGCTCCTCCCACCACCTGGGCGGGGCGGGGCTGTGGCTCACCTGCCATTGCAGAGCAGCCAGCGTGCGAAGGAGCAGTGCGGTGCCAGCCTATGCATGAGGGTGGCGGTGAGCAGGGTCACCACCAGCTGCACTCCCAGGACCGCCTGGGGGGAGGGGACATGAAGGGCAGTGCCTGCCAGAAGGTCACAAGCTCACTCCCTCAGAACTCAGGCTATTTATAGAGACTGGGGCCAGGTTGGGGAGGGTGCGCCCCCCAGACTCCAGCTGCACATTGGAGGGCCCGCAGTGGGCTCAGACTCAACCCTGGGAGCTCCTGCTGTGTGTGGATCCCCCCACTCCCTAACACCACCACCTAGCTGGCCTGCAAGGCGGTGGAGAGCACACGCTTGAGTAGAGACTGGGATTCCCTTCTGGCCTCTGCTGTGGGTTTTTCAGATATTCGTCTCCCTGAGGCCTCGGTTTCCGCATCTGGAAATGGGATGCTGCCTATTTTGTTTCATGTGCTGTGAAGACCACCTTCCGGACCTACAGCGAGCCCGGCACAGCCAGGAAAGAGGTTCGTCTCCCACACATCCTAGTTCACCTTGGCAGTTCTGTCCCCGTCTTTCCCACCTTAAATTATCCTGGTGATTCCATCGCCCTCTCCTTCTCCCTCCCTTTGTAATCAACCTCTTTGGAAAGCCTATTTCCTGGCCACTACCAGTTTCAGGACAAAGACTGTACATTTGAGTGGGATGACTTTTTCAATTAGGAATTTCTCATCAAGGTCTACATAACAAACCTTCTAACAATTCATAACACGTTTTCAGCTATTAATTTGTAAAACGTTTTAGAAGAAACGCTTTTGGTAATCAGTCTGATGCTGGGTTTTCCTGCTTGAATGCAGTAAATACCAATTTGGTATCAGTAATTATGTAATTATATAAAATTATGTGCTCAGGAGAGCTGTCGACTAGTGTTATCCTATGATAATTAACAACAAAAGTGAACTAAAGATTACTTTAATATTAAAATTAATATTTTAGATTTTATAATATTAAATTTTAATTTTAACATTAAAGTAATTAATATTAAAATTAATTATGAAAATTACCCATTAACCAGGCAAAAACATGCTAACTTTAATAGGAAAAGCTCTAGTGTGATGGGTAACGGGACAGCACAGGAATTCAGAATGACTGCTGAGAAATCCATCATTAAAATAACTAACAGGGTATTTTCTCTATGCCTATAACTTGTTTTTTTATTCTATTTTATTTTTTAATTTGAGAGAAAGAGAGAGGGCAAGCAGGGGAGAAGGGCAGAGGGAGAGTGAGAATTTCAAGCAGGCTCCACGCTTAGTGGAGCCCAATTGGGGGAGGGCGGGGATCGATCCCATAACCCTGGGATTATGACCTGAGCTGAAATCAAGAGTAGGTTGCTAAACTGACTTAGCCACCCAGGCACCCCTCTAGGCCTGTAACTTGTAAACTGAAACCAGAAACATTTGCTCAGTAATAAGGTCAGGTCTCTAAATCACACTAATCTCCTATTCTCACTGCTCACCCTCCCTAACTAACCCCCAAGTGCCGACTGGCTAGCGGTCACAAAAGACCCTGTGCACGGTCAGGGTCAGGAGGCTCCCTTCCAAGCCCAGTGAGGAGGGCCCGCCCCTCCTCCTAGGATCCTCTTCCGCCCCTCCCTGCGCCCAGAACCTCCCATCCACGCCTCCTCAGACATCAGATCCTGGGGCTCCCCTGCCGACTTTTCTCTTCCCTCTGCGGCCTCTACTTTGGTACTCAATCCCCTGTTAGGCTTTTAACCACGTACCGCTCAGCACGACCCAGCAGAGCAGCACCTCTAGCCTGGACCTCTCTGTGGAGCTCGCAGATCATCTCGGGAGGCCCCAGTACCCGCGCATCACTGCCGCGGACACAGCACTCTGCTCTTCCAGGGGACCCAGGACATCAGTGAACATCCAACTCCTTTTCGCAGCCCGCAAGGCCTGGCGGGCCCAGCTCAAGACACCCTGCCTCACTGCCTGTAACTGCCCGGTTCTCTCAGCAGCCCTCCCAGCGTCCAACCACTGAGGTCTCAGAGGCCCTCCCAGACCTCCGGGCTTTCCACTGCAGACCCCATCACCCTCTGATACCTCCCAGGGAGGGGACTCATTGTTCTAACTTCGGTTCCAGCACCTAGGACAGGCCGAGCGGAAGGAAGGAGGAGAGAGTAAGAGGGAGGGAAGAAGGAGAAAGGGAAGGGAAAGAGAGGCAGGCATCCCTCCACCTGAGGCTCCCGAGGTCGATCCAGGGATGTTTCTCAAGGCCCGCCCCCCAGCAGCCTCCGGTCTTGGGGTTTTGGCTCTGCTGATCTCCAAAGATATCTGGAGCCTCCCATCAGCCTATGTCCCTCTCCTGCCCAAAGCCTTTCCCTGGATCTACAATCCGAGAATACAAGAATCCTACTACCTGCTAACACCAATGAGACTTTCCTCCATCCTGTTCCTGAGAACCCCTCCGCTCACCTCCCACAGCTTCCTGCACCTGGGCCTGGAACCACGTCCACTTTTCACGTTCAGGCGCACCTCCAACCCCCCCTGGTTGGGGATTCTCCCAGGCAGGGTCGGGTCATGTTCCAGGGCCCCTCCTTCTGCCGGTCTGAACACCTAGGTGTTGGGAGTTTCCGCTCTCGCCCCGCATCAGCCTAACCCACAAGTGGCCAGGCTAAATTTTAAGGATAAAGTCAATAGGTTGGACCCAGAGCCACGTGAGACCTGAAGGTTCCAACTGTGCTGTCTCCAACTCTGAGACCCTGCCTCGCCCTGCGGCCACCCAGATACCTTCGACTTGGCTCCTCCTCCCAGGGCTCTCCCTGGCCCTTCCACACACCCCAACACACGCAGCGGCCCCCATGTTTCTGCAGGACCCACGTCGCCAGCGTGGGCTCCAGGAGGACCCCAGACCTCCCTAGCGAGGATCCGTACGTTCTCGGCTCCCCAGTCCCCTTCGCAGGCCTGCGACCCTCCACATGATTCCAGGCCCCTGGAGGGTCCCCGGAGATCTTCCAGAATTCCCGAACGCTGAGGGGCCTCCAGTCCCATAGGCAGAACCCTCAACCCCCACATAGGTCTGGCAGCGAGACTCTGAACCCAGAGAGGGACACAAGGCCCTCAGCGCAACCCAGAGTCCCTCAGAGCTCCCAGTCCCCACAAAGAGATCCCCGTCCTCTCGGTGTCTCCCTGGACCCCGTCAGAGGGTCTCCCACCCCTCAGGGCGCCCCATGCAGCGAGCAGCCGGCTCACCATGTCGCCCGCGGGAGCGCGGTCCGCTGACCTGCGGCTCTGAGCACCTCGAGGGAATCCAACCAATCAGGATCCGACTCCGTTCTGACAAACAGCCCGAAAGACCAATCGTCAGGCTTGGAGCTGGAGCAAACCAAGAGGGAAAGGGGGTCGCTCGCGTTGCATGCCGGAAGTTGTAGTTTGAGGACGCTCGGTAAGCTCAGATTCGGTCGAGTCAGGACTGTCTCTGGGACCTTGTGTGGTGGCTGTCCTCTCTGAGATTCAGTCTTCTAGCGTCTGGACCTATCTCTCAGGTCGGAGGCAAATACATTAATTTATCCACGCACTGCCTCCCGCTGGAGAGTTCTGAGTGTGGAACTCCCCTGATCTAGAAAAATCGATGGCTCCCAATGACTAGATTCCCAAGTGTCCAGACTGAATTCGTACACTTCTACCTGACTTCAATCGGCTGCCAACACTATTGTACACACTATGGTACAGCTTGCCACTGGCCATGCTGCCATTTCATACCTCCAGGTCCCTGTAAATTTTATCACTCATCTCGGAATATCTCCTTTCTCAATCTTTTTCATTTGGCAAAGCCTTATTCATTTCTATTAGCCAGGACTCTGATTGTGACACACACACACACACACACACACACACACACACACTCCAACTCAAATGAGCTCCAGCAAATAATAATAATAATAATAATAATAATTAAAAAGGAAAATTTTTTATAACAACAACAAAAACTCTAAAAGCATAGTCAGCTTCAGACATGGCTGGATCAAGGATCAAAAAAAAATGTCAGTTTCAAGAATCTGGTATTTTAGGGGCGCCCGGATGGCTCAGTGGGTTGAGTGTTGGACTCGTAATTTCTGCTCAGGTCATGACCCTAGGGTCATGAGATCGAGCCCATCATCAGGTCCAGTGTTGATTGTGGAGCCTGCTTGAGAGTCTCTCTCTCTCTCTCTCTCTCTCTCTCTCTCTCTCTCTCTCTCTCTCTCTCTCTCTCTCTCTCTCGAAAAGAATCTGATGCTTTGTGTTTCAAGGCTTGGAGGAAAAGGCTGATAGCCTGGGAACCTAAGTTTTGCATCTGTGTTTTTATGGATACGTGTGTCTGCCTGACATACATGGCGGTGTGATTAGATGTCTGAGGGTTTTTATGAGGCCTGTGAGTGGGACCTGTATAGTTGATTACCTTGTCCCTGGATGTTTTTGTCTTTGTTTATGAGCATGTATGGATGTCTGTTTGGAGGGGATTCACTGTGGCTTCAGTCCTCTGGACACAGAGGGGCCTCTTGAGAAAGGATGGGTGACAGTGGTGGTGAGGGTCACAGGACTTCCCTGGACCGACATGGGGGCCATGAGCTGATTTATGAATCCACGAAGGATGCAGGAAAGCTGGGATTTAGGGAGGGTGTGAGGAAAGGGGGAGAGGGGGGAGGGGTATTTCATGCAGGTGCACTGCACGCCAGGCTGGGGAGGTGGGCTGGTTTACTCATGTGCCCCCTCTAGTAGGCTGAGGTGGCAGGACAATTGTCTCCATTTTATTGATGAAGATACCGAGGCTCTGGGAGGCCCAAACCTCTACGTCACATCTTGTCCTCTCCCCCTGGATCCAGGGTTTATGAGTTTGGGTGTCACAGCGCCCCCTAGGCGGTGAACTACAGGAAACTCCCACACATCCTGGACCTCAGGGGGTCCTCATCTTCCATCCACCATCCTCCACCTCACCCCCAACAGTCTATTTTTCCCTGAGCAGCTTGAGAGTGCCTCTTAACACTAGAGCCAGATAACGTCCCTCCTCTGTCCTAAAACAGGCACTACTGGGGCGCCTCGGTGGCTCAGTCGGTTGAGCGTCCAACTTCGGCTCAGGTCACGGTCTCACGGCTTGTGGGGCTGAACCCCACATCGGACCCTGTGCTGACAGCTCGGAGCCTGGAGCCTGCTTCAGATTCTGTGTCTCCCTCTCTCTCTGCCCCTCCCCCACTCACACTCTGTCTCTCTCAAAAATAAACAAAACGTTTAAAAATGAAAATGAAACACACTCCTCACTCTTTATTCTACGTTGGATGCACATGTGGTCTGTTCTCCATTGGATGTTCCTTGTTCTCTGTTCTCCATTTGGTGAATCCACATTCTCTAGGCCACAATTCCCATGATGCTTTCAACCAGTGACTGAGCTCCTGAGAGATTCAGTGACCCTCTGATGGTGACAGTGGCCCTGACTGACGTCACCATGGGGTGTCTTTACAAAGGCTGGCAGAAGACAGTTCCACACAACCCTCCCTGTATCCTCCTGCACAGAGCCAGCACATGCAGAGCTGGAGTCTGGATGCAAAGGTGTTTCCAGAAGCCAGTAGCCTGCTCACTGACCTCTCATGGCCCAGGTCACCCCAAGCTGTACATGTAAAACCACACATGTGCACACAACATGTGACACAGCCCTTCTGAGTCCCCAGGCTCAGAGCCTGAAAACATGGGGTGGAACCCCTGGAAGCCAAGAGGGGTTTTATTTATTTTTTAAAAGTTTATTTTATTTATTTTGAGAGAGAGAGAGAGAGACCATAGAAGAGGGGCAGAGAGACAGGGACAGAGAGAGAATCTCAAGCAGGCTCCACGCTGTCAGCACAGAGCCCAATGAGGGGCTCAAACTCACAAACCGTGAGATCGTGATCTGAGCCGAAGCCAAGAGTCAGAGGCTTAACCGACTGAGCCCCCTAGGTGTCCCGGAATTTTTTTTTTATTACTATTTCTATTTTATTTTTTATTTTTGAGTAGGGAGCACAGAATCGAAAGCATACTATTGGGTGCCACCTGATGGAAAATGAAGAAAGTGCAGCCTCCTGGGCTGGGCTCACCGGCCTCACCACTCAGTCTTTGAAAGCTGTCCACATTTTAATGAACCCCACACTGGGCACTTAACCTGTGGGCACTGACTTCAGGGACAGGTCTGACTTCTTGTCCACAGTGAGGGTGAGATCCAGAGGCTTAGAAGGGACCCTCTCCAGCCTTGCCTCCATTTCACCCAACCAAGTCTTGGGACTGGAGTATTACTAGGGGGGGGGGTCAGGGCAGGGGACACAGTGGGCGACAGGGGCAGACGGAGTAGAGTGGGTGGGGGCAGTCCGGGAACTCGGGAAGGTCAGGGATCAAATCTGCATGTTATAAACATCCCACTGAGACCACCTCGGGGTGCCTGGACTGGAGAAGCAAATGGAGCTCCCTCTGGTCCCTGGACACCCAAGTCTGCCCTCAGGAGACCGGCCAAAATGGGGGGAGATTGTGGGCCCCAAAAGTGGGTTGGTAAACGCCCGGCTCCCTCCTTCCTCTAGTGGGTCGAAATTGCTGGGTCAAGGGATCAAGGGACATTTTTTTTTTATTTTTTTAACGTTTTATTTATTTTTGAGACAGGGAGAGACAGAGCAGGAACAGGGGAGGGTCAGAGAGAGGGAGACACAGAATATGAAGCAGGCTCCAGGCTCTGGGCTGTCAGCACAGAGCCCGACGCGGGGCTCGAACTCACGGACCGCAACATCATGACTGAGTCGAAGTCGGCCGCTTAACCGACTGAGCCACCCAGGCGCCCAGGGATCAAGAGACATTTAAAAGATGAACAATGTATCGACCGCTGCCAGCCGGCAGGTAGCACATTCAGGATTCCCAAGTGCTTCTTGCGGTAACCCAGCCTAGGGGCTTCCCCTTGTGCACAAGGCCCGACATCCAAAGGAGGTGAGGGTAAATAGCCCAGTCTCTCGCCCCTGGAGTGGAACCACATTAGGTGCGCGCTCTGAGCGGTTCCCCGGGGTCCTCAGGGGGAGGGGGAGGTGGGCGGTGCTGCTCTCGAAATCACCTGCTCCCTGGCCCCCCTACGGGGCTCTTCCCCGCCACGCCCCTCCCCCTCAATGGCCTTCCTCCGGGATACCCATCCTCGAATCCTTGTCTCAGGGTAGGATTCTCATCTCCCAAACCGAGACAAGGCAAGGCTGAAGTCTCTTGGGAAAAGATGGGAGGACCCGGGAGTGGTGGTGGCTCTGAGCAGCGACAGACAGATAGTTTCGTCCACGGACACCAGAAGTGTTTTATTGGTGGATACACACACAGGAAAGGGAGAAAGGAGCCACCCACCCCCACCCCCCTCCGACCGTGGATCCGAACGCCAGGCCCTCACTTCGGAGGGTCGTAACTGCTGGGTCTTCTCTAAGGACGCGGCGAAGGATGCGGGGAAGGGACCCCACGTGCCCTAGCCCAGCCCCGCGTGGGAAGAAGGACCGGTGCCACCCCTGGGTCCACTACCGGGCCCAGCCGTCCGCAGTGGGCAGCCGGCGCAGGGGGGGGCCTGGCCGTAGGGGCTCTGCCAGGGGCCGGGACAGGAGCAAGGGGTAGGGGAAAGTCTTGGGAAAGTCGCCGGGGCCCCCGGGGGCTGGCGAGAGGCGCTCGGACTTGATGCTGACTGGGGGGGTCGGCGGGGAGGCGCCGCGGGTGGGGGGACCCTCTTCACCCAGGCTTCGACCCCCACTGCAGGGAGAGAGAGAGAGGAGAGCCATGAGCTCAGCGGGGAAGGGAGGAAAGCCAGGGAGGTGGCACGGCGTGGGCAAAGGCTCGGCAGGAGGACCTTGGGAAAGGAGTGGGTGGCGATCCCTCTTGGGACTTCCAAAATAGCCACCCATCCTGAGCAAGAACAGTCGGGAGGGGCTGAGTGTAGAACCAGAAGTGGCCACCAGGGGTCAGCTTTGGCCAGGGGCTTCAGAAGACGGAGGGACCCCCCCCCCCCCACAGCGACCCGAATTGGGGAGGGAAGCGAGGAGAGGCAGTTAGGGTACTTACCTGGGCTGGGGAGGAGCGGCTGGGGGCCCATCACCCCTCGAGTGCTGCCAGGGAGCCAGGGTGGGGGGCTGCAGCAGGCCAGGGGGCGGCGGGGGGTCTCCCAGGCTATATTCTAGGGGGTAGGAGGAATAAACTGAGGCCCTGACCTCAGGGAGCCCTGGCCCAGCCAAGTCTGACCTATCCCGCCCACCAGTTCAGAGTTCTGGCGGGTGGGGAAATGTTGACACCCACCCCCAGCGGGCGTAAGGATGTCTCCCACGGCAGGGCAAGTAGAGGGTGCATACCTGGGGGGCCTGCGGGGAGAAAGGGGAAACTCCCCAGTGGGGGTCCCGGAGCTGTGGCAGAGCATGGACTCTGTAGGCTACCATAGAGGCCTCTCTGTGGGGAGACAGGGAAAAGGGGAAACTGAGGCCCACACCCCAGGCCATCCTGTCTTCCCCCATCAGCCCTGCCATACCTTCCCCTCACTCACTGAGGTGCTCAGTCCCCCTCGGGCCCCCGCCAGGCCACCAGGCAGGTCCGGCCTCCGCCCATCTGCTGCCAGGTACAGGGGTGGTGGCGTCTTGTTGGCAAGGTGGCTTGGTGAGAAGAGAGGGTGTGCCAGGCCTGAAGAGCAGGAGACCCCAGAGAGAGGGCACGTGGCCTGTCATCTAATGAAGTCTGAGGTCCAGAGGTGATACACACAGACAAGCAGTGCCAGAGCCAAGATCCCCCCCTACAAGCCTCCCTGGGACTCCCACCTCCTTCTCCCCCAGGGCCTATGCCCCATGCTCACCTGGGGGCCCAGCTTTGGGGGCTGCTGGCCGGAAAGGGGATGGGCGGCTCTGGGCCGGCAGGGCCTCCCCAAGCCCACTGGGGTCACAGCCTGGTGGGGGCAGGGCCCCATATACCATGTCCGGGCTGGGCATAGTAGGGGCTGCTGGCTGAGGGCAGAGAGGATGGGATTGGTTGGAAGCACGTGGAGATGAGGGGATTAAGTCCAAGACAGAAAATCAGGGGCCAGCCTCCACCTCTGGAAGCCTTGCTCCTCCTCCCTCTGGCCTACCCCCGGAATGGCTGAAGGAGACTGTGTCTGGGGCCGTCACTTCTTGACAGGCCCAGAGCTGAAGCTTCTTTTTTTTTTTTTTAATTTTATTAATGTTTATTTATTTTTGAGAGAGACAGAGCATGAGCAGGGGAGGGGCAGAGAGAGACAGAGACACAGAACCCAAAGCGGGGTCCAGGCTCCGAGCTGTCAGCACAGAGCCCATTGTGGGGCTCGAACTCACGAACCGTGAGATCGTGACCTGAGCTGAAGTCAGCCACTTAACCGACTGAGCCACCCAGGCGCCCCTGGAGCTGAAGCTTCTTACTCAGCACAGACTTGGCACTGAGGAGGCTTCCCAGAGTGTTTGATGAATCAAATAAATACAGTAGGAAGGAAATGGTTGTCCATTGAACTCTTATTCATCCTTCAAAGCTGCAGCTATAATGCCTACTCCTCCAGGAAGCCTTCCCTTTCCACCTAGGCAGAGATCTGCTTCCAGACTCTAGGCTTCTTGGCCTTAGGTCCCTGTCTTAGTCTCAGCCCTAACCACTTGGGCCTAGGAGGTGAGGGAGGGCCCCTTCATAGCGGCACAGGGAGTCACTTACATAGAGCCGGGGCCGGGGCAAGGCGGGGTCACCCCCATCACCTGCCAACCTCCGCACCTTCTCTCCTGGCCCCTCAGGCCCCTCATCTGGCTCCAGCTCTGGTCCATCGAGGCCCACACCTCTCCGCTTCAGTGTCTGTGGAAAGAGGAGACAATAGGGTGACTCTCCCTCCAGCCTAGCCAGGGAACCTGGTTCTAGAGGAGAGGGGAGAGCCCTACCCATCCAGCTCTGTGGGTGGACAGGAGTGCAGGCACAGCCTGTTCCAGCCAGATCCCATTGGCCAAAACCCGAGTGCCTGATCACCCAGTCAACTCCAGAGAGGCCCAGGTTACACGGTGGGGGCTGAGATCCACCAGGACCTGCTGGCACTGTCCTAACACTCCTCCTGAATATGACCCTGGTGCTTCTGTTCTGCACTCACGTGCAGCGTCGGGGCCTGGAGTGCAGTAGGTGTTTAATAAATGCTGGCAGACTGAGCACCTGAGGACAACTTGATAGGCCTTCCTGAGCTGCTTCCTCCTGGACCTGCCCATTCCTGGACCCCTGCCTCTCCTTTGACAGCTTCTCCTCACCCTCCTGAAACATTAGGGGTCCCCAGGCGCCATCCTAGGCCTGCTGGTCTCTCCAGCTCTGTGGCTTTAGCTTCCCAACTTGCATACAAACTCCCATATCCAAAGGGACAGTGATCTTGACCATCCGCTAGTGCGCAGGCTGCTTCTGCCTCGTTCTCCTGAGGACCCAGCAGCTCAGACAAAAACACTCCTGGACTTCAGTGAGGTGGGCTTGCTCACTGGGACACTGGGGCACTCGATGTGTCCTTTCGGTTCTGTTTCTGGACACCCCAAACAGGTGACAGGATTAAATGAGATGATGGGCGAAAGAGACACAGCGCAGCCCTCGGTGCACAGTGACTGATGTTTTTATTTCTACTCTTCAGGCAGCTGACCCTGGGAGGGACCCTACATGACCTTGCGCCTGCTTTTACCAGCAGTAAAGCCAATTTGCAACACTCATCTATCGTGCAAACCAAGAGTCCCCAGGCTCCAAGCGAGCACAGTGAGCTGGACCTCAGGGCGCTGGGGAGGAGGGCCCCAAGGGTACCTCGAGGATATCGGTGTTGGTGCGGCTCTCGTGGGGCTCACTGTACTCCGTGTACTTCAGGAGCACGCGGTCCATGTCTGTGCTGGCATACTGGAAGAGGCGATTGGCGCTGTTGAAGATGATGAGGGCGATTTCACAGTCGCAGAGCACGCTCAGCTCATAGGCCTTCTTCATCAGCCCAAACTTCCGCTTGGTAAATGTCACCTGGACCCAGGACCCACAGGCAGAGTGGGAGAAGACATGGGTTTGGGGGGGCACGGGGGAGACAGAGGGGCCTCACTACTCCCTGAGCAGGCCTTACGATCCCGTGCCTGGCACCTGCTCCCTCTTTCACACTTCTCAACCTGACAAACTCCTAGTTTTTAAAATTTGTATTTACTTATTTATTTATTCATAGAGAGAGCACATGAGTTGGGGACAGGGGCAGTGGGAGAGAGAGAGAACTTAATAAGCAGTCTCCAGGCTCAGTGCAGAGCTCGATCGATGCAGGGCTCGATCCCATGACCCTGGGATCATGACCTGAGCTGAAATCAAGAGTCAGGAGCTCACCCGCCTGCGCCACCCAGGCGCCCCTCAACCTGGCAAACTCCTACTGGTGCTTCAAAGACCCAGCCCAAACGTCCTCTCCTTTTGGGAAGTTTTCCTTGGTCTCCAGGACAGAGCCTACATTCTCTCTCTGAGCTTCCTCAGGTCTGTGCCTCCCTCTGGACCAGCCCTGTGAGTTGGTGTTTGTGTCCAGCTCCATCTCTCCTATGACTGGGGCTTCAGTCATCAGGGAGAATAAATGAATAAACCATCATGAAAATGAGCAAATGCTACATTTCAAACTGCGGACACCACATCAAGTTTCCCCAATCCCCTGTAGCTCCCCCTTGCCAAGGGGGATTGGGGATTGTTTCCCCAATCCCCTGTAGCTCCCCCTTTGCCCAGGCTGTATCCACTGCCAAGAATGCCTTTCCCCTGACCACTGTTGTACCCACTGAACTCACCTGCCGATTCCTTTGGTCCAGAATGCGTGAGATCTGGATTTTTTTCCTCCCCATTGTCCCAGGCTTGGTGGAGAGAACTTGGCCTTGGGGGGAAGGAAAAGAGGACAGAGTGGGTACAGGAGAGAGTGAGACCAGGCATCCAGCCTCCCCTCTGTCTTCCACCTGCATCCGCCAAGCACTGAGGGGAAGACGTTGGGGGAAATCAAAGCAGGCTGGGTCGCCTCCACAGCCCCCACCCTCAACCAGCCCAGGATAGAGTACATGCTCAGTGAACACCTTTGGACCAACTCCACACGAAGAGAAGGCTGACGAAGGGCAAAAGATAGAGGCACAGGGGCGCCCGGGTGGCTCAGTTGGTTGAGCGTCTGACTTTGGCTCAGGTCATGATCTCATAATTCATGAGTTCGAGCCCCACATCGGGCTCTCTGCTGTCAGCAAGGAGCCCGCTTTGGATCCTCTGTCCCCCTGTCTCTCTCTGCCTCTCCCCCACCTGCGCACATGCTCTCTCTCTCTGTCAAAAAAGAATAAATATTTTAAAAATTAAAAAAGAGAAAGTTATCCCTCTTTAAAAAAAAACAACTTTGAAGTTTATTTATTTAGAGAGAGACAGAGTCAGCACAAATAGGGGAGGGACAGAGAGAGAGGGAGACAGAGAATCCCAAGCAGGCTCCACACCATCAGCACGGATCCTGACACGGGGCTCAAACTCACGAAATTGTGAGATCCTACCCGAGCCGAAATCAAGAGTTGGACACTTAACCAACTGAGACACCCAGGCGCCCTGAAAGTTATCCCTCTTAAAAAAAAAAAAAAAAAGAGAGAGAGAGAGAGAGAGAAGAGTTACAGATGCCCTGCCCCTACCTCTAAAACACAACAAGCTGGTAATTGTAGGACCTCCAGGGAGCCTGACCTCCCTACGCCCCCCTGTGTGTGCAGTGGGGATAACAGTGTCATGATCAGCCCAGTGTTGTCAGATAAAATAAAGTAGCCCATGTGAGGCATTCAGATCTGCCCGACACACAGGTGCCACATATGCACCGCTATTACGAATACTGGCAACAGCCTAAAAGTCCTTGACAGGCCAGGTTGGAGGGACCTCCGATACTGATATCTGGCGGCTCTAAGGATACATTGTTCACTGAATCACTAACCCTGAGCCACTGGAAGAAAGCCTGGTCCCCACGTTGGACACCTTTAACTCATTCAATCCTATAACAGCTCCCCAACAAGCAAGACTGAGGGCTGTGGTTACAAGTAAACACATATTTAAACATTGCATTGAGAGGAGAAAAAAGACTAGAAGGAAATACACAAGATAGGAGTCACTGCTGGGTGGAAATTTATGGGTGAATTTTCCCTCCTTTTTTAAAAAGTTGACATGCGATCACACAACCTAAAATTAACCATTTTAAAGTGTGCAGTTCAGGGGCACCTGGGTGGCTTGGTTAAGCATCTGACTCTTGATCTCGGCTCAGGTCATGATGTCACCATTCGTGAGTTCAAGGCCCCCTTTGGACTCTGCACTGAGCATGGAGCCTTCTTGGGATTCATTCTCTCTCTCTCTCTCTCTCTCTCTCTCTCTCTCTCTCTTTCCCTCTTTCTCTGCCCCTCCCACACTTGTGCGTGCTCTCTCTCTCTCGCTCGCTCTCAAAATAAATAAATAAACTTAAAAAAAAGTTCCTTCTAGGGGCACCTGGGTGGCTCACTCGGTTGAGCATCCAACTTCAGCTCAGGTCATGATCTCATGGTTTGTGAGTTTGAACCCTGCATCAGGCTCGCTGCTGTCAGAGAAGAGCCTGCTTCGGATCCTCTGTCCCCCTCTCTCTGCCCCTCCCTTGCTCATGCTCTCTCTCTCTCTCAAAAATAAACATTGAAAGAAAAATACCTTCTAAAGTGTGCGATTCAGTGGCATTTAGTGCATTCACAGTGTTGCACAACCACCACCTCCAGGTGGTTCCAGAAATTTTTGATCCCCCAAAAGGAGACCCCATGCCTATTAGCACTCACTACCCATGTCCCTCCCCCAGCCCCTGTCAAGCACTAATCTACTTTCTGTCTGTATGGATTTGCCTGTTCTGGACATTTCATGTAAATGGAATCATGCAATGTGTGGCCTTTGGTGTCTTTTTTCTTCCCTTTTTGATTTTCTGAATTTTCTAACTTTCCCCTCTCTTATTCTTAAAAGAATAACAGGTTGGGGTGCCTGGGTGACTTAGTCGGTTAAGTGCCCAATTTTTTATTTCAGCCCACGTCATGATCTCATGGTTGTGAAACTGAGCCCTACGTCCTGGGCATAGAATCTGCTTAAGATTCTCTCTTTCTCCTTCTCCCTCTGCCCCTCTGCTGCTGTCTCTCTCACTCTCTCTCTTTCTTAAAAAAAAAAAATTATTTATTTATTCATTGATTTATATGTAACGGGTGGGAGGAAGTCTGGACAACCAGAAAAGACCTCAAGTTTGGAGCCCAGACAAGGGTTTGGGCCCGAGTTCTGCTTGAGGGAAACCTTGGAACGTTCTCATGAGGACCTTGGATCTCCCTGGAGGGGTGCTCAAGGGTGAGAATGGGTAGGCCTTCCCCAGTGCTCCCCATTCAGCAGGGGTGCTGGGAACAAAGGAGTCACATTGCCCATAGTGGGGCACTCACCCCACTCTACAGCCACCCCACGGCATCCAAGACCCCCTCCACCAACTCTATGACCACATGACCTCCCAGTCCCTCTCATGTCACGGGTGACTGAGGCTTCAGGTGAGTGGCGTGGCCAGGGTCAGGTAGGTGGGCCTGTGCTCAGGTCCCAGACGGCCTCTGACCCACTTGGCAGTCCTCAGCAAGGGAAGCCTCTCCTTAGGCCTCAGTTTGCTGTTCTGTGGTTGGGCTGGGTATAAAATGCAGAGCACCTGATACAAGGCCTGGGAATGAGCTCTTGGGAAGTGGAGGAAAATGTGGGTCCATCTCCAGGAGCAGCCATACCTGCTTCCCAGATTCCAGTCTCAGGAGTTTGGGCAGGACCCTCAGAGTCCCAGGGCCCAGGAGTGTTAGACACTGTCATATGCGGCCTGCTGTGTGACCCTAGGTGTGCCCTCCACTCTCTCTGGTCTGTGTCTCTGAGTAGTCACAACTATGCAGAGCCAGGACCCATGGGAGCCCCAGCCCCGGCCCCCTAGCTCCAACTTGACTTGCTAAATTTAACTTCCCAGGCTAATTTTAATCCCCGGCCGGAATCGGGTGCGTTCCCACGACTGGGACATGTTGCCCCCGCCCTGACAGGTCCCTGGGGACCGGAGGGGGGGCACTGGTCCGGAGGTCCTGGTGCCAAGGTGGCTCCGGAAATGCCCCCGTGCCTGGGGTCCCATGGGAACAAGGGACTTAGACGTGAGTCTCCGGGCCTGGAAGATTCGAATCTTGACCCTTTTCAAACTGGACCCTTTCCTCTCCGTCCCCAGTTTAGACAAGGACGTCCTGGCCAGGGCAGAGTTCACATGACGAGGGAGCCCCAAGAGCCAGAAGGCCGGGGTTGGTGGGGGGGTGGGGGTCTCTTTGCACTGAGACTCAAAAGCGGAGACAGGAAGTGAGTTCCATTTAGAAGCAAGGGCAGGTACAAAGGCCCTGAAGGACACACTAACAAGGAGGCCAGGAGGAGAGGCCACAGACGCAGGACCTCTCTGGGTCCTCTGAGCTGTGAGGAGGACTGTGGGTTTTGGTCTAAGAGGGACAGAGGGCCCTGAGAGGGTTCTGAGCAAAAAGGGATGGAGGTTTGATTTATCATTTAAAAACTTTAGCCACAGCTGCCATGGAGAGCAGCAGGACTGTTGGAAGCCGGGCTAGAGAAGGCAGGAGACTTGAGGAGTAGACCAGGGCTGTGTCCATCTGGGCAGAGGCAGGAGGTGAGGCCCCCTCTGTCCTAGGTTGGCATCATACGCTTTAAGTCACTGTGCTCCAGGGGTCTTTGGTTCCTTCGGATGCCACCAGACCCTATGGCATCTCTGGGGCCAGGCCTGACAGATGCCGGTGGGCTTATGCAGGGCTTTGACTCTTCTGAGTCTTGTGATCCTGAAACCCCCAATCCTCACCCAAGAACCAAAGTCATCTCCATTCTGGCCCTTGAGGGATCTACCCAACACACAGCTCTGATCATACCCCTTCCTGCTCACACACTCTCCGTGGCTCCCCTCTGCCCTCAGGGGAAAGTTCTAGTCCCCAGCCTGGCATTTGAGGCCCTGCCCCAATCAACCCCTGCCCATCTTAATCTACCTTCAATGAAATGACTCTGCTTGGAAAGCCCTTTTTTCACTTGGCCAACTCCTATTCACACTTCAAAACCCAGCTCAAAACATTTATTCCTCCACAAAGCCCTCCCTGCCCTCACTCTGGATTCCTACAGCTCCCGAAGTTTCCTTCCAGTTTTGACCCCATGGAGCTAGGGGTACGTATATCCGGCTCTGTCTCCCTCAGACTGGAAGCCCCTCATAACCAGATTTAGTGAATGGAGCAGGTCAAGAGAGACTCTGAACTCCCCCCAGCTTCCCTCAACAACTTCCTCTCAGACTCCCCCAGCTGACTCCCTACCCAGAAATACATGGGCATGCAAATCCAGTCACTCAGCGTTGACCTGTCTCAAGCCCAGGTGTGAAGGGCCAGCCAAGGAATGCGGAGGCGGAAGGCCCAGGGTGTGCATATATATTTGTACTCACATGCAAATCCCCACTGAGCCGCAGACAGACCCGGTGGCCTGGTCTCCAGATGTTGGCGTGATCGGAACTGCTGGGGGGAGGTGGCAGCACATGCTGAATGTGCCAGGCACGAGGGGGGAGGCCTCTTCTGTGCACACATTCCCCACCCCCACCCCCCAAAAGATATCCCGCCAGAAAGCAGAGAGCTTGTAGCATCTGCCCAGCAGAGAAGCAGAGAAATGGACCCATTGACCTGGGAATGGAGCAGCGAAGGAGGGTCAGGAGAAACCCAAGAAGGCATCTCAGAGGAGGAAGCATGTAGTTGGGCCTTGGTGGACAGGCTGGATGGGGGCCTGAGCAGATGGGCAGGGGGTGGGCATTTGAAGCCGAGGGTCCAGCACCTCCCTCCCTTTTTCTTCACATCCGCATACTTAGCCGGTATGAAGTATCAACCATGTGCCAACCACCGTAATAAGCTGACCACAAAGGAAGTAGAAAGTTTAAGTAGACCAATGACCATAGAAGATTAGAAAAGTGACACGAGACCTACCATTAAAAGGACAACAGGAAAAAAAAAAAAAAAAAAAAAAGGACAACAGGACCAGATGGTCTTAAAGGTTCTTTTATCAAACCTCAAGGAAGAGGCAAGTGCAATGTTATTGAAACTAACTCAGACCTTCGCAAACAATGGGAATCGCCCCAGTCATGTTTATGAAACTATCGCATGTCAGAACCCGACTAAGTCCAAATCAAGAGAAGTATTGACCCTGAGAGGGGTGAGCCAGGGATTTCAGAAAAGACCTCTCCGAAGAGGTGCGATTGGAGCCGAGACCTGAAGCACGAGAAAGAGACAGCCAAGCAAGGGAAGAGCCCGTAGCGGGAAGATCGAGGGGGAAGGGTGTTCCTGGCAGGGGGAACTCCAAGGGCAAAAGTCTGCAGCGATCATGAGTTTGGCATTTTAAAGAAATCGTAGAAGACTGTGTGGCTGGACAGCATGGCAGTGGGGAGAGGGAGAGAGGTGGTGGTGGGGAAGACTGCAGGGGTGAAGACTGCAGGCTTTACTCCGAGGTCAACAAAGAGCCATGGAGAGTTTGGGGGCACAGGATACAATTTTACAGTTTTAAAAATCCCCGTGCATTCTCTTACATTGCTGGTGGGAAGGGAAAGAGGTAGAGCCACTCTGGAAAGCTATCTGGCATCTGCTAAAGCTGAATATACATCTTCCCTATGACCCAGCGATCTCTCTCCTCAGTATTCACCCAAGAGAAATGGATCCATATTTTACCAAAGGACAACACCGACAAGAGTGTTTTCAGTAGCTTCGTTCACCATGGCCCCAAGCTGGAACCCACCAAATGCCCTCAATGGGAGAATCAGTTAGTACTTTCTGGTAGATTCTATGATGGACTACTACACAGCACGGTAAAAGGATGCACTCCAGATCCACGCAACCACACAGGTGAATCTCTCAGACCACACGCTGATTCAACAATGCTGGACTGGACAGAGGGGACACGCTGTATAATTCCACTTACGTGCAGTTCTAGAGTAGGCAAAGCTCACAGTGATGAACGTCACACGGTGGCCATCCCAGGCAGGGTGCCATGACAGAACAGTGGGAGTTTCAGGGGTTCCTCCCTGGTCCAGAGTCCGGGTACACAGACGTGTTTAGTTTGTGCCAATGTATTAACCCTACTCCAATGATTGGTGCATCTTTCTCTCTATGATTTATCTCAACCAAAAGATTTTTTTTTTCTAAAGCTTCTCCTGCTCATGACTGCTGTGGGGAGTAGCGTCTAATAAGGAGGACAAGGAAAGGCCCGGACAGGTGTCCAGTGGGAGACATGAGGCCTGAACTAGGACGGGGGCAGAAGTGGAAGGATTGCTTGGCAATCAAAGGGCCAGGATGCACTGGTGGCACGCTTGTGGGGGGAGGGGGAGGAGCCCAGGGTCCCAGGCCTGAGCACTGTGCAGGGGAGGAATGGAGAGGACAAAGGAAGATTTCATGAGTGCCTGATGGTCACTAAGTCAATCAACAAACACCTCTGGGGTCCTTTGGGCCATAGACTGTCACCTCCCAGGCCTGGCAAGATTATTTAGCACTTTGGTGATAGAGATATGGGGCTGAGGAAGAATGCCACCCTCACGGATGGTTCACCCGTGGCAATCTCCCCAGCGGGGGCTCAGTTTTCTCACCTGTAAATGGGGGTGAGAATCCTTCTGCCACCAGTTGGGGAGAAGCGGGTGGTGGATGGCTCTGCTGACCTTATCTTCTGGCCTTCCAGAAGCCAGAAGGAAAAACGGCCGGGCCTTGGAACGGGGGGCGCTGAGTCAGCATGCCATCTTGCAAGACCACAGCAACACTCACACGGTGACACGCTGGGTGACATCGAGCCCCCATTTCCTCCCCCCATAAAATGGGTCACAGAATTCTGACCTCAAAGGCCTTGAAGCAAGGGTTTGAGAGAACAGATCAGGGGTCCATCAAGTTTCCCTTCTTGGTTCCCAGTGGGGCTTTAACGAGGGGACGAGTGGCGAGTCACACTGCCAGACCCCTGAGCCCAGAGGCCACAGCTTGTTGGGGCACCCGCACCGGGAAAGGAGGGGAGGAAAGGAGAAGTGAGAGGCAGGTGGGTGGCGGGGGGGGGGAGGTGAGGGCCCGCGGGGACGCGGCGAAGCGGGGAGGGGGCGCTGCTCCTGGGTGGCTGCAGCGAATCAGGCCTGCGGCCCCGCCTCACGCAACCCAGGCGGTGGTTTCATCACCTGCTCCCCAAGTACCTCATTACAGGCAACAGGAAGAGCCCCTTGGAAATCCGGGACACCCCCCCCCCATCTCTTGAGGGCTCAAGCAGTTCTGACCCCAGCTGCCAGCGACCCTCCCCTCCCCAGCAGGGGCCCTGGGTCCGCCTCCTACCCTGGGGGCCTAGGGAGATGGTGCCCCAAGTGGGGGGGCCTCTGTGGGTGACCTAGAGGCTGGCTCAGCCCACAGTGGTCCCTGAGGGTAGGTGGGTTCTGGCAGTGACTCTGGTGTGGCCAAACTTCTGTGGGCCTCAGTTTCCTCCACCAGAAAATGGGGAGAGTCAGAGCCAGTGAGCTCGGGGACAAGGCTTCACAGTAGGGGGTCTATACATGCCCTTCCCTCCTACCCTGCCCGGGGAGCTTTTCTGGTCACTGGGCCCTGACCTTCGGTCATCTCTACTCAGCCCTGGGAGGTGCCCAGATCAGAGCAAGGGTCCTAGGCAGATCCAGGCAGGAGGACTGAGGAACAGATGAGCGTAGGGAGATTCCATACATAAGGAGACCCCCAAACACATGCAGAGCCCCTCAAAATCCACAGATGCTTAAAACATATACAGATCTGGGGGCGCCTGGGTGGCTCAGTCGGTTGAGTGCCCAACCAGCTCAGGTCATGATCTCACCATTCGTGAATTCGGACCAGGCATTGGGCTCACGGCCGTCAGCGCAGAGCCCGCTTTGGATCCTCTGTCCCCCTCTCTCTCTGCTCCTGCCCCGCTCACACTCTCTCAAAAAATAAACATTAAAAATAAAACATATACACATCTCCTGGACACACATATCACCTTCAAACACATGTGGATCACTCCATGCAAAAGTCCCCCAAAACGCACGCAGTCCATAATAAATGCAGACCCCCCCAAACCCATACAGCTATCCAAACACACATATTCCCAAAAGACACCCAGATCACCGTGTATATGCAGACCCCCAAATACACACAGACCTCTCCAGTCACACACACTGAGACCACAACACATTCCAGTTCTCCAAGTGCACACAGACTCCCAAATATACACAGACACCCCCCAAAATACCATGCCCCCCCCAGTACGGGCATGCTTGTCGTCCATTTCCCATAGATGCCAGACACACGTAGGGCCCCCATACCTGCGGTGGTATTGCCCAACCTTCTAGCTTCTTGAGGAAGAGTGGTCAGCAGCTCCAGGGGAGAGATGGGGGTTGGGGAGTCTGTGGGAAGTGAGCGTCTGTGGGGGGCATGTATATGGACGCTTCATGGGACTCACAAGCTATATTGGTGCACGAGGCAGGTGACTGTATGGATCTTCGTGGTGTTCCTGGGAACTGTGGGGGGTCTAGGGGTGTGGTATGTCACATACAGGTGGCTCTGAATCCCAGACACTGAGAATGTTCCAGTTGGAGAAGGCCCCTTATGGTCCTTTGTCCATAGGTCCCTTTGGCACCCATAGGGGAACTGAGGCCCTCAGACCTCGCCTCCCCCAGTCTTCTCCTTAAGGGGCCCACTGTGGCCATGTGCTGGGAGGGTTGTGGCTGTAGGCCTGGCCAGATGAGGGTTCAATTCCTGGCTCCACGCATACTCGTTGCCTGACATGTTCTGAGCCTTAGTTTCCCCATTTGTACTACGAGTCCCTGGGAGCTCCCCAGGTGCCCACTACCTGTCCTTACTCTTTAGAAAGGCCTCATCTACCAGCAAATACCCAGCACACCTTCTGTCCCTTTTCGGGCACCTGACACACCAGCCCCAAACAGACCTGCTACATTCCCATCACTAGGCCTTTGCCCAGGCTGGGCCTTCCCCCCGCCCCCCACCGGGAAAGCCCTTGTCAGGTTTGAGGAGATACCTCATATCCTTTGAAACCAGGCAAAAATCCTTTTTTCTGGAGGAGCCAATTTTCCCAGGAGAGATTCATCTCTCCCTGAGGCACTTAGCCCCGCCAGATACTTTTTGTGCTTCGTTGTTACTTTCTGTGATGATCATGTTACCCTAGCATGTTCACTCAGCGAGGGCAGGGTGGAGCCTTCCCAGGGCCCTGCACACAGTAGGCCCCCAGTCACCCTTCCTTGAATGAACGAGCCAACTGCTTAACAAATGGAAGAAACCCGTTCAGTTTCTTTTCAAACACCTTGTGGCCCACAAGACAAATTTGAGCCCCACCCCCTACCAGTTTGAGACCCTTGCTCTAACGGCCAACAGCACAACCCCCCACTGGAGGTGCTCAAGTGCCTCTCAGGCCAAGGTACGACTGTCCATTTGGGAAGGAAATCATGTCCTTCATCTGCCAAGAAGGCCAGTTTCTCTGTCACCGTCACTGCAAATGGAAGCCCACCACTCCCTCTTACCTCCCCGAGGGGGTTGGGTCCCTAAACCCCTGGAGCCGAGAGAGACTCTACATTCAGAACCCAACTTCCTGTCCCAGATTGGAGTCCAGGGTCACCCAAAGCACCCAGTGATGTCCCCGAGCCATAGGAGCAACTGCAGGGAGAGCCCAAGATTTCTCTCTTTGTTCCAGAGAAAGAGCTCCCCATGGGAACCCCAGAAATTCATCCCCTGAGGCCAAGGCCTCCCTGCTTGGGAAATTAACACATCTGTCAGCTCTGAGCGGAAGGGACTCAGCCTACAGACTGACAGACCTGAGATGTAGTCATCAAGGACCCAAAGATGGGGTCTTGGGGCATCCCTGGTCTCCACTCTCTTCCCCCAGAAATGTCTGAGAGCCCACCAGGTGCACGGGACACAGGGGTAGGGAGTGAACAGACCCAGCCTGACTTCCTCCATTGCCCAGTCCTGTGGGAGAGGTGACAACAGACGCATAATCCTTTCAGAGACAGAGGCCTTCAAGGAAGAAATTCAACAGGGGGAAGGAGTAGGGGTAGGTGGCAGGGGAGGGAACTACTTTGGGCCTTTCTGAAATGGGGGTCCTCAAGGACGAGAGGACATCAGCCATGTCAGGATGTGGGGGAGGGACTGCCTGGTGGGAGAAATGGCAGGTGCAAAGGACCTGAGGTGGGAGCGTGCTGGTCAGGTTCCAGGTGCAGGGGAAGTCAGTGTGACTAAAGCACAGTGAATGAGGGGCACTACATGGGGCCTCAAGGGTGGGGATGAGAGGGTGGACTGCAGAGCAATGGGGAGTCATGGAGGATGCATGAGCAGGCGAGGGCTGTGGTCTGATTCAGGATTTTCAGAAGACCCCATGGCTGCTGTGGGGAGAAGTCCTGTCAGGGCAGGAGGCCAGGACAGCAATTGGTTGGAGACAGTGGGTGCTGTGGGTGTGGAAAGTGGACAGAAGCAGGCCTGTGCCCATGGCAGTGACTCCTTGTGCCAACCCTCCTCAGTTGCTCCCTTCTGAGGGCCCTGCCTTGACCCCAGGCAAACCTGGACCTGGAGGAGATCAGGCCAGGAAAGCTGACAGGCCTGAGGCCTCCTTGGCCCTGGTAGAGGGTGGGGTGATGGGGGGGGGGCCTAGATGGGGCTCACAGGTACCTCCACTTGTCACAGTTCAGATGTCACCTCTTATTACTGAGCACCTACTGTCTGCCCAGGCCCACATGCCACCTCATTTACACACAGGACCTGCCTGACCCACAGACAGCCCAGTGAAGCGGAGATTGCTATCCCCGTTTTACAGAGGAGGAGCCCGTCTTTCCCGGGCCACACAGAGAGACCCCCAGATTCTCACTCCAGCCTGGGCTTGAGCCCTGGGGCTATCTGGCTGTAGCCCAAACTCGCCACCCCTGCACGGTCTGGGAAGTGAGCCTGGAGCACTGTTGGGATCCTAGACACTCATTCCTCGGCCTGAAGATGACCGGGAATCCTCACAAGCTCCCGGGGCACGGGCCCAGGAAGACCCTTTTGGGGGTTGAGAAATGGGACCCAACCTCTGTGTGTACCTCACAGGGATTCAAGGGCCAGGGTTGGGGTGAGCTCTCTGACCCCAAATGGGATCTCAGTGTATGATAAATCCTGTCTGAAAAATGACATCTGTGCATATGTGCCCCCAATCTTCTGGAAGGCCAGACCCCTAACATTTCTACACTCCTTGCATCTGAGTTGGGGGTCCCTTTCCCCTCTTAGTTTGCATCTTCCATACATCTGCCCGGTTGGGTAATGATTTAATGAAATAAATCATTAGTTGGAGATAGGATGTAAAACTGAGCTCAACTGGCTCAGGTCACAGGGGCAGCCACAGAGCTCAGAGAGGGGCAGTGATCTGTCTGAAGTCACAAAGAGAGGAGTGAGAGAAGGCTGGGCCCCTCGCTCCTGGATTTTATTCTTTTGCAGTGGCCCAGGAATAGCATTGAGCCTATCTTTTTTCTGAGGGGCCTGAATGTCTCCATCTGGCCTCAGTCTTCCCTCCCTGCAAAGTGGGGGCTTCAGACCAAATAAGCAGCTTCCGACTCCTGAAGGTGAGGCCCTGTGCCCTAAATGTTCTGAAATTCCATTCCCTGGAATCCAAGATTCACTCCTTGACTCAGACAGGCAGTGGTAGGCAGACAGGGGGACAGGATGGAGCAAGGCTGACTTCTCCCAAAGTCCCTTTGACCTTTGTAATCAAACTCCACACACTTGTCTTTCCAACTCTAAATACTGTTTTGAACCCACTTTCTTTTACCCCAATAGTCTGAAAATTCTTATCACTGGATGCCAAATGTCCAGAGGTCCTGACCTTCCCGAGTGGGGATTCTAGGCCAGGACAAGCATGAGGCCTCAGCTATTTCTGACTTCTCAAGTCAGCAACAAAGGGACTGGAGATAGCCAGGTGGATCGGTCGGCCTTGTCTGCAGCCCTGGACCCTGAGAGAGGTGGAGGGGGGTGGGAGGAGCGTAACTGCAAAAGTAACACTTTCATGTCAGCTTGTCATGTGCTGACAGTCTCGCAGGGCTGTGACTATCGTTCCTGTACCCATTTCCCAGGTGGGAGAACTGAGGCACAGGAGAGGGGGTGGCCCAGGCAGCTGTGATCCCCCACCCAGGGCTCCACACCCCCTATCCTGCCCCCAGCCATACAGGCACCCCATGGGCTGTAGGCCCTGCATTCTCCTCGTGAAGCTCAAATCCCACGGGCAGGCGAGGGTCATGGCAGTCACAGGCACACATGCATGGTTATGCCACACGCAGGTCTGGGGCAGTGACACAAAAGGGCACAGCCATAGCAGGAAGGCACCGGGCTGTGTACAGGGGCTTGGAGGGCATGCAAAGGAGTGCATCCCAGGACAGGAGGACACTCCAGCTCACAGACCAGACATACAGCTCACAGACACATACAGGGGCTCATGGCCCCCCAGCTCCCCAAATGACATCAAAACCCTCAGACACAGGCCCCTTGGGCATACAACCTCTCAGAAACATAGCCCTTGGACTCACAATCCTTTGGACACACCCTCCCCCTCGAACACACCCCTCCGACTCACACCCTTTGGACACATAGCCTCTCAGGACACACAACCTCTCAGACCCACATCCTAGGACGCACATCTCTTAGACACACAACTCTCCAGCACACAGCAGCACACTTGGACCTCCAAACCCAACCCAAACCACAGATGCCGTTCTAAAGACACCACACAAAACCTTGGCCCGACGCGACACGCACCTGCTGGGCCTGGGCCCTCTGGACGCTCAAGTACCAGCCAGGCAGCAGCAGCACAGAGCTCGGAGCGCAGGGCGGCCACAGGTGCCTTCGGGACGGGCGGCCCCGCCCCCTCGGGAGCTGATTGGGTGGGGTGGGGTCATTTGTATATAGGGCGCGTTCATGAGCCGTGATGGGCGGGCACTTGGGCGCGTCCCCGCCCCGGGAGTTCTAGGCACTCAGATTCAGACCCCGGAAGACGCGGAAATGGGGAGAGAGTGTAATGAAGAAAGGAGACCGGAGAGGGGGCTGGATCAGACCCACCAGACTTCCCCCACCCTCACTAGGCGCCTGTGACCTTACTACTGTGACCCTGGCGCTAATTCGGACCTTGTCTCTAATTTGGACCACGGCTAGCCCCAACTCTAGACTTATTCTAAACTGAGTGAAATACAACTCTGACCCAAGACCCTGAAGGCCCCAGAGACGGAGCCCTTCTCGAAGCTAACATTGATCCTTGCTCTCACCCAAATGGAGGGATTGCAGAAAGCTGGCTCTGGGATCGCCTGTGCGGGCTCGCTCATCTGTGCCTCCTGTAGCTAGATGTTTGCCTCACGTGTCTTGACAGGAAGGCAACAGACCCCTCGGCTTCTAGGCGCCCTCCTCCAGTTTTTTTTTTTTTTTTTTTTTTTTTAAATTTTTTTAACGTTTATTTATTTTTGAGACAGAGAGAGACAGAGCATGAACGGGGGAGGGGCAGAGAGAGAGGGAGACACAGAATCGGAAACAGGCTCCAGGCTCTGAGCCATCAGCCCAGAGCCTGACGCGGGGCTCGAACCCACGGACCGCGAGATCGTGACCTGAGCCGAAGTCGGACGCTTAACCGACTGAGCCACCCAGGCGCCCCCCTCCTCCAGTTTAAAGGTCAGCTGTGTGTAGGGGGACTGGCTTCCCGAACTAGACTCCAGCCGAGACCTCTGCATCCTCTCCCTCCATGGGATCCCAGCACCACCCAGCACACGTCTAGGCCCAGAGGGGAAATCAGAGCAGAATTAGTGAGTGAATCAATGTGAAAAGAATTACAGAATGAAGATGATTTTTGGATTGTGTAATCCAGGAGAAACTCCGAGCCTGGCGAAGGCAGAGCTGCCACACACTGCCCTGGCTCCGGGGAGTCAGGACTGGGCTAGAAGGGTTGGGGAGGGCTTCCCAGAAGAGGGGGCATTTTACTGGGCTTTGAGGCATGAACAGGAGTTGCCACTGGGAGAAGGGTTTTCCAAGAGGCAACAGCACTCGCAAAGGTGCAGAGGCAGAGTGCAGAGCATTTTTTGGTGGAGGAGACGAGGCAGATGAAGCCAGAGAAGTGGGCAGAAGTAGGTTGGGCTGGGCACTTGAAGGGAGGCTCGGAGAAAGAGAGGAGGGGGTCAGTTTGGGGCAGATAAAATGGGAGATCAAGTGGGTTGCAGTGGCTGTCTGTTTTCCACCTTCTTGGAAGACAACAGGGGATGGCTAGACTCTTGGATTCTGTGGGGAACATGTAGAGATATCAATGTGTGGGGGACACTGAGGCAGGGAACTGGGGTTCTGGGAGGCCTCTCCTCAAACCTCAATCTACCCATCTGTGACATGGGCAGTTTGGATCCCTAGTCTGGGCAAAGCTTTCATCTTTGGACATATGCTAGGGTTCACGCTGTCATAAGAAGGTCCAGGGGTCCTGCCTCTGACCCCACTGCGCTGTCCCTCAGTGCCCAACACCAAACCTCTGGTGTCCCAAGGACACACCAGAAGCCAGACTAGGATGGGGGTGTCTGCCTTGGCTCCAAGGCACAGAATGGGGCTTGGGGAGCGTGGAGGTGGCTGGGGAGCCCCGGGCCCCCCGAGGGCTGCTCTGTTTACCCGTGGCTGCCCGCCCGCCTCTGATGCAACAGGCAGGCTCTGGTTACGTGAGGGCAGCAGCTGGAGCAGCTCTGGGAGCAGCCAGGGTGTGTAGGGAAGGGTCTGCCTGATCTGAGCTGGCTGGGCCTGCCCCCCCCACGCATCCTCCTCCCTGCCCCTTCCCACCACTAGGGCTCCCTCCCATGTTCCTGCCACTCCGTCCCCGCCCCCACTCATACTCCATGCCTCTTTCCCATTCTGGCCAGTTCCATCTTCTATCATTTGCACTCTGTTTCCTATAACAGCCCCTCCTTTTTGTCTCGACCCCAATTCCTGTCCTATACCCTCCCCCTTCAATGGCTATGTCACCCCATGTGAACCTTCATCCCCCATCAGGGCAAAGTCTCCACCTCGGTCTTTTCAGTTGAGGGGACACCCTTAGTTGCTAGAGTAAGAGGCTGGAGAGTACAAGGGAGGGTTGGGGGCCAGGGGAGAAGAGAGTGGAAAGGGCCACAGAAGGGGATCTGGGAAGGGGGCCTAGAGGATGGGGTAGTTGGGGGTGGGTGGAGGCAGGAGTGCGAAGGTAAGGAGGTGGAAAAGCTGCTTCTCCCAAGTCCCCGTCTTCCAGATCCTTTCCCACAGTATCAGAAGGGGAAGGCTTTGACGGACGCTTCATGGCAAGTGCAGTGTGGTCCAGCAGGCAGGGCCTCAGGGTTGGAGAGCCTGGGTCCCCATCCCAGCTCTGGTTCCCACTCACTGCATGACCTCAAGCTGGTCACTGCACCACTGTGAGCCTGTTTGCTCATGTGAAAGTGGGGGAAATAGCAGCCCCTCCTCCTGGAGGCTAGAATCATTTCAAGGCCCACCTTCAAAGCCCCCTCCTCCCATGTGGGGCTTCTCTACCCCCATCCCTCCTTCCAGCCCAGCGCTGACCCAGGGGGTTGGAGATGTCTGTGTCTGACTCTGTCTCCCCCATATTGGAGGCTCCTCTGCCTCACGTGTAGTGGCACCAAAGGGGTGTCTCTGAGGGTTTCTTGAAGAACTGGAGAGCCCCGGAGAGGGTCTGAGTGATGGTGGGGCAAGGGGACCAAGCTGGAGGCATTCAGAGACCTTTCTGGGGGATATGGCAGGGCTAGGAAGGGGTTTCTCAGCGGTAGTACCCCTCTGGGAGTGTACAGCAGGCCTGAAATAAAAACCAGAACTTAGATTTGGGCTAAGGACAAAAAGCCAAAAGTGAAATCTGATTCCCATTTTGACCACTGTGGACCAACTGGGGGCAAGTCACTGCCCTCTTGGGCCTCCTTTTACCCCATCCACAGATTCGAAAGAGACTGGGGTGGTCCACAAGATCCCTTCCAGGTCATCCCCACCCTCATGGGTGCTAGGCTCCAGCTTGAACGCCCCATGGCACAAAGGAGCTCACTGCCTCTCTCCAAGCTTCCCCCACCTCCTGTCTCTGGGGCTCTCCTGGGAGCAAATCCTACTGAGTCAGGTCTGGGAGTGCCCACACCTCCACCCTGGCAAGGAAGGGAGGCTGCTAGAACAGCCCAGGAGCACATGGAGGCAGGTGCAAGGTCCTGCTGGGTAATCCTGCCTCGCAGAATCTTAGTTCACTCTCTGAAAAATGGGAGCGAGGGCCTATGGGGTGAAAAAGGATGGAGGATCACAATGCACCTACCAGGACCGGCCAGGAAAGTGGACAATGACCACTTCCGAGGCCTGATCAAGGGTTTGCCTCTTGCGCCCCCTGGTGGCCCAGGGGGTGTGGGCGTTCTCTAGGTGGGAAGTGCAGGGATGGACATGTAAATGAAATGCAAATAAACCAGCCAAGTTCGGAGCCCTCTGACTTGGGAGTCGTGAGGGGTCTTCAGTCTAAAGACCGGATCTTTGAATGGAGAAGACTATTAGTCACTAGTTGAGATCGCACCCAGGGACTGTGGGTGATGGGGAGCCCTGGGAGGGTCTGGGGCACCCCAAGACTGCACCCTACCAGCTCACAGCACAGAACAGTCCAAGGCAGCCCCTGGAAAATATGCAGTTCCCTCACTTAGCCGCCTGTTTCTCCTGCCGGTCTGACCCCTAGGTCTGACAGGGCTGGCCTGTCTTGCTCACCAGGGCATTCCCTGGGCAGGGCCTGGCCAACAGAGGGCAGTCAATGACCGCTGGACGAAGGACTGTTTGATGGACAGGTAGAAGGACAGAAGGACGAGTGCCTTCCGAGCGGGCAAACGGTGACAGTGACTTGGTGGGGGGCTACACACCAGTCAGGGCCTCTTATCAGGTGGACCAGAGGATTCTCCCTCCCCACAACCTGGGCTGGGGCAAGTGGGGAGGCAGGATGGCGGCACAGAGGCCCCTAATACACCCTAGAAAGGGGAGAGAGAATGGACTCCTATTTCCTGGCAGTGGGAGGTGGTCCTTCTTCCATATCTCCTGTGCCCATGAACCCCTTCCTAGGCCCTCAGGCCCCTCCACAACACTGACACCCCACCAGGACCCTCCCTCTCTCCCGTAGGGTACCCCTGACCCTTGCCGCCTCTCTCTTCCAACCACTCACAACACCTAGGGAAGTGTGGGGAGATCCTCTCAGAGCAGTCGGCCTGGGACTCACCCGGACTATACTTCAAACAACTCCATTCTGATCTTCCTGACACCTGGTGCTGCATACTGCACTGGCAGCCAGCGGGCCTTGGAGGTGTACAAACTGCAGACCAAGATCTTCCAGGCTTGAAATTCACAGTGGTCAGTGTGGGCTTTTCTGCAGTCAGCAGAAATGGACTCAAAGCAATTTCGGCAAATACAGTTACGTTAGAGACCAATGAAACTGAATAATCAAGACTTACTGGTGTCAGGTACAGTTGGATCCAGGACTCCATGCAGGGTTCTTGGGTCTCCCCTTCCACCTGCCTAGTTCAACAACCCTAGTGGGAAGACAGTGACTTTCCCAGGCTTCCCAACAAAATTCTTTTTTTTTTTTTTCCCCAGCAAAATTCTTGAGTGAGACCTCTCACAAGGTCACACGCTCATTTCTACCCAATCACTGTGACTTGGGAGGTGGTGGCTCTGATTGGCCAGGCCAGTGTCCCACATCCACACCTGGAATGGGACACTCCCATTCCAGGCTTTTCCATATGGCCTGAGCCTGGGGTGGGCATTTCTGCTCAAGACAGAATGCAGACCATGCAGGCAGATACACAAATGTCCACCTCAGCCTGTAGAGAAGGTCCAATCCAGGCTTCTTTGTCCAGATGGAGAAAAGGAGGACCAGGGGTGCCTGGGTGGCTCAGTTGGTTAAGCATCTGACTTTGGCTCAGGTCTTTATCTCATGGTTTGTGGGTTTGAGCCCTGTGTCAGGCTCTGTGCTGACAGCTCAGAGCCTGGAGCCTGCTTCAGATTCTCTCTCTCTCTGCCCCTCCCCACTCATGCTCTGTCTCTCAAAAACAAATAAACATTAAAAAAAACAGAAGAGGAAGAAAGAAAGAAAGAAAGAAAGAAAGAAAGAAAGAAAGAAAGAAAGAAAGAAAGAAAGAAAAAGAAAAGAAAGAAGAGGAAGGAAGGAAGGAAGGAAGGAAGGAAGGAAGGAAGGAAGGAAGGAAGGAAGGAAGGAAGGAAGAAAGGAAGGACCAGACCAGACCAGAGAGGCCCAGCTCTAGGCCCCATGTTATACAGCAGGAAGCACAGTAGGACTAAGTCTCTGGAGTCTGCTGTGTGACCTTGTACAGGTCATGCCACCTCTCGAAGGCTCTCTTTCCCCATATGTATTTGGGGGTAACACCTGCCTTACCAGGCTGAGGATGAAAGATGAAAAGATAAGCCTTGAAAAGCCCCCAGTGTAGTTCCAGGCACACAGTGGGTGGTTGTTCAGGATTAACAGAGTGGCAATTAGCGGTTGGGGGGGCCGTGGCCATGACTGTGTCCGTGATCAATGGGGGGCAGGTAGGAGTCCACAGGCAGCAAAGCCTTGTCTCCAGACATTCACAGAGGGGCCCAGAGGCGGCGCTGAGCAGAAGCAAGAGGAATGTGCTGGCCACACGTGCTTGGTCTTCAGTCCCTGCCAGATTCCACAAAGTTGTGTCCAAAGGCCCCAGCTTTAGTGGGGCTAGGGGATGGAGGGACAAGGGTCAGAGAGAGGTCTGAGAGACCGTCAGGGTGGCAAGGTCACCCTGATGAGATGGCACCTGAGGCAGGAGGTACTAGGTGGGATGGGGGAAGAGGTGAAACCCCGGGGTAGGACTCCCAGCACTTCTGGTCAAGGCAGTGACTGTGCCTGGCCTCTCTGAGCCTGCTTTCTCTTCTATAAAAGGGAACTGTGCTAGAGGCCCTGGACTGGAGAGGCAGGTGAAGTCAGACGCCAGGGGAGACTATGACTTGACCCTATAAAGGTTACCAATCACCCTGTAGGGAACAGTTTGGGGGGAAAGTGCGGGGTGGAAGGCTCTGAGAGGGGCAATGGGGCAACAATTCTGAAGAGGAAGGGGGCAGGGCCTGTAGGGATAAAGGCGGGATCAGGAGAAGCCACAGAGAATTTTATTCCAAGGGGGCGCAGCAGCAGAGGGACAGCAGATGACAACAGGGTGTGGGGAGGGCAGCAGGGCGGTGTCCTTGAGGCTGGATGGTGGGAGTGACGAGGGCAAGGAGAAGGGAGTGGAGAGATGGTGGGGTGTAGGCCCAGGGCTGGTGGGCAACACTGCGTGGGCCACTGGGGTGAGTTGCTGACCCTCTTGGTAGCCCCTCCTGCCCCAAGTCCTCCCAGATGCTTCCTAGGCAATCCCACAGCCAGCGGGATTCCTCACTACCCCCAGCCGGAGAGCTAAGCCTGGCACACAGCAGGTGCTCAAAAAGTACTTCAACTGCATACACATGAATTCTGCTGCCTCTTGTCTCTGGACACTGTGGCTCGGGGGCTGTGGAGGCCCCATCCCACTCATGCCTCCCAAGCCCTCTGAGAGGGCCTCTGTGGCACAGAGCGCCATTGCGGTGCCTGGCAAATGGGCGGGGCTTTGAGAACTACAACAGCCAGAGCTCAGGAAGTCCCTCAGATGCCGCCGATCTGCCGGGGTCTGCCCTACATGGGCGCCGAGTAACAACGTGCCAGGCCTTTCTTGGTACCATGCTCTCCTCACACAGTCGGTCACACCTCCCGGTATTGAGGCCTTCCTGCAGTCCTCTCCCATCCGGTTCTTGGCCTGGCCACGTGGCTGGCCTCGACCAATGGAGCATCCGCAGTGTGAAGCAAGAAGAGGTCGGATGGGCACAGGCACACGGGGGCTGCCCTCTGGGCACCCGGTCACCAGGAGAAGCCTAGGGCGGCCTGCTGGGGAGGCCACGCGGAGGGGAACGGACCCCCTGCTGCTGACAGCACGGGTCCAGATCCAGATGTGTGAGCGAGGCCACCTCTGACTATGAGCCCCTTTGAATTCTGGTGAGTGCCAGATAGTTGTTAAGTCCAGAAAAACTGCCCAGCTGAGCCCAGCCCAAATCGCAGGACTGTAAGCAGCCAAATGACTAGGGTTGTCAACCACTAAGTTTGGGGATAGTTTGTCATGCAGCAGTCGCTGATTGCTACAACACACATCACTATGCAGCAGCACCCTCTGCTGCCTGCTGAACCACTCTGACGGAAGGGAAAAGCAGAGACCAGAGAGGGGAGGGACTTTCTCAGGGTCACACAGCTGGCCAGCAGTGCAGCGAAGATTCCTGAGCTGGGTGGGTAGCCATCATGCTGGGCTCTGCCTGAGAGAACGCGTGTGAGTAAAACAACCAAACGTGGGCTCCCCTTTCTGTCTTGGCAGGGGGAACACGGGATCGAGACAGGGCCTGCGGCCTGGAGAAGGGGCAGGGAGTTGGCACAGAGAGCACGAGGGAGACGAGGGCTGACAACGTCCTGTGTAGCAGAGGGCTGAAGGTCCCTACCACCCCGAAGCCTCCCACTGATGAAAGTATCCTACAAGCCCAGGGAGAAAGCCCAAGAGGTTAGACGAGCAGGTCCCTTCTTGGACACCGAGAGGGTGGGTTAGTTCAGAGCATGGAGTACAGAGGTTCACGACCCCACTTGACACTGACCTGAGCCAGAGGGGCCAAAGCACCTCCAAGTCTCTTCCGGGATCAAGCTGAGGAGGGCAGGGGTGGTTCGTCAGGGCTGGAACAAAACATGGGCAGCGTCCTTGAGGCCAATGTCAGAGGCCATCGGGCGTGCTCAGTTAGGCTGGAGATGGGTTTGGGTTACCTTCCAGTCCCCTAAGACCCCTGGCCTCAGCCTTCAGGGCATCCTCTGTAAAAATGGGACCAGCCACCCACTTCAGAGGTCGTGGTTGGGACTCATGCAGGACTGGGCACTTCAAACCCGCAGGGCTTGCCAAGAGAAGTGTTAAGCAGCACTTTAAGCTGCTAGAAGCATCTTTCAGAAGCAGGCACAAGCAAGGCATCTAAAGCACTTGGGAAACCATGGATTAAAAATAAAAGATATGGGGGGGGGGCGCCTGGGTGGCTCAGTGGGTTAAGCGTCCCACTTCAGCTCAGGTCATGATCTCACAGTTCGTGGGTTTGAGCCCCACCTCAGGCTCCGTGCTGACAGCTCGGAGCCTGGAGCCTGCTTCCGAGTCTGTGTCTCCCTCTCTCTCTGCCCTTCCCCAGCTCACACTGTCTCCCTCTCTCAAAAATAAACATTAAAAAAAAAAACTTAAATAAATAAACAACACATAAACAAACAAACAAATAAATAAGGTATGGGGGAGCCTGGGCGGCTCAGTCATTTAAGCATTCGACTCTTGATATCAGCTCAGGTCATCATCTTGCGGTCATGGGATCAAGCCCCACGTCAGGCTCCACACCGAGAGGAGCCTGTTTGGGATTCTCTCTCTCCCTCTCTCTGCCTCTGTCAAAATAAATAAATAAACTTAAAAAAAAAAAAAAAAAGGTAAAAGCTATGGCTTTTTGAGGCCCTACCGTGCAGGGGGCGCTGTGCACACTACACAGCAAGCTCTGGCCCCAATGGCTTGCACCAACCTACAGCAGGGCAGCCCAAGGCAGACAGTCCTTTAAAGCAAAGAAGCCCAGATCAACCCATGTCGTGCTACCCTCTGTGAGAAGATGGCTGCACGTCCATTCTTACACATTCACCAGGCTTTTTTGTTTTTGACAATTCCTGCGTCTCAGTTTTCAGAACAGTAACACAGATTTTTTTTTTTTTTTTCTTTCTAAATGTCTGGTGGGGGACAGGCATGCCAGACCCAGTCCCAGACTGCAGGGGCCGGACATATATCAAAGCAGAGTTACAGCTTACAGCACGTGCACATGTGCCCAAGTGCATGTTTATTAAGTTATAATGACAATATGACAAAAACTCTCTCCCCAGGGTGCGAGGACTGTAAGTGCTTTTCATTTTTAGGCCATCTGGTCCTTGGCTTGAAGCCTCCTTCAGCTCCAGGCAACCTCCCCTGCAAGCCTCGCGGGCTCTGTCTCCCTCTTGCTCACGCACTCCAGCCACACTCGCCTCCTAGATGTTCCTCCAACACACCCAGGTCACCATCCCCAGGGCCTCTGTCCTCACTGCTGTCCAACCCGGAACCCCCTCCCCGGGCCACCTCCCATCTGCATGGTGCTCAGGCCTCTGCTCCCACCTCCTCAGAGAGGCTCCCACCTCCCTTTTCTTCCTTTGCACATCTGAAATGCTCGTCTGTTCCATGTTTACCTGGTTGCCGTATGCCTCCCCGTGAGACCACGAGTACATGTGTATTGGTCACCGCTGCATCCCCGGTGCCCAGCCCAGGGCCGGGCACACAGCAGAGCTCAGGACCAGGGTGCTGGGTGGCTGAACTCTCCCGTTACAGACGCCAAAGGACGAGAGGAAGCCACCAGGCACCATGAGATGAGGAAAGGGAGCTGTCTAAGGAGTGAGAGACAGCAGTTCCTGGCTGAGAAGCAAAGGTCCTTACAGCGAGGAGGCTGAGAGCAGGAGCGGGTGGTCCCGGAGCTACCTGTGGCTCTGGGCGGCAGCATTCATGTGGTCCCGGATGCTGATGGCCTGTTTCAGAAGACCCTCCACGCTGCGGAAGTAGACGCTGCTGTCAACAAGGTTCTTCACAGCACTGAAATGGGAGGATGGACCCAGTCGGTGCCACCCCGCCTTACCCTCCCCTCCCTGCGCCTGCCCATGTAGCCTCCCAACCAGAGGTTGGTGGGGGCGCCTGCACGGGCTCAGTGCTCAACAGGCACCCCAGGGGTTCTGTGGGCTTATCCGGGGTTTAAAGTTTTGATTTTCCTGCCACACCTCGATGACATCTATGCGACAGAGCGCATGATGGCCAGAAGCAGCTATTTTTTTGAAAGTCTTTATTTATTTATTTATTTATTTATTTATTTATTTATTTATTCATTTAAGTAATCTCTACACCTGACGTGGGCCTTGAACTCACGACCCCAAGATCGAGAGCGAGTCACATGCTCTTCCGAATGAGCCAGCCAGGCGCCCCGGGTGCAACTTTTACATCCTGCTGCTAGACCCCCTAATGTTTTGAAGAAGCGATAAACGTGTAAAAATGGCCTTTTAGATAACCTATTCCTGCCTCTGAAGGAAGCTTATCAACTCAACTGTGAAGAGCTCTGGAGGTGAGCTTAGAGAGAACCAGAATAACTCACTACTAATTAAGGGGACACCACTGCCAAGCTGTGCTAGCCTCTGGTGTTGGTGCCAGACTAACAAACATCTAATGAAAATGCCCCTTCCAACAGCACAACAGTAAAATATTCACCAGGCCACCCAGGGCCCTGCTAATGCCAGCAACTCACCTGCATAGTATCTGCAGTAGAAATAAAAGTGTCATTTTAAAGCTGTTCTATTAAAGACAAAAAACTCACTCCTATTTATTATCAGTCAGGGACCGGCTGGAAAACGACCATGAGATCAAAGCGGGGATTGGGGGGCTATCGCCTGCTCTGTTAGCTTGTTCGTTTTAGCACTACCAAAATGCAGTCAGCTTTTCTAGTGTTTGCCCACCTGGATGAAAAGCTTGTTTTTATGGGAATGCAAACTGGTGCAGCCACTCTGGAAAACAGTATGGAGGTTCCGCAAAAAATTAACAACAGAACTACCCTACGACCCAGCAATTGCCCCACTAGGTATTTATCCAAGGGACACAGGTGTGCTGTTTCGAAGGGACACATGCACCCCCATGTTTATAGCAGCACCATCAACAATAGCCAAAGTATGGGAAGAGCCCAAATGTCCATCGATGGATGAACGGATAAAGAAGATGTGGTATGTATATACAATGGAGTATTACTCGGCAGTCAAAGAGAATGAATTCTTGCCATTTGCAACTACGTGGATGGAACCAGAGGGTATTATGATAAGTGAAATTAGTCAGAGAAAGACAAATATCATATGACTTCACTCATATGAGGAATTTAAGATACTAAACAGATGACTATAAGGGGAGGGAAGCAAAAAGAATATAAAAACAGGGAGGGGGACAACAGAAGGGGCACAAACAGAAGAGACTCTTAAATATGGAGAACAAACAGAGGGTTACTGGAGGGGGTGTGGGAGGGGGGATGGGCTAAATGGGTAAAGGGCTTAAGGAATCTCCTCTTGAAATCATTGTTGCACAATGTGCTAACTAACTTGGATGTAAACTATGAAAAATAAATAAATTATAGGGGGAAAAAAGCTTGCTTTTATAAGTTCCCTCTTGAATAGTTTATCCAATTTAATATCTATAAATTCTGCATCAACTACGTAAAGCATTGTCAACAACCAAAAGGGCTCTTTCATGTCCATAAAGGAAACATGGTCCCTTAGCATAGAGAAATTCACATCTCCCTAGCGAGAAGTGCTCAGAGCTCAGAATACACTGGCCTCATGCTTACCTCAGCATGGCCCGGTGGAACTTTCTGGAACATGACGGACACATTCTTTATCCGCTGACATGGCTGCTAAGCCCTTGAAATATCGCTAGTGAGACAGAGGAGCTGAATCTTTTATTTCATTTTAATGCATTAAAATTTAAGTGTCACCCGTAGCCCGGACTCCTTCACTGAATGGGGCAGCTAGAGGAACCGGGACAAAGTACAGACTCTAACATGTTCTTCCTTTGACCTGGGCCTTGCTGGTGAGCCCACAGCTGCGCAGGAGCTGTTTGGCAGACATGAGAGAGAAACTCCTATTTCTTTTCTACTCTTTCTTGAGCTAATGAGGGTGTCTGAGGCCACCATCCTCAAGAAAATGCCATCCGTCTGGAAGGCCTTCTGTCCCAGTGGAGGGGCCAAGGCGGCTGATGGTAGAGCACTCAGCTCAGTACCCTCAGCAGCAGGACCTCCTGTCAAAGAACCTTCGTTCGCACAACAGAAACAGGCAAGCAAACCCCATGGCTCCACAGATTGTACTGCTGGGGTGTGTCCAGCCTCCATCAAAATGACTTAGTCCACGCAAAGGGCATATGGCACTTCTAAATAAAATTGCCAAACTCGCGAGGCAAACGGAACAAGCCAGGACATTAAGTATAGTCAGGGGAACCAACTGAAGAGGGGGAGGCAAGGCCAGGAAAGGTGCGATGATGAAAAGAAACACTGGCTACTACTTTTTACTCTGACATACATCTTTCCCTTGGGACTGGGAGGTGGGGGGGGGGAGGGGGTGGAATCTGAAGACTTAGAAAAAGCTAAACACAAAATAGTAATAATAATAATAATTAAATGGTACCCTCACACTCACAGAAGCATTACCCACAGTAGCTAAAACGTGGAAGCAACCGAAACGTTCATCGACAGATGGATAAACTGAGGTAGGTCTACGCAATGGAATACTACTCAACCTTAAAAAGGAAGGATAATCCAACACAGGCTACAGCATGGGAAGACTTGGAGGACAGCATGTTGAGTGAAAAGAGATGGACAGAAAAGACAAATACTGTCCGACTCCATTTATGTGAGGTCCCCAGATTCATACACAGAACACAGAATGGTGGGTGCCAGGGGTCAGGAGAAAGGGAAGGGGGGGGGTTAGTGTCTGACGGGGAGAGTTTCAGATTTGCAAGATGAAAAAAATGCTGGCAATGGAGGGTGGGGATGGCTGCACGTGAATGTATTTAATACCACTGAGCCGTATACTTAAAAATAGTTAAGGTGGCAAATTTTATGCGTCTGTTATACACTAAAAAAAAAAAAAATTGGAAAGAAATAAAAATGTAAAAATAATCAGCTGTATTTGTGCTGTGGCCCTCCTCTCAGCTGCCGTCCACCCCACTGGCCAGTCTGTGGTCCTGGATGTGGGAAGGAAAAGTCCCTTGAGGCACTGGCATCCTTCCCAGATGGCATCTCCCCTAAACCTTTCCACCCCTTCCTACGACACACGGGGAGGGGCTCCACTCGGGAAGAAGCCTGCCTGAGGCACGTGGGGGATGGGCAAATGGTGAGAAGCACAGGCCTGGATTGGAACCTGCTGTGTGGCCAAGTAAGTCGAGATCCACATGCCTCAACTCAGATGCGTTTGGCAGGAGAAGGTTCACTGGAGAGCTGGCTGAGATGCCCCGGAATGTCCAAGAGGTGACCCTGGGGCATACGGGGACAACCCCGGCAGCGGGGAGGCTACAGGGCTCACCTGCAGGCATACTCCACTGTGTAAATGGCTCCCTGGCTCTGCTCCTCCCATCGCTGCATGTCAGCCTGTGGGAGACAGGAAGCTGTTAGCAGGAGGGCTGCTACCTCCACCCTCTCAGTTCCTGGGATGGAGCACCTGATCGCCCATCACCATGGCCACAGAGACCAGCCCCCTCCATCCTGATCTTTCCTCCTGAAAGTCCCCTCCCTCACCGGTCTGGGCTTTCCGCCAACACGTGGCTACCATGCCTCAGGGCCTTTGCACCGGCTGTTCCCTCAGCCTGGCACACCGTTCCCTCGGGTCCTCATGCGGCTGCTTCCTTCTCGCCATACAAGTGACAACGAATGCACATCCGGCCACCCCCTTCTTCCAAATCTGCCCCCAAATCTGTCCACCCATGGCCTCAACCTGTCTCAGTGACCTCGTGCCTCCTTGCTGCTGTCCCAGCCTTGACTCCTCCCCCAAACAGCCCCTGTTCCATGTAGCAGGCCCCAGATCATGAGGTGAGGACTCTGGGGGAGGTCAGTGGCAGGGGTCAGTGGGGCTCACCTTATGCTGGGCCAGCTCAGGCAGAGAGCGGCGCACGTGCTCCTGCAGCCGGTACAGGGCCACGGAAGGCTCATTGGCCAGGACATAGACACTCTCAGTGAACTTGTCTGTGACTGGGCCGAGCAAATCAAAAGTTGGGGGCCGGGGTGGGGGGTGGCAGAGCAAGGGAAGGGCGGCAGAGACACAAAGAGACAAAGCATAAGACTCTTGACTGCTTAATCCGCGAGTCCAGCCAGAGCAGCGAGGGGTGTCCAGTGTCCACTCAGGAGCTGGGTCACCTGTGGTCCCAGTGATGGGTTGAAGGAGATAATCAAGAAAGGCTTCGCTCATCATGATGTTAACACATCCAGTGAACTCATGGTTTTTCCCCTCCCAAGCCCACTTGTGGTAGACACTGCTGCTGTCCACTTGGACCCTCTCACATTCCCTTTACCCCAAGGAATGAATCTGAGACTCTTCTTCGAGGGTCCTACCAGTTACTGGACCTGAAAATGCCTGGAAGCTTAGATCGCTGGGTGGCCTTCGGCCATGACTGACCATCAAGGCGTATTAAAGGCCACATCTCCTGCTGTGTGTTGGGACAACGTGGAGGTGTAAATCATCCTTCTGAGTTCTCCTGAAGCATCAGGCTGAGGATCTACCCTGAGATCACTCCTTGCTCAGCTTCCCCTATCTCCCCTGTGAGGTTCTCCTGGTAATTACACAGAAATCCTTACCCCACGGTCTGCTTCAACAAATGACATTCCCAGCCAGTCAGTCATCTACACCCTCCCATCCATGACAGATCCTGCTGGTTCTGCCTGAAAACAAAGTCTAAATCTCACCTATTCTTACCACTACACTGCCCACACTGGTCCAGGCATGGCCACCTCTTACCAGGATGCCAGATTCAGCTCGTTCCTGGTCTCTCTGCTTCCGCTCTGCCAACAGTCCAATCTCCAAACAACAGATGGAGTGATCTCCTAATGAACATATCAGATATGTCCCTCCCTTATTTGAAACCCTCTCATGGCTCCCATCAGCCAGAGCGTAAAATCCACCTAACTTACTATGGCCCATAAGGCCCTGTATGTTCTTCCTGCTGTTAACTTCCCTGCCTTCCTCACCATTCAAGGCACAGTGGCCTCCTGGCTGTTCCTTGGACACTCCCAGTACTGTCCAAAAGAACTTTCTGAGATGACCGAAAGGTTCTGTAATCTATAGTGTCCAATAATGTAGCCACTAGGCACATACGGCTGGCTACTGAGCATGTGGCTGAAATGTGAAATACGACTCACAAATTGAGTTTTATTTTTTTGTTTAAATTTTGATTCCGATAGAGTTAACATACAGTGTTATGTTAGTTTTAGGTGTACAATATAGTAATTCAATAATTCTACACATTACTCAGTGCTCACCATAAGAATTTTAAGTTTTACCTAATTTTAATTAACTTAAATACCTATAAATACTGTGATCAGTAGCTGCTGTATTGCTGCACAGCTTGTTCTGCCACTGACCCTCTCCTTCCCCCATGGGCTTCTCTTTATCCCTCATGTCTCAGCTCCTGGGCAAGGCCTTCCCTGATCACCACGCTTAACCAGATGTCACTTCCATCTCATTCTCAACCTCAGCACCTTGTTCATTTCTCTTGTAAATTCTCATTCTTTATTACATTACATTTTTACAAAAAAAAAAACAAAAACAAAAACAAAAAAAGTTAAAGCTTGGATTCTTGAGGGCAGGGGCTTCTGGGAGCCTCAGTTTCCTTAGCTGTAAAAATGGAATAATAGTACCCACCTCAAGGTTTGCTACAGAGGTGGACCCCATGCTATGCCCAGTGGAGTGTAGTTAACAAGACAGAGAACTCTGGTGCATCTGGGAGTCAAGGGAGGCTGTGCATGAGTCTGGCTAGTGTCAGCATGTCTAGCTCACTGCAACGCCCTCAGTAGGGTAGAGCCCATCCTGCCACCTCCAAACTGAGTGTACTCTTATCCCTCTTAGTCCTCCTGGTTTGGAAAATGAGTATAAGAGCTTACCCTTCAGTGCTGCTGCAAAAAAGATGAAATGAACTATACTTGTGCCTTCTAAATAATTAACTAGAGAAGTGCCTGGGTGACTCAGTCGGTTAAGCAACCAACTCTTGATTTCCGCTCAGGTCATGACCTCACAGTTGGTGAGTTGAGCCCAGCATGGGGCTCTGCGCTGACAGTGGGAAGCCTGCTTGGGATCCTCTGTACGTCTCTCTGCCCCTCTCCCACTTGTGTTCTCGCTCTTTTCTCAAAAATAAACTTAAAAATAATTACTAGAAATAACGTGTGTCATAACAAAAACCTCTATGATTTAACAAGTCTGTGGCGTTTGGTAATTTGTAACTATGTGACTTACAAATATTCGATGTTAACGTAAACCTAAACAAATACGTAACCATATACGGAAGTAACACGCACAGCGATTGCCACGTCACAGGCGTTCTTTCAATGCATTACAAATAGCAGGTCATTGAATTCTCACAACAAACCTATGGGGGCGGGGAAAGACTATTATACTTCCCATTTTACAGATGACAAAATCGAGGCACGGAGACACTCTAAAGGTTTTTAAACTAGTCAGCGGCCGAACCAGGATGCAATGGTGGTCCAATTAGTTCCCCCGCATGCTCCCTCCAAGCCTTTGCCCCCTCCTGCACTCTGTCAGGTCACCCTTCTGTCCAGCCCGGGGCTCAACACAACCTTTCTTTCCCTTGAGTTGCATCTCCGGTTCCTCCATAACGACCGCGTACAGATTCCGAGGACCGGAAGCGGAAGTCCGGCTATGGGGAAGGCTTCTCAAACCTTCCCCTACGAAACCAGACGCCGTCGTGCTCCAGTTCCGGTACCAATTGGCCTACCCTCCTCACTACTTCGTGTACCTAGACTGGAGAGGAACCCTGAGTGAGAGACTGGGGAAGGAGGCACACCAGTAGACGGATGAGGAAGGGGCGGAGACCCCCTGAAGCTCTAGGAGGGACACCCAAGCAGGAAGGGGCAAGGGCACCCTCCCTTCACGAACTCCCTTTTCCGGGAGCAGACGAATTAGGGAAACGCTCCAAACATTATCCACTTCGGGCCACATAAACGGCCTCTTTGTACCCTCCTATTGCCATCAGATTCTTGCACATGCTCACACGCCCCCAGGACCGCAAAGAAGACATTGTTATGAACGGGGGCGACAGTAGTGTTGCCCCTTTAAATCCCGACAGCTCGACTTTTCCCCGCCCACCACCTTCGTACAGGAGAGAGCCCCGCCCGTCCTGGAGCAACTGGAGCCTAGCGTCTCCCTCAGGAAAAACTTATGGGTGGAGCTGGGGGGGTAGTGACGCAAGACTGTCTCAATGAAATCCTCTGAGCCATCTGAGGCTCCACCCATCCCTTCAGACCCTGCCGGGCTCCCTCCAGAGTTGCCTGGACAAGAACGCGCAGGCGCAACAGCATTGCTTGGGTCCCAGCGGAAACCACGCCCCTCCCCCAAGTCTTAAAGGGCCAGTAGCAGCTTCTATTGCTCTCGCCTTTCGGCACTTTTGGGGAGGCAGGGTGCGCAGGCGCAGTGGGGTGCTCTGAGGTGGGGGTAGCGGTCGCGTATCAAGTTGCTCTCTGTCCCGGCAGAAGAAACCAGGGCGCCGAGGATCCAGGTTCCAGCTTGCTCCCTCCTATATCAATTGAAGGAGAAAAGTTTGTGAATTGGGCCCCCAAGTTTTGGGGGACCCGGACTTGCGGCGTGGGGTGACAGACGAGGCTCGTTAGAGGTGAGTGGACCTTTCGGATCTGTTTGGGAGGGGCCGGTGGGATGGGACCGATCACACTTTGTTGAGCAGTCACTTATTCCGGGGACCCCCCCCCCCACGCAAGAAAAAAATAACTACAGTGAACGTTTATTAAGCTCTGCCCGTGTATCAGGCCCCCAGCTTTGCTATGTACAGGCACGGTGCTAAGACCTCATTTCCCCATTTGATTAATGAGGAAACTGAGGCTCAAAGAAGTTAAGTCATGTGCCCAAGTGCTCACAGCTTATAAATGGTGGGATTCGAACCCAGATAGCTGAACCCATTTTTTTTTTAATTTTTTTTTCAACGTTTATTTATTTTTGGGACAGAGAGAGACAGAGCATGAACGGGGGAGGGGCAGAGAGAGAGGGAGACACAGAATCGGAAACAGGCTCCAGGCTCTGAGCCATCAGCCCAGAGCCTGACGCGGGGCTCGAACTCACGGACCGCGAGATCGTGACCTGGCTGAAGTCGGACGCTTAACCGACTGCGCCACCCAGGCGCCCCAACTGAACCCATTTTAAGTAAAGCATGTTGTATGTGCCCTGGTAGCGGGGGAGGAATGAGCCTGAAAAGCAGTTGGACTGTGGTTTTAACTTCCCGCTGAGCTTGAGTTTACCCACCCTCACTGTGAAAGGCCGGGTATGCTGTTGGTGCCTACTTAATAGGAGTTGTTGATCATTAACTGTTATCTTTTGGCGCTTCTGCCAGCTTCCCCCATGGAGCCCACCCAGCCGGCAGAGGACCTCAGTCTGACCCAACAGCTCCCCATCCCAGAATTTGGGGACCCTGAGGACCCCAGCGATGAGGCCCCCGATGGCTCAGACACTGTGGTGCTCAGTCTCTTCCCCTGCACTCTGGAGCCTGGGAATCCTGAACCGGATGCTGGTGCCTCCTCACCGCAGGGTAGGTAGGATGTTTCCCCTGGACTCCTGCCTCTGGGATGCAAGGACAATGGAATGTCAGGCTCAAGACAGGACCTCTGTCTTTATGTTCCATTACCCAGAATGTATCTTCCCTCTCCACCCAGTGAGGAATTGCTTTATATGTATATATATGATGGCTAGATCCCCATAGCATAAAAGTTGCTATTTTAACCAGACTTGCATACAATTCAGTGGCGGTAAGTACATTCACATTGTGCGTAAGCCCCCCACCCCCACTCTCTGTTGTTCCAGAGCATTTCCGTCACCCCAGAAGGAAACCCAGTCCCCATGAGGAATCATTCTCCATCCCTCCTCCCCTGGCCCCTGTCAATCACTAATCTTCCTGTCTCTATGGATTTCCCTGTTCGGGATATTTCATATAAATGAATCCTACAACATGTGGCCTTTTGTGTCTGCCTTCTTTCATTCAGCATGCTGGGGTTTTTTCACTGTTTTAAGTTTGATTTATTAAGTTTGATTATTAAGTAATCTCTACACCCCATGTGGGGCTTGAACACATGACCCTGAGAACAAGAGTTGCATGCCCCTCTGACTGAGCCAGCCAGGCACCCCTCGGCATGATGGTTTGGAGGTTTGTCTGCATTTGCAGCATGTGTTGGTGCTTCATTCCTTTTTATGACCCAATAATATCCCATTCCAGACCACATTTCTTTTATCCATTCATCCATCGATGGGCCCTTGGGTTCTTCCTCTTTAGGCGATTGTGACCAGTGTTGCTGGTACATTTGTGTACCGGTGTTTGTCTGAACAGTTGATTTCAACTTTTGGGGGTAGATACCTAGGAGTGGATTGCTGGGTCAGATGGTGATTCTGTTAACCCTATTAAGGATCCAAGGATTTCTTTTTTTTTTTTTTTTTTTTTTTTTTTTGAGAGAGAGAGAGAGAACATGAGCAGGGGAGGGGCAGATTGAGGGAGAGAGAGAATCCCAAGCAGGCCCTGCACTCTCAGCGCAGAGCCTGATGTGGGGGTCAAACTCACAAACTATGAGATCATGACTTGAGCTGAAATAGACCAACTGAGCTACCCAGGTGCCCCTCAAGGATTTCTTTTGACTGGAGTCCTGGAACACGTCTAATTCAGTCTCTCCTAGGGCCTTGGTCCCTGCTGTTCCCTCTGTGTGGAACATTCTACCTCTTCCCAGGGCTGGTTTCTTCATCTGGCCAAGCTCTCAGTTGGTATCACCTCCTCAGAGTGGCCCTCCCTGACCATCGTGTCTGAAATGGATTCACCCCTGGCCCTCCCCTCTTTCCACTCTCTTCTACCTCCTTCTTTTTTTGTTGTTTTAAGGATACTCTTTTTTTTCTTAAGTTGTTTTTATATATTTTTTTAATGTTTTTATTTATTTTTGAGACAGAGACAGAGGATGAGCGTGGGAGGGACAGAGAGAGAGACACAGAATCCGAAGCAGGCTCCAGGCTCTTAGCTGTCAGCACAGAGCCCGACGCGGGGCTCGAACTCACAGACTGTGAGATCATGACCTGAGCTGAAGTTGGACGCTTAACCGACGGAGCCGCCCAGATGCCCCATTTTCTTAAATTTCTTTTAACATCTGTTTATTATTGCGAGACAGAGAGACACAGAGCGTGAGCAGGGGAGGGGCAGAGAGAGGGGGAGACACAGAATCTGAATTAGGCTCCAGGCTCTGAGCTGTCAGCACAGAGCCCGACGCAGGGCTCAAACTCACAAACTGCGAGATCGTGACCTGAGCTAAAGTCAGTCGCTCAACCAACTGAGCCACCCAGGTGCCCCTCTTCTACCTCCTTCTTATTTCTCCTGAATACTTAGTTCTCTCCTTCTGTCTGACTCCCCTCTCTTGTCGATGTACCCCTTGAGGGCAGGGACTATGTATCGTTTGCCCAGAACATCACCAGGTGTAGAAGAGAAAGGTGCACCCGGGTATCCAGGAGGGCAGAGTGAGTGAATGGTGGAGTGAGGCACTGTCTTTGGTAGCTCCAAACCCCGAGGGTCTGGTCTGAAGCCTCAGAGACATACTAGGAGCAAACTGAGGCCCTTCCTCTCTCTTCCAGGAGGCAGCTCCCTGAAGCACTCCACAACCCTCACCAACCGGCAGCGGGGGAACGAGGTTTCGGCCCTGCCAGCCACCCTCGACTGTAAGTGGGCCTCCAGTCCCTAAGGCGGGGAGAGGTAACAGGTGCTAGTAGGTAGCAGGGGCCGGGAGGAGCAACTTTGGATGGGGCAAACTGAGGCATGGAGCAGGGATGGGACAGGTGAGGACTCTGCCTCTCTCTGGCCCCTAGCCCTGTCCATCCACCAGCTCGCGGCCCAGGGGGAGCTGAGCCAGCTGAAGGAACATCTGAGGAAAGGTGTGTGTCCACACGAGTACTGTGGCGTGTCCGAATGTGTCTGACCACACGTGCTGGTGTGTGCACGTGGGTATTGAAATGACCTGAGTCTCCACAAATGTGCCTGTGTCCACCCGTGTGCTCCCCCTCATGTCTGACCCCAGCCACCCGCCCTGTCCCTGCTCCCACAGCACTGGGGAGAGTGGGCAGGGGGTGCATCCCAGTGGTACCACCCCCCTCCTGCCAGGCGACAACCTCATCAACAAGCCGGACGAGCATGGCTTCACCCCCCTCATCTGGGCCTCCGCCTTTGGAGAAATCGAGACCGTCCGCTTCTTGCTCGAGTGGGTGCGTCCCAGCCCAGCTGAGGGCTTCCCAGGAACTTGAGGGTGGGCTGGGGTCTCGTCTGAGTCTGCTGGTGCCATGTCTATAAGAAGGGGCTGCCATGGGTACCCCAGGATTCCAGGCGATGCCCCCACCCATCCCATCACCACTGTCTCTATTCCCCCTACCACAGGGTGCTGACCCCCACATCCTGGCCAAGGAACGGGAAAGCGCCCTGTCCCTGGCCAGCATGGGCGGCTACACAGACATTGTAGGGCTGCTACTTGAGCGTGACGTGGACATCAACATCTACGACTGGGTGAGGCACCACCCACTGGCCCTGGGCACCTGGCAGGGTACCAGGCCTGCTGTGGGTGCTGAGAACACAAGACAGCCTTCTCTGAGCCTTACAGAGCTCCTAGTTTGCGGGGAGGGCAGCCGACACAGAAACAGCTGAAATGTAGTGAATAGCACTGTAACAGCAGACACACAGGCAGCCGCAAGAGCCCGGAAGGCGGCCTCCAGAGTCCAGGGAAGTCGAGGAGGGTTTCCTGGAAGAAGGGGTCTCTAAGCTAAGACCCAAAGGGGGAACGAGGCCAGGTGTTGAGCAGGAGGAAGAACCACATTAAATTGGAGGGCTGGGGGTGTTGTGAGAATTTGGAAAAGACAGAATGTCGGTTGCCCTTGCCCTTGCCTTTGACAGAATGGAGGGACGCCACTGCTGTACGCCGTGCGTGGGAACCACGTGAAGTGCGTAGAAGCCTTGTTGGGTAAGTGGGAGTAGCAGCTGGCCCTGGGGGCCTCAGAGCCCCAGCTGGCCCCACAGGAACCCTGAGGGCCAGGGAGGGGTCCAAACTCTGCTCGAACAGCTCTTGGGATGAACGGTCACTACCTGAGTTTCCCAAGAGGATTGATCTGGGGACAGGAGATGGTAGGATAGTACAGGGGTCTGGCTCACCGGATTGAACACCCACACCCTTCATGCCTCAGGGACCCTGGAGGTGGGGATTCTATTGGCCACATTCTTCAGAGAGCTCAGGTTCTCATCCAAGCCTATAAGGGCAACCAGCAGACCTGTGGCTATACCGTGAGGGATCACTGGATCTCCCAAGTCTCCATGCCCCATTCTGGGCTCCCAGCCCCGCTGCCTCTCCAGTAACACCTGCTTTGCTCTGCAGCCCGAGGAGCCGATCTCACCACTGAGGCTGACTCCGGCTATACCCCAATGGACCTTGCCGTGGCCCTGGGATATCGGAAAGGTCAGCCTGAGACACATAGGGCAGTGACAGTGTGCCATAAGCAGGTGACCACAGAGGGGTACACAGGACATCCCTCTCAGATGTCACATGCTAGCGTTGAGAGTGTTCACATTAGCAAACACGTAGTGCCACTGTGTACTCACCTGGGCATGTGCGGGAGGCTGACGTGTGTCAGTGACTGGGTTCGTGATGAGATATACACAGGCACTGGGAGGCCAAAAAGGAGGGAGGATGGGATTCAGGCTGGAGGAACCAGGCTGGAGGATGGGATCCTTGCAGAGGCCTTGCAGGATAAGGATGCCAAGAAGGAGGGGCCGGGCCACAGAGGGTCACTGAAGCCAGCCCTCTCCATGGCAGGAGGTGGGTGTGAGTAGGGACCATCGGCTGACCCCAGTTTGTTCCCCACTTCCCCCTTCAGCTTCCCCATCCACAAAATGGGGAGATGCTAATAGAACTGACCCCTTGGGGTCATGGAGAGATTGAGAGCCTGGGAGATTTCTCCTCCTTCCTTCAAGTTTTATTCCATTTGGGACAGAAGTCATTCCTCACAGCCCCTCTTATCCTTTCATAAAAGTTACCAGTCGAGAATTTTGTTTGGTAAAGATTTTTTTTTTCTTTTTTTTACTCTAAAAAGCCTCCAAAAATGCATTTTTACAGACTTAGGGGAAATTGAGTTTCCTGGCGTGGGGGCCTCCGTCTTCTCAGCTGTACTCTGGGAAGGGTGTGGATTTCCCCGCATATGAATTAGGTCCTCCGTTTGTGTCCCAGGACTTGGAGATCCCCGTTCGTTCCCTGAGAGGCGGGTGCAGTTCTCATGCTGGGACACCCCGGCTCATCCCCCAAAAGAGGTGTACAAATGGCCTCTGTCTCTGCAGCCTGCATTCGATTCATGGCCCACCTTTTCCCTTTCCTGTTTCCAGTGCAACAGGTGATCGAGAACCACATCCTCAAACTCTTCCAGAGCAACCTGGTGCCCGCAGATCCTGAGTGAAGGCTGCCTGCTGGGGACTCAGATACTCAGGGAACAAAAGAGTTGACGCAGAGCTGGGGGAACCCAGAACTGGCTTCAAAGGCAGCTCCTGGACAGACAGTGGGAGGGGATCCTTCCCAAGAGGAACCAATAAACCTTCTGTGCATAACCTCAAGGACTTCACTGTGCTTCCCCAAGGGCTTCCTGGAGGAGTTAGTTAGTACCCAGTGGCCTCACGCCCTCTCCCCCAGCACGCGCAGGTGGTAGATGACAATTCGGCCAAAAAAGTCAGCAGCGTCCTCAAATGTCACCTTCAGCCGGTCCACCTCGGCAACTGGCACAGGGAAGGTGTGAGCATAGGCAGTCAAGGGAAATAGGTAGTTCATCACTTCCCATCTGGCAGCCCCAGCTTAGACACCACCAGTGTGCTGGGTGACGGGCTACACTGTGAGCCCTTCTGAGGCTCTCACACAGAACCGGTTACCATCAGCTCATTTTACAGATGGAACAATGGAGGTCCAGAGCCCACTTGCTCAAGGTCACATACCAGGGCCCACGGTTTTCAGAGGCACAGACCACCACCCCAGCCCCTCCCCAGAGGCCCAGGAAGGATATCTGAAGTGAGTTGTTGTCCTCAGGGTAGAAGTCCACAATCTTGCTAAGAGCCTCATTCCCCTGGGAACCTGCAACAGAGAAAGGAGCAGGTTGTGAGGCTGGGGTGCCCTCTCCAAACCCCCACCTTCCAGAGCCCTCCAGTACCTTCCAGGTGACCCCGGCGACTGGAGAAACCCCCCTGGAACTGGATCTGCAGCTGGGAGACACGGATGCGCTGAGGAAACTCTAGTATCACCCACTGAGAGGGGCCCTGGAGACAGACAGGGAAACTGAGGCTCACAATCTGCCCAGGCTCAGACAGAGCCTGCTATGTGTGTCTTATTCCCACAGTCGATGGGGGGAGAGGTGGTGTGAGGGGCATTTGGCACACGTTCCCTCCGTGACCAACTCTACTGTGCCCAGCTGGAGTGCTCCTTAGTTCTCAAGGCACCCCGGACTCCTGAATCTGATTCACAGGATGGGTGGAGGGTCCAGGGAGAGGTGCCTCACCTGGTCCGAGTTCCAGCACGTTTCCTCGTTCTGATCGAACAGATGCTTCTTTCCAAACTGCCGAGTGTTGCGATTCAGCACTGAACTCACTCTGGAGGCACCAGAATAAGAGCGAAAAGACTGGCTAAACCCAGCGCCGAGGTCCCGCCCACCGGTGGGCCCGCCCCCTCCTCGCCTCCAGCTTACCCCGGCACCCCCAGCTCGGTTAACCCCGGGCTCAAGGGCCACGCCCGCCACTGCCCGTCCCCAGGGTCTCACCTGCTCACTGTCTCTGGACAAACCAAAGAGTGGGTCATCTCGGCTCCACAAAGCCTCGCAGGGCTCAGCCGGTGTAGCCGGTGTGCGTTCCGACGCCAACGCAGCCACAGCCGTTCGACCTTGACCACGCCTCAGAGTCTACAAAGGTTTCAAAGAAACTGGAGTGACCCGCGGCTAGATTCTCACAGCAGGTTCAAGTAAGAGAAACAGGTTTCCTGTGGGTTTCCGGGGGTCGCTCGGACTCCGAGCTTCAGTCTCTGCGAACAGCGCCGAGAACCAGAGCAGGACCCGGAACCACGAGGACACCGCGCAAGCGCACTGTGACTCAGACCTGCCCCTCCCATGCTCTCAGGGCAGGCTGCAATTTGAACCCCGCCCCTCCGCTCCCGCCTCTTAAAGGGCCTTCATCCAGTACTGAGTTTTCTTTTGGAGCTGGAGGAAGAAGGGAGGCACTTGAAAGAATTGTTTGCCAAGTTGTGTGCGGGGCGCCGTCTTCTGGTGCCTGCGGGTATAGAGCAGGGTATAGGGTATAGGAAGTCTGAGAGACTTCCTATAACGATATCTCCCTACCTGGGGAGGTCAGCCAAAACCCATTCCGTAACTGCTAATGCTGCCGAGCGCTTCATTGCCTCCCAGGGACCAAAGGAAGAATTGAGAAAGAGGCCACGATGAGCGAGTCTTCGTCAGCCTCGTGTATCCCAGCTGCAACACAAGAGGCTTAGCCTCCAAATCTTTCTTCCTAGTAAATGCTGCCTGGGACAGGCTTCATGGAGGAGGGGGCGTGGGAAGTGGGTTTTGAAGGATGAACTGGGGGGAAGGAGGGGGTTGGCCAAACCAGATTGCACAAAGGCTAAAGATTTGGTTCACTGATTCACTAAACAAGAATTCACTCCCTGCTGCCCAGCCCTGTGCTGGGTGGTGCTGGGGACTGTGAGAAGCCTCAGTGAGAAGCCTCCTCCATACCTGAGGAGCCTTCAATTTTGGTAAGACAGAGCTACACACACACACACACACACACACACACACAGACCCATGTGGTCAGGGCTGAGCCAGACATAGGGCTGGGAGACCAGAGGCTCTACCTGGAGGAAGGGCTTCCTGGGATAGCGGATCTTGTGTCTGTACCTTAGTGGGTGGGCAGGAATTCATCAGGGTAAGAAAAACGGGGGGAGATTTGTCCGGCAGGGAAAACAGCATAAGTAAAGGCCTGGTTGGGTGAAAGACCATGAATCTGAATAAAATATGTGGAGCAAAACCCTGCTGAGCCTGAAGGTGTTTGAGAAAGGGCAAGACACCATCCCATCTGCATGAATGCAGGGTTCTGAGACAAACAGCTACTGGCAGAAGGCTGCAGGTTCCTGGCTTTAGCTGAATGGTCTAGAATCCAGCCCCTTTCTTCAAGGGCTAGGGGAATGGTTCTCCTGGCATCCTGCTAGCATCTTCCCAAGCCCACTCCAGTAAGGGGGTGGGGGTGGGCTGGCTGGGAAACTGGGACACCACCGGAAGGGCTGCCCCATCAGCCCCTGCCTGCCAGGACTTCCTGCATTCAGTCATGGCCTGGTGCCATCTAGACCTGGCTCTGCTGGTCTCAGTGCTGGGGCCAGGACTGCGGATGGCAGAAAAGACCTCTTTACCCCCAGAGGGAGGTGGGAAAAGCATGGACCCTGGAGGGTCCAGATCCAGTTTAAATCCTGGCTGGGTCACTCACTTACTGGCCATGTGATCTTGGACAAGCACGTTGACCTTTCTGGGCCTCAATTCCTTCATCTGTGAAATGGAGGGAATTCTGTTTATAAGACTGCTGGAGAATTTGGTGGGCTCTTTGGGCGGACACATAACAACAGTGGCTGACCTTTGTTGAGAGCCCACCTTGTGATTGACTTGAAACCACATTTTGCTGGTTGTTCATCCACTGGTTCGTTGAACTTGCTGTGCTGGTCCATGTCACTTCCATTTTATAGCTGAGGATATATATACCCAATGTCCCCCAGGGAGGATATTCATGGCCTTAGCCACCCCCCCCCCACCACCACCAGCGCCACTCCTGGTCTTGGCATGGAGCCACCTTGCCCACTGGTATGAGGCCAGCTCAATACCCTCTTCCCGCCTCCTCACCCCACTGGCGCCTGGGCATGAAAGAGCCTCCTGTTTCTCCAGGGAATTAGCAGCTCTAAGCTCCCAGCAGGGCAGCCAAAAGTGGTCCATTCATTTGCCCGAGTGAGGAAAGACCAGGCACTCCCCCCCCCCCCCCTCACCCAGAGGATGGAGCAGAGGAAGCTCTGGAAGAGCCAGGAGCTGCAACCCTGGTTCACTGAGGGAAACTGAGGCACAGAAAAGCAAAATCATTTGGCTAAGTTCATCCAGGGGGAGAAGGATTCAAATCCCAATCTGACTCTGGCGTTCTCTCCACGGGCTGAGTTTTGCATTTGTCAAAAGAGGCAATAGAGGCTCAGAGAGAGTCAGGTATTTGCTGAAGTCACACAGCAAGTATGGGTCAGCAGGGACTCTCCCTGGGGATGCAGCCCCACCCGTGGCAAAACCCAGATCCCACTTCTCATGTGTTTGTTATGCTGGAGCGGGGCAGGGAAAGGTCTTCAGATAGCTTCAAGCCTTGGTTCCCTCTGGGGGATCAGTGTAATGATTGCCTCAAGGCTCCAGCCTGGAGAGTATGTGGGGGTGGATGTGACAGTTCCGTGACTCGTAGCCCCCAGTGGGGCAGGTCCAGGCCTGATTTTTCTGCCAGGGTCTGCCTGGGTTCAACAGGGCCCACCTCAGAGGAGATGGATGCCAGCTGGACTTGTCAGTCCTGCGAGGGTGCAAACCTGGCAGGCTGGGCAAGTGGAGGTGACAGTAGAAGCAGGGGTGGTGGCGGTGGCCAGGCATCCTGGAGGTGATCTCATCAGGCCCCCCCCCAGGGCCACTACAGGGGGAGTGATGAATGGTGAGCATGAGTGGCTGTGTTGTGAGGTTGGACCCAGGAGGACTATATGTCTCCGTGTTGGTGCCCGTGTGCCTAGCGATCATAGTTGGGTGCTAGCTGCCTGTAGATGTGCCCACAGCTGTAAACATGGTTGAGTGTGAACAATGTGGGGCACATGTGGGCTTGTTTGTGACTGCCAGGAAGGCTAAGGTACTGCAGGGCATGTATTCGACCATGAAGGGACTAGAGGTGCGGTTTGAATCACAGCTGCGAGTTTGGTTGTGCAAGAGGCATGACGTGTGTGCAGCCACATGAGGTCGTATGTGGTCTGTGTGACTTACGTGTGGCCTTGTCTCATGTGGTTGTATATAAACCACCTGTGCGCTCGCTGTGGGCCTGGGATGTGACTGTGGGTTAGTGGTTTGTTGGGGTCATCGTGTGACACACGTGAATGCGGTTGCATGTGTCACGGCCGTGTGTCACCTTGAGTATGTTAAGAGGCACTTTGGAGGGACACTGTCCACCCTTGAGATCCAGCTCTCCTGGTGGGTCCAGCCTCCCTGCTCCTGCTCTGGCCCACTAGCCCCCTCCCTTGCTCCATCCCCCAACTTGCTTCTCAGCCCCTGGCCTGGGCCCCAGTGTGGGGGGCACAGAGAAGGCACTCAGGGCTGGCGGGGGGTGGCTCACCCAATCCCAGTGCAGGCCTATAAATAGCTCTTTGAGCCCAGCAGATTCCCAGGCAAGGTTGCCTCATTCAAGCCCCCAGCAACAGCCTGCCTCCCCCACCGCCCTGGGCCCCAGGCCAGCCCCTCTAAGCTCAGCCCTGGCGCTGGCCAGGGGGACCTAGGGGTGGAGAGGAGGGGGTGGAGAGAGGTGGGGGCAGTCAGGAGTGGGGGTCAGCTTGGCTCTGAGGCCATGAACCTAGACTCCCACTTGACCAGTACCTGTACTGTACAACCTCAGGCAGGTGGTCCTGTGCCTCTGAGCCTCAGTTTCTCCAGCTGGAAAATGGGCAGCAGCATGATAGCAGCTTATGTGTTTACTTCCTGTTTCATTCTCCCAGCTACCCTGTAAGATGGGGAGTCTTAATTATCCTCCTTTTTTAGACAGGGAAACTGAGGCACAGAAAGACAAAATGGCTGGTCCAGAGTCACTCTGTTAGGAGTGGAAGGTTTGAGCCCTGAACGTGTGGAAACAAAGCTGCCTGGATCCCTTACACATGACACAATGCGACCCCGGACCCCCGGCTCCCCCACCCTAACCAATGCTACCACAATCACCCCCTCACCCAGCCTGTCAACTGTGGACACTCATGTCAATGTGATCCCTGACCTCCAGCTTTCCTCTGTGATGAGGACTGAACAGTAAGCATAGCTCCCCAGTGTATCACTTTTTTTTAAAGTTTATTTATGGATTGGGGGGGGGGTATATGTGCCCGTGTAGGAGTAGGGGAAAGGCAGAGAGAGGCCAGAGAGAATCCCAAGCAGGTTCCGAGCTGTCAGTGCAGAGCCCAGTGTGGGGCTGGATCCCACAAACCATGAGATGATGACCTGAGCCGAAATCAAGAGTGAGATGCTTAACTGACTGAACCACCAGGTACCCCCTCCCCCACCCCAGTGTGTCACTTTGGCCCCTAGAGCCATCACTGCCCAGTGCATCCCATCCTAAGCTGAGAGAAAAAAACCCTGGGAAGGAAGGTGGGGGAAGGGCTGATCTCTTTAAGCTTTTGTCCCCACTCATTTCCATTATTTCCAGCTTTCATTGCGGTAAAGCACACAGAACACAAAATTTACCATTCTAAAGTGTACAATCCAGGGGCATTAATTATATTAACATTACTCTGCAACCCTCACCACTATCTAGTTCTAGAACATTTTCATCATCCCCAAAGGGAACCCAGTACCCACTTGCAGTCACTCTCTATTCCCCTTCTCCCCATCCCTGATAAATACCCATCTACTTTCTGCCTCTGGATTTGTCCGTTCGAAACATGTCACATAAATTGAACCGTCCTGTGGCCTTTTGTGTCTGGCTTCTTCCAATCAGCGTAATGTTTTCGAGGTTCACCCATGTTTAGGGGGCGTTAGTACCCCATTCCTTTTCACGGCTGAATAATATTCCATTGTGTGGCTCTAGACTTTTTAAGGTTGCGGTCTCCCTGCGAAGACACACACGTGCCCCCTGCCCAAAGCAAAAATATTCCTGTGACAGCAGGACTCCACAGTCAGTGCTCCACAAATGCTGACTGGATCAAGGAATGAATGAAGAGAATGCTATGTTCTGGCTGCAGGCTGCAGCTGGTGGAAACGGCTCCAGGGTGCGACACATCTGGGCTCCAACGCTGGGAGTCTCTTACCAGCTGTGTGACCCAGCGATCTTCCTTTCCTCTCTGAGCCTCAGCCTCCTTTCTCTACACGGACTAAAACAGCAACTATAGCCCAAACTGCTTCAAGTGTGAGCCCTAGAAAGGCAGGCAGCCCAGGGTTGGAATCCCAGCTCTGCCCGTCCCCTATGCGTGACTCTGGGAGCTATTTCGTCTCCCCGAGGCTCAGTTTCCACGTCTGTAAGGTGGGACAGGCCCCCCGCGGGGCGTCTGGGAACATTTAATGTGACTCTTGGGGCAGATGGGCGAACGCGCGGGAAATCAGACGTAGTCTTCCCCTGGGTGGGGTGAGAGGTGGAAGAAGTGGGGCGGGGGGTTTTAGGTAGGGAGAGCCCCCTCCCTCGCGCCGCCGGAGGCCTCCAGCAGGCAGGGGCGCATGCGCAGAGCAGCCCCGCGGCCCCTTTATAAGCGCTGAGGCGGCTCTGGGGCGAGCGGAGCGCAGGGCGCAGGGGCTGGACCCGGCGCGAACAAGACAAGCCGGAGCGTCCTTTGTGCCGGGCGACCGCCCCGGGATGCGTCCGAGCTAGGAGTCAGGTGGGGGGTCCGTCGTGGGGAGGGGGCCGCGTTGGGAGAGAGATCCGCGGAATTAGAGACGAGCACGAGATAGGGGAGGGGGCCTGGGATCAGAGAGAAGCCCCCAGAACAGGGAGGGGGGCTGAGAGGGGGAGGGGAGACCCAGGTTAGGAAGAGAACGCAAACTGGAGGGCGCTTGGGAATGTCAGGGGGACTCGGATTTGGGGGTCAATCCTTGGGTTGTCCGGAGAATGCGGAGACGATTCCAAGGTGGGGAGGGGGCCGGGCTGGGGGTGGGTCTCAGAATTGGGGAGGGGGCACTGGGAACCAAGGCTAAGGGAGGACACACCGAGTTTAGAGAGAAGAGGGGGACATCCAGATGCTATATGGGGGGGGCTCCATAACTGGGCATCCCGCTTATCTGAGCTGAGGCACCCCAGGATTTTAAGTGGGGATTCCCAATTTGCAGATGAATGGAGGAATCCAGGCTGGACTGCAGCGGGGAAGGGGGCCCTCCAGGTTAGCCTGAGTCCGATGGAAGGGGGGTCTTCCCTGAGTGTGAACAGCAGTGGGGAAGGGGCGCCCTACAGTCTCCCTCTTCTTTTGGCCCAGGTCCTGTCACCACATCCTGATTCAGGGAGGAGGTTCTGGGGCGGGTGGGGGGGGGGCTCCATCCCAAGGTGGTCCTTGTTCTTCCCTTGGACTTGGAGTTGGGGTGGTGTCTCTTCTCCCAGGGAGCACACTGGGTATCCCAGGTGAATGCTGGGTGTGAGTCCCTAAAACCCCAGTTAGAATCCCTAGGACCCATGAGGGGCACCCAGTCCAAAGAGGGGGGCCGCTCCCAGCACCTCCATATCTGACTGTGTCCTCACAGAGGGACACAGACTCTTGCCTCACCCCTTCAGTTCCATCTGCCCATATGGATGCTTGTGAAAGTCCTGGCTTGGTTTGGGGGCACAGGCACCGGGAAGTAGGGGGCTGGGATCCAGGGCCCAGCCTGGGCAGGAACGACCGACCCCCATTTCTGTGCACGGGGCTTTGTTCCTCTCAGCAGCATTAATGGGAGACAGCCAGGACAAGGAGAGGGTTGGCGCTGGGCCCCAGCGGGGGACGTGGGGGAAGGGCAAGGAGGGAGGGGTGGGCAGATCATGGGACCTCAGAACCCAGCAGCCTCGCTGGCTTGTGGACATTCCCAAATGGAAGGTGCCTCCCCCCCACCCCCCGCCGGAGGCAGGGGCTTTATGTGTGTGTGTGTGTGTGTGTGTGTGTGTGTGTGTGTCTACCCCATGCTGAGAGAGGTTGTGTGTCCATGGGGAGTCTGGGGTCCTCTGTGAGTCTAATGCGACTGAGGTTGTGTCTTTGTCAGGAAACTTGTGGCAGGGGCCACATCACCAGGTGGCAAAATGATGTGTGCCCACCAGTCACCAAGGCCACATTTATCCAGCCTGGTCTGTGCCAGGGGCTGGCATCACCATGTGTGAGTGTCTGTGAGAAACTGTGTCTGACGGTATGGCCTCATCGAGGGGTTTATATGGGGAGGCTCAGACTGTGGGTGTGTGTCTTTGTGCAGAAGACATGCTGCCTGCCTTGTAAGTGCCCATATTGTCTCTCTTTGTTAATGTCACTGTGAATCTGTGTGTGCGCGCGTGTCTCCCAGGCTCTGAGTCTGGGGTTGTGTGGCTGCATGTACAGCAAGGGGCTCCTCTCCATGTGATTGGCAGTGTGGACCCTAAGCATGGGGGTGTGAGATATGGTCTTTGTGCAGAGTTGGGGTGCTAATAGGGGAGATGTTGGGGTTCAGGTCCCCAAAGGGCATCCCGAGATGGTTTACTGAGCCTGGCTTCAGTTCTCCTCTGAGGAGTTCCACGATCATGCCCATACACACAAATATGCCCTGACTCCGAGGCCAGAAACAGACACATGTGCTTACGGCCCCTGTGGAGGGGCACTTGGACCCACACATCCAGAGACCACAGTGGGTTCCCTATGCTCCACGCAGCGCACAGAGCTGCTGCACACCGATGCACACATCCACACATCACAGGGCACAACTTCACATCCTTGCCTGGACACAGCACCCCGACACACACACCCAGGCACACAAAAATGCCTGCTGGCCAACACACCCACATTCAGTGCCCACTGAGACAGGAGGTGGGTCAGAGGGAGGGACAGGGACACACACACACACACACACACACACACCCTCCTTCAGCACCGCCCCTCCTCCAATGCCCCACAGGCCCCTGTTGCATATGCATGAGGCTTATGCATTATTCATGAGGGGACAAGCCCCAGACAGCTGTGTAAATGCTCACCTCTGGCTGCTCTAGGGAGGAAGTATTTTAAGAGAAGGGGTGTGGGTGTGTGAGGGTGCAAGCGGAGGGAACAGAGTGCCTCTGGGAGGGTATGTGTGTGCGTGGGAGGGTGCACCTGAAACTGTCACTGTGTTGGATCACCTCTGTACATTTGCATGTGTACATGAGGCTTTGTATACAAAGAGCTGATTTTTAATTTAACATTTCTAGCACCCCACAAGTCTTTGCTCATCCCATCCTCACCGTAACACTATGAGGTACAGTGATCCCCATTTTACAGGTGGGGAAAGTGAAGCACAGAGAATGAAGCAACTTGTCTAGGGTCATACAATGTATAGAAAGAAGCAGAGTTTTTTTTTTTAATTTTAAATAAATTTGGGGTTTGAACTCATGACCCTGAGATCAAGAGTCACATGCTCCTCCAACTGAGCCAGCCAGGTGCCCCTGAATGTAGTCTGTCCTTTTAACCATACAAAGTGTGTGTGTGTGTGTGTGTGTGTGTGTGTGTGAATTCTGTGAACTCACCTCCTCCTAAGGTCCTCCTTGTCAGGCCTTGTACAGCCATCAGAGGATCCTGCACCTGTTCAGGATTCCAAGGGGGAGAAATGAGGACAGCCGGGAATGGAGGCAGAAGTTGCTAAGGTTTACAGGTTGGTAGTTGGGGGCACCATCCCGAGGTCTGGCCTCTGATCCGCTGTGCAGCCCTAGGCAAACTGCTAGCCCTCTCTGGGTCCCGGGTGAAGCTGTGGTGCCGCTGCCAGAGGAAGACAAGGAGACCAAGTGGGCATGTCATTGCTTTGCCTCCCTAGAGTTCAGCACCACGGATAGGGCCCCGGCTGGCCTCCCAGTAGGGACTCTGGGAGCAGGGAAAGAGCACTGGGAATGGGACCAGCTTTCCTCCACAGCCCCCATGCTGGATGCTATCTACACTCCCCTCCTCAGGGCTATTCTTTTATTGGGGGAGGCTGCAAGAGTTAGATTTTTAGAGGATGCCCTAACTTGCCATCTGTCCCCACCTCCTGAGCCCCAGTGAGGGGAGTGGTACAGAGGGGCTGTGAGGCTTTGGGGAGGGACTATCTCCCCAGAGTTTCTAGTCTCTGGAAGAATGTGAGGCCTGGGAGGGCACTGCTGTGTCCCGGTGCGTGGATTGGGCCTTACTTACAGTTGGCACTCAGTAATTGTCCATTTTATGTCTGAGGGCCACAACCCCTGTAGAAGGCTGGGCCCACAACTGGAGTTTCTCTGTGGACCTAGGAGGCATCTTTGCCAGGTGGTATGAAGTCAGGAGGAGGGTGGGGTGGGCAGGGGTGAGGCCCCTTCCTCCAGCTGGGACTTGGCAGCTTCTCAAAAATCCCGGAAACCAAGAATAGAATCTTGGCGACAACCAAATCCTGGAATTGAAGCTGAGAATCGTGTCAGTCAGCAAACCCAGATTAAAGGCTGGTTTGGAGGCCAGCCTACTGCGAGGACTGGGGACCTCAGGCTGACTGGGACTGGCTACTGCCCTCCTGGAATCCTAGTCTTATGGGTGAGGCCAACATGAAAGATGGGATTTTGATCTTGGCTGTGTTAAGGTCAATAATAGTAATAACAACAGCTCAGGGGCACCCGGCTGGCTCAATCAGAAGAGCATGTGGCCCTTGATCTTAGGGTTGTGAGTTCGAGTCCCATGTTAGGCATAGAGATTAAATAAATACACTTTTTAAAAAACAGCTCAAATCTATTCTTTCATGCCAGGCAGTTCTAGGCATTTTGCACATATTGACTGTATTTACCCATCTATTCCTTCCAACTACCTGATGTTATCCCTAGCTAACCTACAAAGAAACTGAGGCACAGAGAAGCTAATCTACTTGTTGAAGGTCACACAGCAAGGAACAGGCAGATAGACAATACCAGGTCTGATTCACTTTAACACCCTTACTTCTGACTGTGAAACTTCACTGCTGGGATTCTGAAGTCAGCCGGTCCTGGGTTTGGATCCTGGGTTAACCCTTGCTTGCTGACTGTGTGACCTTGAGTGACACGTTAGCCTCTCTGAGTCTGTTTCTAGGTCTGTAGAATGGGGAGACTTGGTCCTTCCACACTAACTGGGTGGGTTGTACTCACCCCCATTCTCCCTCTGTCTCCATCTTTTTCCAGGTCCAGGATGGGGGCCACGTCTGTCTGGGCCTTGGGCCTCCTGATGCTCCAGATGCTGCTGTTTGTGGCTGGGGAACAGAGTGAGTTAGCTTGTGGGGTGGGAGAGGTTGGGTTCTGGGGGACTGACAAGATGGGGCAGCTTTTTAACTCTAGAGCTTTCTCCTGCTGGTTCCCTGGCTTGGTCTGGAGAATAAAATGAGAATAGATGAAAAAGGTCTTTGAATAGTCAAAAGTGAACAAGACACCTGAGAGGTTATTTTTAGTCATTGCCAGCAGAGGCTGGAGGTTCCTGCCTCTCACTGTTTTGCTGAGCTGAGCTGAAGAGAGAGAGAAAAAATGAAAACAGTGCAGAGATTGATTAGTGATGCCTGTCATGGGTGGGGCAATAGAAATAAGGTATGTATAACTCTCCCTGGCATCTCCCCAGTGATGGTTAAAAGCCCAGGCACTGGAAATGCCCCCTGATTTGTTCTGTGGTTAGGCAAGTACAACGATGTCTCTGAGACTCAGTTTCCTCAACCCTCCAAAAAGACGGTGAGACATGGCTACTTCTGCCTATGGTTATGAAAATCAAATGAGCTGATCGCTATGTATAAAAGTGCCCCTGTTATCAAGAAGGTACTCCTCAAACACATTTTCCTTCTAATGGCTGCTTCTTACTGGACTTTGGGGTTAAGTGACTTTCCCATGACCACACAGTGAGTCAGTGACAGAGTCAAATCCCTGGCAGCCGGGGTCTGGATTTTGAGTGGATGCACCGCTATGAAGGCATGTGACTCCACTTTTGCTCACAGATTGGGGTGCACATCACAGATCTGTTCACTGCATTGTGATATTGTAGGCAACCTAACCTCTCTGGCTTCAGCCTCCTTATCAGTAAAGTGAGAGAAATAGCAGTCTCTGCTGGTCTTTGTCGTTGAGTCAGGTCCTCTTTCCACCTTCTCCACTCCAGGCACACAGGATGCCACTGCTGCTGCCTCTGCTGCCGCCAACAAGGGGCTCCACATGCAGAAGGTGGGGTCGGGGTTGGTTCGGGCTGCGCTGGCAGAGTTAGTGGCCCTGCCCTGTCTCTTCACCCTGCGACCATGGCCAGATGCAGGCCGAGAAGCCCCTCGGATCAAGTGGACCAAGGTGCGGACTGCATCAGGCCAGCGGCAGGACTTGCCTATTCTGGTGGCCAAGGACAATGTGGTTCGAGTGGCCAAGGGCTGGCAAGGACGTGTTTCACTGCCTGCCTACCCCCGGCACCGGGCCAACGCGACGCTACTACTGGGACCACTGAGAGCCAGCGACTCTGGGCTCTACCGCTGCCAGGTGGTGAGGGGCATAGAGGATGAGCAGGACCTCGTGCCCCTGGAGGTGACAGGTCAGTTGAGGACAGGGGAGAGGACAAGGCTGGGAGGGGAGGTGCTGAGCCTGAAGCTCACCCACAGAATGTCACCTTAGAAATCACTCCCTGAACAATGATTCCCTTTCAATTCTTCTGACAAAGTAAAGTCCCAAAGAAAGTCTCCAGTGCTACCCTTTCTTTAATACTTCTCTCTCTTTTAGCTAAGACAAGGCAGTTTCTGGCTCCATCTATTGTGGACCACAGTATTTTATAGGATTTCATAAGCTTTTTTTTTTTTTAAGTTTATTTTGAGAGAGAGAGAGAGAGAGAGAGAGAGACAATGCAAGTGAGGGGGGGGGGACAGAGAGAGAGGGAAAGAGAGAGAATCCCAAACAGGCTCCACACTGTCAGCATAGAGCCCAATGTGGGGCTGCAATCCACAAACTTTGGGATCATGACCTGAGCCGAAATCAAGAGTCGGATGCCTAACGTACTGAGCTTCCAGGCGCCCCTCCTAACCTTATTATAAGTCCCTTTCATGGTTACGTACTTTCACATAAGACAAAGGATATTGACTTTCTGTTTAAAAATAGGAATACAAGGGCGCCTGGGTGGCTCAGTCAGTTGTGTATCCAACTTTGGCTCAGGTCATGATCTCATGGTTCGTGAGTTCAAGCCCCACATGGGATCTCTGCTGTCCACGTGGAGCCTACTTCGGATCCTCTGTCCCCCTCTGTCTCTGCCCCTTCCCTTCGCATGCTCGCTCTCTCAAAATAAATAAACTTTAAAAAAATAAAATAGGAATACAAATTTCCTTTTACAATAAAATGATGTTTTTTTTTAAATAAGAGTGAGGTTTTCTTTTCATAGCCAACTGAAAATATATATTAAGTAAGTAACAGTCCTCAAATACCTGTTTAACCAACTCCTGTATTAAATTCTTTCTGTTGAAATAGCCAGTGTTTCTCTTTTCCTAACTGATCAAGGTGGACAAAACAAAACAAAACAAAAAGTTTTTTAATTATTAAAGCAAAGTCCTACTAGCACAGGGGTGGCACAGTAGACGCTCCATAGGTAATTGACAAATGACTCAATTGACAAATGAATGGATTGTTGTGTGTAAAACATCCTGTGGGTTCTTGCTGGGAAGTCGATTTACCTTGACCTATGCTGGCCATGGGCAAATCCCTGAACCACCTGTCCTGGAGCACAGTGTTCTCCCACCCAACAGTGTCTCACTGCATATTTTATGGGGTCAGCCAACTGTCCCTTTTACACGGCCTCGCTGCCCAAAACTGGTATACCTTGAAGAAAACCGATAAGTGATGAAGGAAGTAAAATCTACTTCTGGGATTGTTCAATTCATTCATTCAACTGAACGTGTATCGAGCACCTACCTACCACATGCTAGTCTGGTGCTGGGAACATATTCATAACTGAGATGCAGCCACTGTCTTCCAGGAGCTCGGAGTTTGATAAAATGGAATCGAATGTTTCATTCCTTTGTCTTGCTCAGCCATTTCTTCCATCCTAAATCAGAATTTGAGTCACAGCGAGCCCATTATTTATGCTTCCCATCCTGGCTTACAAGTCACCTCCTCTAGGAAGTCTTCTGTGACTCCATTCCCAGGCTGGGCAAGAACGACTTGATCTCCATTGCCACCTGTGCTTTCCCTATCAATACATGTACTTAATTCCTTTGTTTTTGTTTTTAAGATTTTATTTTTAAGTAATCTCCACACCCAACGTGGGGCTTGAACTCACAATCCCAAGATCAAGAGTCATATGCTTACCCTGCTGAGACAGTCAGGCACCCCAGCATGTACTTTATTGTTAAAAGGAAGAATCTCCCTCTTCTCCATGCCTCCTGTCACCTCCAAGGTCTAACCCTAGGCATGAAGAGTGCTATCTTTGGAGTCAGATCATCCTGGTTATGAATTTTGGCTGTGCCTCATACTGGCTGTGTGGAACGGAACATGTGCCTCAGCGTCTCTGAGCGTTAGTTTTCTCCTCTGGAAATGGGGATAATCACAGTGTTGTTGTAAGATTTCATTGAGATCTTGCTTATAAATGCTTTCTACATGGTAAACATTAGACACATTTTAGCCCTTTATGGTCATCGTTACCAATTTCCTTATTTAAAAATGGGGTCATATCAGTCTGGCATGGTACAGAGCAGCATAGGGGAGCAGGCTTATTATTATCAAACTGGGAGAAGGGGCATTCTGCAAGAAGGAGGTCAGTTCTTGAAGATTGCAGCATAAGTCAGCCCCCTATCCTGGATGTTCCCCAACAGGTGTTGTGTTCCACTACCGGGCAGCCCAGGATCGCTATGCACTGACCTTCGCAGAGGCCCAGGAGGCCTGCCGTCTCAGCTCAGCCACCATTGCAGCCCCACGGCACCTGCAGGCTGCCTTTGAAGATGGCTTTGACAACTGTGACGCCGGGTGGCTCTCTGACCGCACTGTTCGGTGAGGGGGTACACAGGGTTGGGACATGGAGACCTAGCTCCTGGGGAAAGATGGTCGTTGGGGGCCCCAGGCGCACATATTTGAGAGGGACCCCCTCCTTGTCTTGTCAGGTATCCTATCACCCAGTCCCGTCCTGGTTGCTATGGCGACCGTAGCAGCCTTCCAGGGGTGAGGAGCTATGGGAGGCGCGACCCACGGGAACTCTACGATGTGTATTGCTTTGCCCGTGAGCTGGGGGGTAAGTCTGGGGCTGGCAGGACCCCCCACCCTCACTCCCCTGAGTACCTATTACCCTCCCCAGCCCCCATTCCTCCCTAAGTCCTTGCCTAGCTCTCCTAAGTCTCATCCCTCTATAAACCTGCAGCCAATATCTGGGCTCACCCTTCTCTGAGCTTTCCTTCCCTCCCTGAGCCCCTCTCCTTCTCTGTGCCCCTTCCCTCTCTCTGAGGCCCTGTCTCTTCTCTGAGACTCTTCCCCTCCCTGGCCCCTCTCCCTATTCCTACCCTTCTCTTACTCTCTGAGCCCCCTCCCCGCGCCAAGATCCTCCCTTTCTCTGGAGCCCAACACACTCAAAGGCCTGTTACCTCATTTGTAAAAAGAAGCTAAGGCCCTCTTCTTCCTAGCACTGCCTGAGAGGTAAAGACCACAGCGCGGGCGGGGGTGCGCACAGCGGCGGCTGTCGCCGCCTTATTTAGCCACCACCCAAACCCGGCCAGGCTGGAGTTCAGAGTGGGACCCCCTTCCCGGGCTTCAGGGGAGAATTCCCCAGGCCCGCTTGACCTTCGCTCGCGCCTTCCCGCAGGCGAGGTCTTCTATGTGGGCCCGGCCCGCCGCCTGACCCTGGCCGGCGCGCGTGCCCAGTGCCGCCGCCAGGGCGCCGCGCTAGCCTCGGTGGGACAGCTGCACTTGGCCTGGCACGAGGGCCTGGACCAGTGCGACCCGGGCTGGCTAGCCGACGGCAGCGTGCGCTACCCGATCCAGACGCCGCGCCGGCGCTGCGGCGGCCCAACCCCCGGCGTGCGCACAGTCTACCGTTTCGCCAACCGCACTGGCTTCCCGGCGCCCGGAGCGCGCTTCGATGCCTACTGCTTCCGAGGTGCGTGTAAGGTCAAGCCCCTGGAAAGTGCGTCCCCTGGCAGCCACGCCCCAAAGCTATACATCCAGGTCAAGGCCACGCCCCTGGGAATTTTCCTTTCTAGTGGAGGCGGAGCCCAGACGGAGGAGAGACACCCTTGGAAATACGCTCTGAGATAAGCCATGCCCTCGGTGAAGCCCACGCCCCTTTCCCTAGGAGCCCCGCCCTGGGGGTAGGATCGGGGCCCGAAAAGGCCAAACTCTGGCGGGGAAGTTCCGTTGAGAGTGAGCTGTATCTCTTAAGGTCCCTGAAAGACACGCTTCTGAGTGGAGCATATTTTAGCTGGAGCCTTGTGCATAAGCATCCCCGGAGGAGGAAGTGCTGTTCCATTAGCCACGGCCCCAAGGCAAGGCCACACCTCCAGGGACTAGGGATGACCCTAGTCCTTGGAGTGGGACCAAAGTTGCAGAAGCTGGGAACCTGACTCCAAGGACCTAAGACTAATGTGTAAGAGGGAAAAAAATCCCTTTGTAGGAAGGCCACGCTTATTAGGCGCTTCCTCCCCCTGGGGGAGAAGCTATGGTCCAGGTCTGACCTGCCCCCATGAGAATTGGCCACTGCCTGAGCTTTACCCAGGAACCTAGCTGTCTCTTGACCCCTCCCCATGACCAGTTGACTGACCTTGACAGTGGGCCCCAGCCTGAACAGTAGGAGTGTTAACTTCACACCTTCCTCTCTCTGGGTTTAGGGAGTCCCAGAAACCACGCAGAGATTTTAGAGACAGAGGGGCACAGAGAAACAGAGAGACACAGACGGTTCACGCTGCAGCATGCTAGAGTGGGGGTAGACTTCAGGAAGAACTTCCTGGCCAACCTTCCTAACACAACCTTTTCGGCTTTCTCCCACAGCTCATCATCCTACACCACCACATGGAGACCCAGAGACCCCCTCATCTGGGGATGAGGGGGAGATTCTGTCAGCAGAAGGGCCTCCAGCCCAAGAAGTGGAACCCAGCACTGGGGAGGAGACGGTCACCCCTGACTTCCAGGAGCCTCTAGTATCCAGTGGGGAAGAAGAGCCTCTGATCTTGGCAGAGAAGCAGGAGTCTCAGGCGACCCGCAGCCCTGCTCCTGGAGGCTTCATGCTAGCCTCAAGGCCCCCCCGGGAGGCTGAAGAGGTGTGGCCGAGCACAGTGGCCCCCAGCCCTAGCAGCCCCAGCACTGCGGTGGGCGCTCACACGGAGGCGACTCCAACTGGCCCCGTGCCCAGGAGGAGGGGACGCTTTAAAGGGTTGAATGGGCGCCACTTCCAGCAGCAGGAACCCCACCGAGGCCTGGAGGTGGGGCTTGAGGCCAGCACCCAGGCCCCGACCCCAGAGGCTGCTGGGAATCACGTGGAGCCTCTGCTGGCCACAGGAGCCACAGATGCTTCAGGGGATAGCCGGAGCCAAAGCCCTTGGGCTGTGCTGACCAATGAAGTGGATGTGCCTGGAGCTGGTGAGTGGGGTCCAAGGGAGAGGTGGGACCTGCCTGGGGGTCTGAGGAGGACAGGGGAAGAGGTTCCAAACCCCAGCTGGGTCCTCAGGCCTCACCAAGCCTCAGAAACCCCCTCCTCCTTGGGCCTGGGAGCCAACGGGACTCCACAGAAGGAACTGCTGAGAGATCATTAGAATCACTCTTGTTGATATTGTTGCAGGTTCCCCTGGTGGCAGGAGCCCCCCAGAGCCCTGGCTGTGGCCCCCGACCGTGGCCCCACCCAGCGTCCCAGGCCCCAGCAGCGTTGCTGGCCTGGAACTAGAGGAAGCCAAGGGCCCCAGTGTGAGGCCAGCCGCTCCTGAACTGTCCTGGTCTCCCTCAGAGGTCACTGCCCTAGAACCCAACCCCTCAGAGGGTCCCAGCAGTGCCCCCTGGGAGGTATCCCCCATGGTCACTTCCCCAGACTTTCCTGTCGTGGCCATGCTTCGTGCCCCCAAACTGTGGCTTCATCCAAACCCGACGCCCCTCCCCACGCAGGCCAACAGGGTCAAGGGGCATAGTGAGGCCGTGGCTTCTGCACCACCCTCCCCTGCCTCAGACACTGAGGCTGTCCCCCAGGACCCTATCTATCTAGAAATGCATTCCTTGCCCCTCTCCTCAGGCCCAACAGGACAGGGTAGAGAGGCCACACCCCCGACAGTCAGCGGCCACAGAGCAGGAAGTGCAGTAGCTCCTTTGCAGACAGCCACAGACACACAAGCCAGTCCTAACTCTCCCAGGGCAGACTTGGGAGAAATTGGGGGGACCAGCCCTACTGGGCCCAGCAAAGCTGAGCGCCCCAGATCCAGTCCACAAGCTGCTGTGGACAGGAATGTGGCGGAAGATTTCACCGCCACTGAGACTGCCACCGAGCCCACGGGAGTGAGAGACATCTCGGGGTCTGAGTCTGGGGTCTTCGGCACAGCAGAAAGCCCCACTTTTGGCGCTCAGGCCACCACGGACAAGGCACAGGGCACGTGGCCCTCACTGCACAGTGAAGGGCTGGACTCCCACCCCCCATCTGCACCCTCGGGTGTTCCTAGAGTCCTCTTGATTCCTGGGGTCACCCCAAGTTTGGAGCCTTGGGCCACTATAAATGGAGAAGCCGTGGTGGGGCCCACAGATTCCACGGCCACACTGGCCCCCAGTGATGCTGGTGGGATTTGGGCACCTGGATCCCATGTGGTTGAGGGAGCTGAAAGCCCCACCCTGAGCCCTCGAGTGGCCGTGGATTCAAGCGTAGTGATGTCCCTCATGTCCGTGGACGAAGGGGACAAGGCTGGAGTCCTGGCCATGTCCACAGTGGCCTCCTCGAGCTCCCAACCCCATCCAGAGCCGGAGGGCCAGATGGTGACCCAGGGAATACTGGGAGCCTTGGCCCCTTCACAGGACAGCAGCCGCCCAGGGGAGCCTGTTTTTCCTCCTTGGACACCAACGGCAGCCAGCACGGACAAGCCTGTCTCAGTTTCCTCAGGAGAGCTTACAGTGCCGGGTGACTCTCCCAGCACCCCACTGCCGGCCTCCCTGGGCCCAGAGGAGTTTGAGCTGGAGGTCCTTTCAGGGAGCCCAGGTGTGGAGGGCTTCTGGGAGGAGGCAGCGAGTGGAGAAGAGCCGACCCTGCCAGGGACCCCAGCAAATGGAAGTACAGAGGAGGGTGAGTTCAAAGCTTGTGACCTCATCCAGCCCACTGTTGTCAGGGCTTGGGGACAGGGGCTGGGGCGCCCAGATCTGGGAGGAAGGATTGTTTTGGGGGGCCTGGGAAGGTTTCTAGCAGGGGATGATGCTGGAGATGGGAGCTCACTAGGCAGAGTTGAATTGCGGAAAGGGTGTTCCTGGAAGAGACCAGGAACCTGGGCTGGAACACCAGCCTGGGCAAAGGCCAGGAGGTGAAGTTACACCTTAGTTTTGATGCACGGCGAGGGGGGAATAACGAGGCGTTGGGTGGAGTTTGATTTGGGGGATAAATCACGTTCATGTCCACTCTGAGCCAGACGGTGCTGTGCAATACTGGGGTCTGGCCTTCAGTGAAGCCTCAGTCTGGGAAGACAGAGCTGGACACAGGCACCCCGACGCGGGGCTGGAGGGAGGAAGCGTGACAAAGAGGGCTTTCTGTTCAAGTGGGAATTGCAACTGGGATTCAGTGATGGTGGATCGTCGGGGGGGGCCTCAAGCCACAGGGAAAGTGGGTGCTGGGAAGGGGCAGGAGGGGTGGACATCACCCCCGTTTTATAGAAAGCAAAATAAGGCTTAGGGAGGTATACTGCCTCCTAGTCAGTGGCCAGTGGCCAGACTTCAATCAGAGCCCAAGTCTGTGGAAGCCTTAACTGTTCTGTGCCTAGTGGAGTCCAGAGAAAGCCAAATGCCCTGTTTCCCTGGGGCTAGGTAAGCCCACTAGCTCAGCCTGCAAATTTTGGCTTTTTTTTTTTTTTTTTTTTTTTTTGTCAATTGAGCTTTAAAAAAAAAAAAAGCAGCAGCAGCTAATTAAAAAACACTTATTCTGAGTTGCAAAACACTCTTATTAACACAATTGGTTTTACACTTGCTCCTTTTTTTGAAGGCAAGGTGTAGTGGCAATGCAAATAGCAGATGCAGGGTTTCGTCGCCCACCCTGTCACCTCCGGCCCACCCTGTCACCTCCGGGGCCGTCTCCAGGACTACAGCCTTTTTTCTTAGATGCCCAGGAGGCAAGCAGACCCTGGGCAGGGGCGCAAGCGTCACTAAAGACTGCATGCTTGGCTTGTTCTAAGCACTTTACTGCAACCAACTTGGTGAATCCTTATGATGTCCTTGTGGAACAAGTTCTAGTAAGATCCTCACTTTACAGATGGAGAGACTGAGGCACAGGGAAGTCAGATGACTTGTGCGGAACCTTGCAGCCCGAGGAGTGTAAATGATAAGATTTGAATCCAGGCCATCTGACAACAGTCTGTCTCAAACACTAGGGCATACAATGCATATTTCATTGGTATAAAAAACAAACGCCTGAGGTCTTGAGGAGGGGGTGAGCTCACCCAGGGAAGGAGCAGAGAAGAGACTGGTGGGCGGGATGGGCAGAGGGAAGGAAGCTCCAAGCCAGAGGAGCTAGAAAGGGGTGAACAGAGAGGTGGGAGGACAACCATATATAGGGGTGCTAAGGAAAGTGCTTTGGGTGGAGCCCCTAAGACTACAGCTGGATTTGTCTTGGACTTTGCTGCTTTCTTGGCTCTAGACTGAAGCCAGCGGCAGCCTGGGTGGAGGGAGGCAGCCAACGCTGGGGGAGACCCAGGCGCCTACCCACCCGCCTGCTTGTAGCAGAAATGCTAATGAAGCCAAAAATAAATGCAGCACCAGTGAGCGACTGAGTCACCGCCAGCCCGTGGGTAGGTGTCAGCAGCTCAGGGCACCTGGCGGGGCTCACGCGTCCCAGCACCCAGCAGCCCCAGGCGTGTGCACACACGTGCAGGGGTGATAGCAGGGACAGATACACCAGCCCCAGGCCCCTCTGGGCCCACCACCCCCGGGACAGGCTCCAACCTCTACAGAAGGGCCAGCAGCTATCTTCATTTCATTCAGTTAATGAGCAATTATTGAGTGCCCGCTGTGTTTCAGGCCCCATTTTGAGACCAGGTCCCTTGTCCTGTGGAAGCTGACATTCTAGGGCAACATTCTAGAACTTTCCCAGTGATGGAAATGTTCTGGAGCTATGCTGTCTAATATGGGAGCAACCGGCCATGTGTGGTTACTGAGCCCTTGAAATGTGGTTAGCGTGACTGAGAAACTGCATTTTTACTTTTATTCCATTTGAATTTAAACTTGAATAGCTATATATGGCTGCCGTGTGGAACATCACTGCTCTGGGGGAAGGTGCTGACAAATAATGATGATCTTAGTAAATAAGCAAATTACATTGAAAGTTAGAAAGCGATATGGGCAAAAGAGAAAAGTAAACCAAAGGGTGGGGGATGCCCATGGGTGTTTTCTAGTTTTAGAAGGGGGGTCAGAAAGGCCTTTCTAACCAGATGAAATTTGAGCAAGGCTGAAAGGGGGGAGGGAGGAGCCATGCAGAGATCTAGGGGAAGAGCATTCCAGGCAGAGGGAAGAGCCTGTACAAAGGTCCTGAGGCAGACCTCTGCCTGGCATATAGTAGAACAGCAACCCCAGTATGGCTGGAACAGAATGAGCCAGGGGAAGAGAGGAGGAGGTAGGGCAGGGAGATGTTGGGAAAGAATCACACAGGGTCCCATGGACTGCAGTGAGGACTTTGGCTTCTCCTCTGAGGGTATTGGGGGAGCCATGGAAGGACCTAGGCAGAGGAGGGACATGATTTAACTCAGGTTTACATAGGCTACCTCTGGCGACTACAGGGAGAACAGAGATCAGACGGCAGAGATCAGACCAGGGAGGAGTCAACTGCTTATTACCATCTTAATATCTTGTGAGGCCTTGGGCCAAGAAACAAATTCAGAAACAAATTCTAGGTTATAGGAGTTGGAGAGGGGGACCTTAAACTGGGCTTCCAGAACAGAGCCTGGGAGGCCAGTCTTGGTTCTTGTACTGTTCTGCTGTGTGGCTTCGAGCCAGGCCCTGCTCTTCTCTGGGCCTTGGTTCTGGTGTCTGTGCAGTGGAGGATTGGACGCTGCCCTGATAAGGGATGGGGGTTGGCTGGGATAGGATGAGAATTCTCGCTCTGTGCCTCCCAGGCTCCAGGGTGGAGACCACCCACCAAGGCATCGGGGCCTCTGAGATGGGGAGGGGAGACTCAACTGCTTCCAGGGAAGCCCAGCTGAGGGGGGAAATGGTGGGGGAGGGGGACAAGGACACATACTCCTCAATGCTCCCTGAGTGCCAGATCCATACAGAACAATGCTGAGACCTCTGAAGATGCCTCAAGCTGATATAGACAGAGCTGGACATGGCATTATGGTCAAGACCGGGAGAGGGATGAAGTGTTTTGATTTCTATTTTGTGGATGAGGCAACTGAAATTCAGAGAAGTAATTTGTCCAGGGTCCTTAATGAGTGGCAGAGTCAGGGATTGAAGTAACCTCTCTGATTCCAGAGCCCGTGATTATAACTACAATAATCCAGCACCTCTCCAACCACTGCATCAAAAAAGACTGAGCCACCAGAATGAAGGAGGTGATAGTTCTCACTCTTGGCTAGTGCTGTTCGTACCCTACTTGGGACCTTACCTCAACCTCTGTGCTCCAAGTTGTGAGAAGTGCAATGGCCATCAGGCCATGTCCAGAAGAGAGGGACAAGTCAGGGAAGCTCTTAAATCCATGTTCTGGGAGACTTCCCAAAAGAAGCTTTAGGAAGCCAGTTCCACTACAGTCTGTTTCCATAAGCAGAGTGGCCCACAGATACTCTGGGGCAGTTCCTGAAAGGAAAAAGCTCCTCATTAGAGGAGAATGCAAGAGGAAACTGACAATTGCAACTGCCTATTGGGAAGTTATAGAGGGGACTCCACAGAGAGGGTTTGGGGGAGTCCTAGGTCTGGATGCCAGGAAGGCAGACGACATGGTGGCCTGCCTCCTCTCTACACTGCCTGTCCATCCTGCAGCCCCCTTGGATCCCTGCGAGAACAACCCTTGCCTGCATGGGGGCACCTGTAAAGCCAACGGCACCGTGTACGGCTGTAGCTGTGACCAGGGCTTCGCCGGGGAGAACTGTGAGATTGGTGAGTGCCCCAGACTCAGGATCTGAACCTAGACTTGTTTGGATCAGAACCCTGGGGTCTACCTCAGCAGTCCCCATGAGGACTGAGGGATAAAATGCCGGCTTCAGATGCTCCCTTCTCCTCCCCCTTTCTTTGGATCCAGTAACTCAGTCCCAGTTAGGTGAACCAGCACCAAACAGCTGAGCTCTTGTCCTGGGTACCATGGCTCAGGTGTCCTGCCACCCATCACTACCAGGCAGAGATGAGAGGAAAAGACAAATGATAAGGCTCAGATTCCTCCCTGATCCAAGGGGGTTCTTCCTAGCCCCAAAGCCCAACACAGGGAATATGACAAATTAGGAAATTTTAACAATAAATATAAATGACATAAATCTTGAGCCCTGCACATTATTTCATTTCACAACCATACTAATTATAGTATTATAACAATAAATATAAGCAATGTAATTTCGTGAGCTCTTCCATGGACCCTCCACCGACAACCACTCTTGAGGAGGTGCTATTATTATCACCATTTTGCAAAAACGAAAATGAGTCCCAGAGATGGGAAGTGACTTGCCCAAGTCACTCAGGCACAATCTACGCAGAAATTGGTTGAATGAGAGCTCAACTGATATCTAGTTCAACTGATTTCTAGCTCTACCTACAAACAGCTTTGTGCCTCTGTGCAAGTCCTTGCAAATGTTACGGAACTCAGTTTCCCCAAGTTCCACATTCTGGTAGGACCCTCCATCTTCAACATTCTAGGAGTCTGTTTGCCAGAGTATAACCTTCACTCTTCTGAAGGCCAGTGGAGCATTCCACACATTCTGGCTCTCAGCTGGCCCAGTGGCATCTGCTCTCATTAATGCTAATTCATGCTAATTGTTTGAGGTTCCACCCCCTTGGCCTCCAGAGTCATTGGGCCATCTGTGCAGACCACCGTTGCTTCACTCAGGTCCAGGATGGATGGTAGGACCATGACCTCATCTTCTGCCCGGTTCCTTGTGGGGACTGGGAGCCCAGGGGAGCCTGACCTCTAACTCAGTCCCACCCCTCCAGATATTGATGACTGTGTCTCCAGCCCATGTGAGAACGGAGGCACCTGCATTGATGAGGTCAACACGTTCGTCTGCCTTTGCCTCCCCAGCTACGGGGGTAGCCTCTGCGAGAAAGGTGAGTCTCTACCGAGACCCCAGAAACAGTACCAAGAGGGGGCTGGTTGCTGGGCCACATGTTTCTCACATATGCTTCAGGTCTCCATCTCTGTTTCTGTGGCCGTGAGTTGAACAGATGACAAATTGTTGTTTGGGGATAAAATTCACGTAACATAGAATTAACCTTTTTAGAATGTACAACTCAGTGGCATTCCGTGCATTCACAATATTGTGCAACCACCACCTCTAGCTATTTCCAAGACATTTTCATCACCCCAAAAAGGAGTCCTATATCTATTAGCAGTCACTCCCCATTCCATCTCCCTCAGCCCCTGGTAACCACTAATCTACTTTCTGTCTCAATGGATTTGCTGGTTCTGGATGTTTCATATAAATGAGGTCATGCACTATGTGTCATTTTGTGTCTGCTTTCTTTCACTCAGCATGATGGTTTCCAGATTCATCTACATTATAGTGTGTATCATTGCTTCATTCTTTTTTATGGCTGAATAATATTCCATTGTAAGGAGATATCACATTTTCTTTATCCGGTCATCGCTTGGTGGATATTTGGGTTGTCTCCCCCTTGTGGTTAATATGAATAGTGCCACTATGAACATTCATGTGTAAGTTTTTGTTTGGACAACGTTTTCCTTTTTTCTCCCCCCATCCTTTTTGGTGTATATTCAGTAGTACAATGCCTGGATCGTATGGCAATTCTGTGTTTAACATTTTGAGGAACTACAAGGCTGTTTTGCACAGTGGCTGCACCATTTTACATCCCTGCCAGCGATGTACAAGTGTTCCAATTTCTCCACATCCTTGCCAACGTTTGTTATTTTCCTTTTTTAAAAAAAAAATTTTTGTTTTAAATGTTTATTTATTTTTGAGACAGAGAGAGACAGAGCATGAACGGGGGAGGGGCAGAGAGAGAGGGAGACACAGAATCCAAAGCAGGCTCCAGGCTCTGAGCTGTCAGCACAGAGCCCGACGCGGGGCTCGAACTCATAGACCGTGAGATCGTGACCTGAGCCGAAGTCGGAGGCTCAACTGACTGAGCCACCCAGATGCCCCATTTTTTTTTTTTAATTCTATCCATCCCAGTGGGTGTGAAATAGTGTCCCATCATGGTTCTGATTTGCGTTTCCTAATGACTAACCATATTGAGCATCTTTTCATGTGTTTATTGGCCATCTGTATATCTTTTGCGGAGAAATGTCTATTTGAGCCTTTTGCCGGGAGAGAAATTTTAGGGCTTCCTGAGACCATCTCCTGAGTTCCCAGGTCCACACAGAGGGTGTGGCCAGATCAGAGGAGACATCAGAGTTGGGATGAGAGGGATGGGTGTAATGATCTTCAGCTGAATATCTTCCTGCGACAGAGAAAGAAGTGAATATGGGGGGGAGAGGTAAAAAGGGTGGGGGGACAGAGCCTCAGGAGGATGGGGGGAGGAAGAGGGGTGATCTGGCCCCACAGTGACCTTGGTTTTGGCCTTCTCTCTGGTGCGCTGGCTGTGCTCATGACCAGCAGGGCAGGCCTTGACACAAGGCCAGTCTCCCTCACGCTCCCATCCCACCTCCCAGACACAGAGGGCTGTGACCACGGCTGGCACAAGTTCCAGGGCCACTGCTACCGCTACTTTGCCCATCGACGGGCGTGGGAGGACGCCGAGAGGGACTGCCGCCGCCGAGCGGGCCACCTGACCAGCGTCCACTCACCCGAGGAACACAGCTTCATTAACAGTAGGGACTCTGGAGTGGGCGGGGTGGCCCTTGCAGTCCCTTTGCCAGGGCATCCCCTAGGGTCCTGAAGACACTACCTTTCTGAAGCTGTGTTTATTAATGCTAGCCCTGACCACTTGAATTCATATGTCCATTTATTCACTTGTTATTTCATACTTCACTTCATTCATTAACTCACCAAATATTTACTGAGTTTCTGCTATGTGCCAGGCACCGTTCCGGGCATTGGGACACAGCAGTGAGTGAGACGCATATTGTCCTGTCTGCAGGGATTGACATTCTTGTAAGGGCTATAGGCAAACAAGTAAATATCTAATTAAATAAGTCTATACTATAATTTAGCTGGTCCTAAGTGCACTGATGACAAGTAAAACAGAGCCAGGGGAAAGAGGGCAATGAAGAAGCGTCTGTGACGTGGGGGATGAAATGAGGAAGGAGCTCTGCATAAATCTAGAAAAAGAGTGTTGCATCAATTAAATCTGGCATTTATTGATTTATTCATTATCCCTCTGCCATTTGTTCATCCATCCAATGATTCACATTTCCCCCATCCCATCCCCTGTTAATTCTTTCATTTGTTAATTCCCTGGTTCCTTCATTTTTGTTTTTTCCCCTCAATGTAATCAAACACATGCTTATCCTTGAGGACACTCAGTGACTGACTCCCTCACTAGGTCTCACCCGCCTGCCTGGTCCAGCCCGGCCTGCTGGCTCTCCTATCCCTTACTCTAATTTCTGCAAAACCTGATGAGTCTCTGTTTATTCCTTCCTGTGGCTATTTGTTTAAGCCACTAATCGTGGCAAGACTGGAGCCTAATTCCAGCCCTTTTCATGCCCCTCCCACCCTCATCGGCTTGGGAAGGGGGGGGGGACACCGCCTTCAGCCCACACAGAGGCTGGGGGAGGGGCTGGGTCCTCCCCTCCCATACCTTCCACCCCTCCTCCGGCCCACAGCCTAGGCTGGGGGAGGGGTGGGCACCCAGCCCTCAGGATGCCCCACCTCGCAGGCTTTGGGCGTGAAAACACTTGGATCGGCCTGAATGACAGGATCGTGGAGAGGGATTTCCAGTGGACGGACAACACGGGGCTGGTGAGTGGCAGGAGCCAGGCTTGGGTCTCCCTAGAACAATGGGATGTGTATAAGCCGCGTGGGCTCTGTGCTCTGGCCTGACTTTACCCTCTTGTGCAAATCAACCATGAAAGTTCCTCGTGGCTCTGAGATTGGGAAAGGAGCTTCAGCGAAGTTCCAGGTCACCCTTGACTTCCCAGCCCTGTAAACACCCGGCCCACCCAGTGACTGAAGTTATAAACGTAGGACTAGGGCCTGAGGTCTCCTCTTGCTCGCTGCCGGGTCCTCCAGCCATGGGCTTTAAGATATTCCCATTTCCCTACAGCCCCCTGCCTGACCAGCCTCCCTTATCACTCACCGGGACCCCTGCAGCAGCCCCCCAAGCCCCACCTTCCAAAACACACGCTTGCTACCTACCCTCTAGCCCCTCCACTTGGCCGCCAGGCGGACTTTTTAAAAAATTGTGGTGAAATTCATATAACATAGAATTAACCATTTTAAAGTTTTCTTTTTAAAAAAAAATGTTTATTTATTTTGAGAGAGCACACGATTGGGGGAAGAGCAGAGAGAGAGGGAGAGAGAGAGAGAATCCCAAACAGGCTCCGCGCTGTCAGCAAGGAGCCTGACGCATGGGGATCGATCTCAGGAACCGAACGATGAGATCATGACCTGAGCCGAAAGCAAGAGTCAGGCACTTAACCGACTGAGCCACCCAGGTGCCCCCAAATTAATAATTTTTTTTCCAACGTTTATTTATTTTTGGGACAGAGAGAGACAGAGCATGAACGGGCGAGGGGCAGAGAGAGAGGGAGACACAGAATCGGAAACAGGCTCCAGGCTCTGAGCCATCAGCTCAGAGCCCGACGCGGGGCTCGAACTCACGGACCATGAGATCGTGACCTGGCTGAAGTCGGACGCTTAACCGACTGCGCCACCCAGGCGCCCCCAAATTAATAATTTTAAAGCGTATAATTCAGCGGCATTTAGTATCTTCACAATGTTGTGCGGCCATCGCCTCCATCTGGTCACAGAATGTGTCCACCCGAAAAGGAAAACCTATACGTGGGGACCTTTTCAAAATCATAGACCAGGATTCTCCCTGCTTCAAGTCCTCTCAGGCTCTCTGTTGTTCTCAGGATAAAAATTCACCTCTTCCTGCGGTGAAACACAGTCTGGCGGGCCCACAAAAAGTTAAAGTCAAACACAGAATTGCCACATGACCCAGAAACTTCGCCCCCGGGTAGGTACCCAAAAGAAGAAAGAAGGTCTCTCACTCAGATATTTGTCCACTCGTGTCCACAGCAGTACTCGTCACAGTAGCCAAAAGGTGGAAACAACACAAATGACCATCAAAAGATAAATGCATGAACAAAATGTGGTCCGTCCAGACGATGAATACTATTCAGGTAAAAAGCTGATATGTGCTACCATGCGGATGAAATTTGAAAACCTGCTCGGTGGAAAAGGCCAGAAGGCCACAGAGTGTATGATTTCGCTTACGTGAAGCCTCTAAAATAGGCAAACTCGCAGGGACAGGACGTGGATCAGTGGTTGCCAGGGGCTGGGGGCAGGGCGGAATGGGGCGCGATCGCCAATAGGGAGAGAGTTTCTGTTTGAAGGGACAAAAAGGTGCTGGGATTAGACAGTGGTGATAATTGCACAACATTGTGGATCTTATTAATGCCAATGAACCGGACACTCAAAAATGGTTAAAATGGTCAATTTTACGTTATATGTATTTTACCACAGTTTCAAAGCGTCCACCTCCTCGGGCCGCCTGGGTGGCTCAGTTGGTTAAGTATCTGGCTCTTGATCTCAGCTCAGGTCTTGATCTCGGGGTTGTGAGTTCAGGCCCTGCATTGGAGCCTGCTTTAAAATAAAAAGTAAAAAAAAAAAAAATCCACCTCCTCTACCGCAAGAACTGGCCCTTGCCCACCCACACTCACCATACCCCAACTCGGTCCAGCAGCTCCAGCCCCACTGGCCTCTGTTCTATTCCTCAAACAGGATAAGCACCGCCCTGCCTCTGGGCCTTTGTGCTAGCTGTTCCCTCTGCTTGGAATTCTGTTCCCTTCCTGCATCATTTCTACCCTTGAGTCTTCAGCTATCCGCTTGTATTCTCCGGGAATCCCTCCTGGACCTTTGCTCAACTATTTATCTCAGAGTGACCTAGGTGGAAAATTAGACTGTCAGGGAGAAAGGAAGCAGGTAGGAGGGCCAAGGAAGAGGGCACTGCAGCCTTGCAGCCAGAGGAGGGGTGACTCCGGGTGCAGTGGAGGCCACCATCCGGCAGAACGGTGCCCGTTGTAGAGATAGAAACACTGAGTCCTTCGAGTTTGAGTAGGCTGGCCAGGGGAGTCCTGCAGTAAGCAGGGACAGAGTCTGAGCCTCTCTGCTCCCTATTCCTGCAGCAATATGAGAACTGGCGGGAGAACCAGCCTGACAATTTCTTCGCGGGTGGGGAGGACTGTGTGGTGATGGTTGCACATGAGAGCGGGCGCTGGAACGACGTTCCCTGTAACTACAACCTCCCCTATGTCTGTAAGAAGGGAACAGGTATGCCGCTACCCTCCCCACCACTTGCCTCTGCCTTTCACGGGGCCCTTGTTCTCTTTAAATGTGTAAATGTAAGTCAGCCCTGCCCAATTTTCACTACAGTGCTGTGTGAGAGTGCCCATTTTTTCCCGACCTTTGCCAACTCTGTGTGTTCTCAAATCTTTTGTTCTTTGTTCATCTGGGCGGTGAAAAAAATAAGATCTACTTGCTAGGGGAGTTTGCGTGCCTTTAAGGATGAGAATAACCGACTGTTCATAGGTTCATAAGCTATTTGGATGTATTTATTTTCCTGTGACCTGCAAGTTCACCTCCTTTGCATAACGTTCTATAGGTTTGTTGGTCTTATTGATTTGTGAGAGCTCTTTACATATTAAGGAACACTTATATGCGTTCTCGTGTCCACCTTTCTGTTACACTTTTGCTTATTCTTACTTATGTGTCCGTGACAGTTTTCATGTCCTTTCTTCCTTTCCTTTACTCATATTATTCTTATCTCCCACCTTCATTGCTATCATGGGTAAGGATTAAGGAGGATGGGATGTGTCCAGGAGGTTCCTGCCCCTAAGGATCTCCTGGGTTAGGTAGAGGAGACAGACACTGTCACTTCAATTGAGTAAAGAGCAGGACCTGCTGATGGGTATAATTATTCCCAAGAGAAGAAACCAGTTCAGCCCCAGACTTGATGGTCACTTCCCTTACCAGTGGTTCCTCTGTCTCCAGTGCTGTGTGGTCCCCCTCCAGCGGTACAGAATGCCTCACCCATTGGTGCTCGCAAGGCCAAGTATAATGTTCATGCCACTGTACGATACCAATGTGATGAAGGATTTACCCAGCACCATGTGGCCGTCATCCGATGCCGGAGCAATGGCAAGTGGGACCAGCCCCAAATCGTCTGCACCAAACGTAAGTGGCTGTCCCCAGACACCCCAACACAGGTTTCCAGTTATTTGTGGTCTCCAATTAAAATGTCATATTACTGGGGCGCCTGGGTGGCTCAGTCAGTTAAGCATCCAACTTCAGCTCAGGTCATGATCCCACAGTTCATGAGTTCGAGCCCCACGTCAGCCTCTGTGCTGACAGCTCAGAGCCGGGAACCTGTTTCGGATTCTGTGTCTCCCTCTCTCTCTCTCTCTCTCTCTCTCTCTCTGCCCCTCCCCCACTTGCGCTCTGTCTCTCTCTCTCAAAAATAAATGAACATTAACAAAAATTTTAGAAGCAAAAAACAACCAAACCAACAAAACCCCCCCGTCATATTGCTACACACTTTCATCTGGCTGAATGTCTGCCTGATAATGCAGCCTTGCAGATAAGTGAGAACTTACCAGCCTGCCTGGTGTTTCCTTCGTTTCTCCTTCCCATGAAAAGGCCCGCTATATCAGGCCACCCGCCTCTCACCACCTTTTGCCACTTCCTTGTCCTCCCTCACTTCCCTGCAGCCAGACGGTCCCATCGGATGCGGCGACACCATCACCACCACCAGCACCATCACCAGCATCACCACCATAAATCGCACAAGGAGCGCAGAAAACACAAGAAACACCCAGCAGAGGACTGGGAGAAGGAAGAAGGGAATTTCTGCTGAAGAACCAGGCAAAAGGAAGCACAACCCCTTTCCCACACCTTCCCCGGAGCCTTCACCTGGGGAGACAGAGCCCAGAGAAAAACAAGAGGGTCTGGAAGTCCCTGAGCCCCAAACCACACCCCCCCACCCCCCCACCCCCCGCCTCCACAATCCTTTGTAAAAAGCTCCTCTCTCCTCTTTCTTACATACACAAGGTCCTCTTGGCAGGCATAGCCATGTATCTGAAAAGTCAGTTCTAGTCAGGCTGAACTCTGGGACCATCTCCCAGTGAAGGGAAGCACAATCAGCAAAGATCATTCTTTGCATTGGTTAAGTCTTTTGTTGGCAAGGCTGATTACCAGTTGTTGAAATAAGGCTTTGATGAAGGTGCAAGAGTGTATGTTTGGGTTCACACTAAGGAATTGCTTTTCACACCAGAAGATCGGGCTTAGTAAACTGTCAGATGTGCAGGTTTACTAAATGCAGGCTGAAGCTTTTAGTTAAGGTCATTGGCTTTGGGAATAGAAAACTCCATGGAAGCACACTGCTTGAACTTGACAGCTGTCTTCCTTCACCCTGGACTTCAGCGCAAGTTCCTTCTCTGGTCTTGGTGGATAAATGGAGTATGGAACTCCTATGTACTGAATTTTAGGAATGTTTTTAGAATAACCTCCTTCTGTGCCCTCAGAGTTAGGGGTCAGAATAGTCAGAGCAATATACGGGAATAGAAGGAAGGTGTGTTGCTTACCCTCCCAGGTCTAGTCCAGTGCTGAGATTTGGTGGTTCTGTACGTGTGGTGAATCTCTCTCACACACACAGATGAGAGGATGTTTAGGGCTTGATGAGCCCAGATTTCTTCCCCCTCCATCTCTCAGGGAGACAAAGAACCTCCTTCCTGGATCAAGGAGGTGCCAAGTTTTCTAGCTCAGTGCCCATCCCCGTCCCTCCAGAGACATTGGTAGTGCCCCTGCCCTGGGTCCTGCCCCCACTCCTGCCCCATCCCTGTCTTCATTCATTGCCTGGTGGACTAGAAATGCTTAAAACTTGAAGTAGTAACATCTTCCTGCGGTCATGTTGTAGAGAAATGCACAGTGTTAAAAACTGAAACACACACACACACACACACAGACACACACATTTTTCTCTCATTGCTTTTTAAGAATCTTTTAAGTGGGAAAGAACGGACTAAATCTGTTCCCCCAATTGGCAACCTGTAAAATAGTTCTCCAAGCCAGAGACCAGGATTCAGCTCTTTGATCTCTGGCAGGGAAAACCCCCATGGTATCCTTCATGTTTTGTCCCCTCTGAACTCCTCTCCTCTGGGAAAAGTCTGTGGATCTGTGTTAAAAATTACAGTGGGGAATGGCCCTCTGCAAGAAAGAAAAATAAGAAAGTAGATGGTCCAAGGGTTCAGTAGAGAAAGAAATGTGTTGATTGAGCCTATATTCCTCCTGGGAAGGAATAATCATAGCCGACAACTATGGAGTCTATACTGTGCTAAGGACTCCCACACTATCTCCTTGAATCTTCTCAACAGCCCAGTGATTTGGGAACTATTATTTCCCCATTTTACACATAACAAGACTGAGGCTCAGAGAAGAGAAAGGCACTGGTTTGAATCCACAGCCAAGACAGGAGAAAGGATTTGGTCCTTCATCTGTCTGATTCCAAACATCGCTTTTACTTTGGGGGAATGGACTGAAGCATAATTATACTCTCTCGTATGCACAGGCAGATTTAGGAAAAGATTGAGAAGTGCAAACTAGACCCTTATCCTTGACCACGGTCTTCAGTCTTCCCCGCTATAGACATTATCTCCTGCTCCACCTTATAGTTATAGAGAAAGCCCAGGGATGTACATTTGCCTTCTTGCTTTGATAATGTTTTTTTTGCTTTTAAAAATATAATAACACATCTTCAATAATTCATGTCATAAAATAATTTTCCTTTGGGGGTGGTGCTTGGGGGTGCAACTTTTTTTTAGGGGGGGGCTTGGTTTATGCTCCCTGCCCTTGGCCCCCTTAGTCCCTTGCTCGGCCTCCACCCAGCTCCCTGGTGGGAGGGGGCTATGGTCTTTTCTAAAGTGGGTGGTTTGTCTTTTAGTCCTTCCCTTTGGGATGTGCGTGTGTTTGCGTGTGCCGCGTGCGTGGCATGCGTGTGAGTGTGTGCGCGCGTGAACAGCTTCGGGTTCTGCTGGTTTTGCTGTGAGCTGCAGTGTTCTGTGGGTCTGTGGTATCTGACACTGTGGATATTAATGTACTTCTTGGACATTTTAATAAATTTTTTTAACAGTTCCACCTGCCTGTCGCCTCCTGAGACCTTTCCTCATTAATTTACTCAGCACCTACTTGCTGAGCAGGTATTATAAGCCAGGTACTGTGCTGGGTGCTGGGGAGATAATGGTGAACAAGACAGACATGCCCCCGGGAGGTGGTCAAGAAAGGCTTCCAAGAGGATGTGGATGGGATCTAACGGAGGAGTAGTGTTAACTAGATGAGGAGTGGAAAGAAAGGAAGACACTTTCAGGCAGAAGAAAGAGGCAAATATCCTCTCCCAGAAGGGACATGGGCTATTTGAGAAACAGCAAGGAATCCATAGTGGCTGGAGCAGAGTGATAGAGGTAGATCGTAGGAGGAAATGAGGTCAGAGACACAGAGGATGGACTACTCAGGGCCATATGGGCTGTAGTGAGGAGTTTAGGCTTTATCCTAAAAGCAATACTGACAAAAACCAAAAAAAAAAAAAAAAAAAAAAAAAAGAAGGCAAAACAAAAAACATAAACGAGGTCAAAAGGTAAATGCCAACTTGGAAACAAATTTTCAAATCAAAGATAAAAGACTTGTCTTAATATATAAAGAGCTCCTACAATTCAATAGGAAAAAAAGACTAATAATCCAATAGCCAAATAGGCAAAGGATGTGAATAACATGTTCACAGAAAAGGAAATACAGATGCTCTTAAACTACAACATATATTCAACAAAATAATACGCATTTTGCAGGAACATCAGGATGACCAAAGAAGAGCATTTTTAAAAATTTTGCTCAATGTTTATTTATTTTTGAGAGAGAAAGAGAGAGCAAGTGGGGAAGGGGCAGAGAGAGAGGGAGACAGAATCCGAAGCAGGCTCCAGGCTTTGAGCTGTCAGCACAGAGCCCGACGTGGGGCTTGAACTCACAAGCCATGAGATCATGACCTTAGTTGAAGTCAGACGCATAACCGCCTGACCCACCCAGGCGCCCCAAGAAGCGCATATTTAAAAAGAGAACCAAATAAATCTAACAGGAGAGGAGGCTTGCACTGATCGATGATGACAGCATACCCAACCTGAGAACGATTTATGACTTCCTCAACCACCTGCACCTAACGTCAAAGTGGAGGATGTTTGTTCGGTTTCACACATAATAAGAGAACAGCCAGTGACAAGCACCACGAGATACCGTTTCTTATTTATCAGGTTCACTATGGTAAAAAGGGATAACACACAATGCTGATTAGGATGTGTGGAAAGAGGCGAGTACATCTATTACTGGTGGGGTGTAAACTGGCCCCACCCCTAAGAAAAGGTGGAGACCACCATCGAAGCGGCAAATGTGACTCCTTGATTCAACAGCTCTTGATATCCTCTATCCTCCTCTGGTTATACTTGTGTGAGATGATGTGGGAACTTATTCACAGCAAAATAGGGGACTCTAAATGTCTGCCATTAGGAAGTGGGCTACAAAAGTGACGGTACATCCAAACAATGAATAACCTGCCAACTTTCAAAAGGATATGGGGGTGGGGGATCTTTATACGGTGATGGAAACTATCTCAAATATATATTATCAAGTCAAAGAAGAATGACTTTAAAAATATACATGCCACCAGAATGTCCATAGCAGCATTAGTCACAGTTGCCAAAAGGTGGAAAAACCCAAATGTCCATTAACTCATGAACGAGTAAACAAAATGTGGCGTACACATACCACAGAATATTATTCAGCCGTGAAAAGGAATAAGGTCTTGATTCACACTCAACACGAAGGAGCCTCAAAAATATTATGCTGAGTGAAGGAATCTGGACACAAAAGGACATATATTATATGACTCTGTTTGTATGAAACATCAAGAACAGGCAAATCTAGGGGCGCCTGGCTGGGTCATTTGGTAGAGTGTGAAACTCTTGATCTTGGAGTTAGGAGTTTGAGCCCCAGATTGGGTGTAGAGAGTACTTAACATTTTTTTTTTTAAATCAATTACAAAAATAGGCAAATCTCTGGAGATGGAAAGTTAAACAGTTGCCAGGGCAGGGGGGTAGGGAAGGGAGGAATGGGGAGTGTTTGTTTCATGACTATGGGGTTTTCTTTGGGGATGATAAAAATGTCTTGGAACTAGATAGAAATGATAGAACAGTGTGAATGTTGTGTAAATGCCATTTGTGTAAAAATAGGGGGGGGGGAATGCATATGCATATTTGTTTGAATGAACATAAAACATCTCCGGAAGGGCTCATAAAAACTTTGGAGTTCTCTGGGAAGTGAACGGAGGGCTGTACGATGGGAAGAAGTGGTTTTTCTGAATATCTGGCGTCAGAAAGGGTTCTATCCAGTTTACCAACCCTTAGCTCTCCCTTAGGTGGGAGATGCAGCAACTCCAGTAGGAGGAAGGTCCCCCTGGTCGAATTGGTTTCTTAAAATCCCAGGACTCAGTCTCACCGTCAGCCTACCTCCCTAACCATCCCTGCACCAATCAGGGTTTCCCGGGGAGGTGTGCCACCGCACTCGTTGGCTGAACTGGGAGTGGGCGGTGTCAGCCCCTTAGACTCTCATTGTATGAGTGGGGATTAGAAAATTACATATTCAAGGCAAAATAGGGAACTGGCACCGCGGAAGGGAGAAAGGAACCGCAGGGAAAAGGCGGGATGAAAGAAATCCCATGCACTCGTCCCTGGAAATACGCCTCTCACCATTCCCCCATTCAAGGAAGCTAAGGCCAGCTGGAGCCCAAGGCTGTCTCACGAAGGGGCTGGACGCTGCCTTCAGATGAGTGGCTTGAGTCTCTTGGAGGGCTGTCACATCTGGTATTGAAGGATGAGTTACACCGACCATCTCACTTCTACAGCCTAATCGGTTTTACACTTTGTTCTCTTTTCCCTCTGTCCGTATCCCAGAAACTGTCAATGTTTCTCAGGCCACGATCCCACCCCTACTCCACCTCCGCACCAGGGAAAATTTGCAACCTCTCTGCCTTCCCGATACAAGAACTCTCCATCCAGTTTTGCACACTTGGGTGCCTGGGGGACTGAGAGGAACCACTGGATTTGTCAACGAGCCAGTCGGGACAGGGCTGTGAAGGGCCAGACACGTGGGGGATGATGCAAGGAAGAGAGTGAAGGCAGAATGGGGGAGTGGAGAGGTGGGGAAAATTGAAGAGTAGAGGTGGTCCTGAGGAATGAGGGTGATGCTTCTCAAGCAAATCATCATCACACACCCCCAGCTGGGAAACGTTTTGTCCACCCAAGTACATTTATGAAGTAATTACCCATCGGCTGCCTCATTTTCTCATTCATCCAAAAAACAAAACAAAACAACCTTTTTTTTATTGAGCCCCTGCTGTATGCTTTGCACTCACTGGGACCTCAGAACAGCTCTGGTACAGAGGAGGAAACAGGCTCAGGGGGGTTGTCACTTGGTCGCAGCGGCAGGATTTGAACCCAACCCACCTGATTCCACAACTCACGGATGGGTTTCCTCAAGATGGATGTGACAATAAGGGGGTCGGGGGTTCCAGGAGGGGCCTCAGTGCTATTCCATGGAAGACCTTGGATCTGGGGGCTCCCACAGCTGGGGTGGCTTTGTTCATGGGCCATCTCTCCCGAGCTGGCTCTCAACGCTGGGGGGAGTTTGGCTGGGTTCTGACCACTTAGCACAAATTGTCCTTTAGAGCCTGTAGCTCCCTGTGGATTTTGAAGTGTAAAAAACATTCTGTCTCTCCTGGATCTCTAAGGAGTGAAACGTGGGGTAGGGGGCAGTTAGAGGAGAGAACTCAGTGAGAATGGAGATGTGGTCTCAGAGGGGAAGTGGGGAGCCCAGTGCTTGCACAGCATAAAGGGCTGGGGCTGCCAGACCTCTGGGGGTTGCAGGGGTGTCTCGTGCACAACTGTTGTCTGGGATATAGTTAGCGTGCAAACGGAGGAGTGTTCAGCAGCTCCAGAAGCCCAGCCATATCTGGAGATGCTGCCTGGGGCTGGGCCTCTCTGGTTAAGGAGCAGACATTAAATCCCGTGGGGTGCAGTTCCCACCCATGGTAAGAAGTTCCTGAGAGCTGGGAGGTTGGTTGTCATGGAGACGATGTTGCCGGTCTCTGTGGTGACAGTTTGATGGGGTGGGGCCCTGCTGACATGGGAAAGCCTAGGGGGACAGGTGTTCTGTCACCTCAAACACCAGAGTTTGGCTTCCATGGCAACCATTGTGGGGCTCAAGCAGCTTGGAGAGGGAGCTTGGATGGGGGGCAAAGAGCTGGGGTGCACCTGGGGAAAGGGCAGCCTGTTCTCATGGTGAAAACTGGAGAACTGAATGTTGGGACACTCTCAGGACAGTTCTGGGGGTAGGGGAGAGTGGTCTTCACGGCTGTTGGTAAGGATGGGGACTTCAAGAAGCAGAGTTGTAGCTCTCTGGTGTCCCGGAGGTGAGATGGGAAACGTGTGGTATCCATGGTTACAGCTGGAGGAGGGAGGCACTATCTCCATGGGTGTGACTAGGTTACAGGTAGAAGTTGGGCTGGTCGCCTTGGTAACATGGGAAGTGGGACAGCTTTCTCCACAGCTAGTGACACGGATCCTACGGATCCCTGGGCCCAGGGGATGGTCTCTTTGGTGACAGCCAGGAAAGAGGCCATCAAGTGGGAGCAGATTTGCTCCCTCCAAAGACATACCTGAGGGGTGGGGCATGGCCGCCAGTCATGCGAGCCGGCTGGGGCATGTCAATCTGTTTTTGTGGTGACAGACGAGGCTGGTCTCCCCTGAAACTGGAGGAGCGGGGCTGTTCACAGTGACCGGGGAACGTGGCCTGTTATTCTGCAAACTTCGAGGACTCGCAGTGGAAGGGGGGAAGAATGGGAATACCTAATATCCAGGTCACCATAGGGAAGAGGACAGGAGCCCTGTCTCCATGTGACCACGGGGGCGTGATCACCTGGTGAACTCTGAGGTTTCTGTTTTCTATACATGTTGAGGGGGAGGGTTAAGGGATCAGTCTTCAGTCTCCAGGGAGATGCAGACGGCCTGAGGCCAATCTCCAGATAATCCCGGGGGTCCAGCCTCCAGGAGACCGCGGGGGAGGGGGTGATTCTGTCTGTTTCCAAGTGACCTGGGGAGGCATTGCCAGTCTTCAGGAGACCTCAGCGTCTGTTGGCCTCCAGGGGTCTTCAGGGGGCATGCCCCATCTCCTGGAGAAAGTCGAAGGAGGAGGGGAAATCCACTATCCAGGAGAGGTGGGGGCTTGGTCAGTCTCCCGGGATTGGCCAGTCTATGGGGACCTCGGGGGCGCAGCCGGTGTTCAAAGACCACAGGAGGCCTGGTCAGCCTGCTACGCACCGCAGGGGGAGAGGCCAGTCTCCAGTCACGTGGTCTGTCTCCAAGAGACCGCAGAGCACTCGGCCAGCCGCCAAGCACCCCAGCCATCTGCGCCCAGGATCTAGACGCGCAGCGGGGTCCAAGCGGCGGGGTCGCGCGCGCCTCCGGCCCAGCCGCCACCGCCGGCCCAGCCCCAACCCCAGCCGCCTGGTGCGGGGTCTGGCGCGCCGGGTGCACGGTAGCAGTAGACGCCAAAGAGGCGGCGCGTGGCGTCGGGGAAGCCCAGGCTGCGCACGCCCGGCCGGCGGCCGCCGCAGCGCGCGCGCGGGTTCACGATGGGGTAGCGCGCGCTCCCGTCGGCCAGCCAGCCCGCGGTGCAGCGGTCCAGCAGCTGCAGTTTCCACGCGGCGAACAGCTGTCCCACCTTGGCCACGGCCGCGCCGCGCGCCGCGCACGCGCGCGCTGCTCCCGAGAAGGGTACAGGCCGCAGCGGCTTCAGGAAGAACACACGTCCTGCGGTGGAGTGGGGGAGAGTGGTTAAGGCCATTCCCGGGATCTGGCCTCCTAGGGTTTCAGGATGCTCCCCACCCCCTACGTGCCTGCAACCCAGGACCCCAGCCACAGGATTCAGGAACACCCCTTCCCCTGCATTCCTGGACCCGATTGGTTAGGGCAATGTTGATGCCAAGCGATGCTTGATTGCTGCGCCAGGGTAGTCCTAGGGGTGGGATATCCTGGCCTGGACCCAGGAGGGCCGGTGTGGATAGGAAGGGCGAAGGAGAGGAAACAGACGGTGGGAAAGATACAGGGAGGGGCGGGAGAGGCCCCCCTGAGGGCGGGGCTTCTTTCGTAGGGGCCAGACCTACGCACCCGGGAGGTTGGATGTAAAGCAGAAGGCGTCGTAGCGTTCCTCGGCGTTATGACGGTAGCCGTAGTTGGCGCACGCCCCGGAGGCAGCACCGCCGCCCGTCCCGGAGCTCCCGGCTCCGCCCAGGCCGCCGCAGGGCTCCCGGGGCTGGCTCACCGGGTACTGCACCGAGCCGTCGCGCAGCCAGCCTGCGTTGCACCAGTCCAGGCCGTCGCGCCAGGCCGCGTGCAGCTGCTCTGCGGATGCCAGGATGCCGTCCTGCTCACGCAGGCGCCTGCGCCTCAATGAAGGTCAGCTGTAACGGCCTCCACGGGGGTGGTAAGGGAAGACAACGCCTGGGAGGACGCATACGGTTCAGCTTGGGAATCTCAACACTCTCCTACCCACCCGACTTGTGGGGTGCTGCGTGACTCTTCAGCCTAGACCTTCCACTCCATCCCTCCACTCTGGCCTCAGACCTGAGGACACCCTTGCCAAGCTCACACTCCTAATGGTTCCCTTTGCCTTAAGTTTGGGGTTCACTTGACCTCCCTCTTAAGATACTTAGTCACGTCCACCCCCTTTACAACCGCTGGAGACTTTGCTTATGTTCTTTCCACTTTTTCCACCTGCTGAACTCCTATTCGTCCTTCAAAACCCAGCTGCCGCCACCCTCCTCCCTTCAGTCTTTAGTGCTCCTGACATTCTCTCAGCACTGGGAGCTTCCCTCTGGTCAAGCCCTGAGCCCATGAAGCTGGGGATATCTGTGTCCCGTGCTGACTCCCCCGCAGGGAGCCCCTGGAAGTATGACACTTGGCAAAGCATCTTTGATCCCCAGCATTGTCCAGGGCAGTTTCCACTGATTTCTCTTCCACCTTCAGTTCTTCTAACTTGTCCTTCACTGAACCCACAGTCAGCTCAGCTCAGCAGCATTCTGTGGTTGGTGTTTTGAGGGCAGACCTTGGAGGTGCCGATGCATCTCTCAGCAGATGAAGGGAGGAACAAACAGGGGTCAGAGAGAAGGCCTGGACCCTGACAGATGGAGGCTTGAGTCCTGCTCTATCACTCATTTGCATGTGTCCTGGGCCAAGGCTCTAACCTGAGTCAGCTGCCCAGCTGCTGGTAATATGATCTCCCTCAGAGTTTGGGGGAAAATTAAACAAGAGACTCAGAGAGCTCTTCAAGCTCATGGCACATAGAGCTTCCAATAAAGGAGAGCTGCTGCTATTATTGCTATTTGCTATTGTTGGGAGGTTCAGCAAGGGAGGGGCTCTGAAATTTCTCCTAGAATCTTCCTGGATGGACTGAGGAAGCAGAACCATGGTGGGAGGGAATTCTTCAGATAGAACGCCCACCTCGCAGCTCCACAGTCAGCCATCAGAACATCCCATCTCTCCGCCACGGGTAATTGGCTCATGGATGGACACATGACTCAAAGCTGGACCAATGAGGGACAACTCTGGGACTCTATCTAGCCCTGTTAGGAAATTAATTGCTGAGCTGAAAACCTGCCTGAGGAAAGCCCACTCAGGGAAACAGGTGAGGAAGGGATTCCTGACATGGTGTGACTGGATCTCCCTGGATCTAACTGTGCCTGGATCCTACCCCAGGATTTCCCAAAGTCCTTACTATTGACACTTTAGATGGGCTCATCCTTTGCAAGGGGGGCGGGGGGAAGGGAAGGGGGTTGACCGTCCTGTGCATTGTAGGATGTATCGGAGCATCCCTGGCCTCTACCCACTAGCTGCCATCAGCAGCCCCTTTCTAGACATTGCCAATGTGTCTGGGGAGCGAATTCACCCCAGATCAGAATCTTTACCCTACCCCTAAATTCCTTTAGGTCAACTTGATTTGGTTCCTATCCTTTGCACTATCTCCCACTCTCTTTCCTTAGAAACATGGTTCATCCTGTCCATGGGCTGGTTACCTTCGAGATCCAGCTTGACCATGCCAGTGTCATCTTCCAGCTCATTGGTGACCTCGCATTCATAGCGCCCATAATCCTGCAGCGTAACGTTTCGGAGAACCAAGGAGGCATCCCCAGGCCCATCACCCTGCAGCTCCGCACGCCCGCGGTAGCTGCCAAATGCTCTGTGCTGGGGGCCGAGCGCCACGAAGACGTCGGCAAAGGCCAGTGGGTCCACCACCTTGGTCCACTTGAGGCGGACGCCGTCGTGGTCGTGGGCGGCTGCCTCATAGTGGTAGCGGCAGGGCAAGACAATGGTGCCACCCCTGTGACTGACCACCTGCCCAGGCGCCGTCTGCACCACCACCGAGCCGGACTCACCCTCTGTGGGAGAGTCAAGCAGAGTTCAGAAGTGGTCCTAGGAAGTGGGGTGGGGAACCTGGGGAAGGGGATCCCAGGGAAGTGTTATGGGAAAAAGACCTGGGTGGAGGTCAGGAGATCCGAAGGTTAAAGGAGTTCAGGGAAGGGAACTGGAACTCAGAGGGGTAGGGGCGAGGCGGGGGGGGGGGGGGGCGGATTCCGGCTATCAGGAACAGCTCAGTGCCCTACCCCCTACATCCTCCCTGCACCCAGGCAATCACATTTGGCCATGGCTCCCGTGGGGCAAGACCCGCTTCTGCTGTCCAGACTCACCGAGCACGTGCACGACCTTCTTCCGGCCGCGCTGCGCCCCTGCGGGGGCCGTAAGCAGCAGGACTCCCCAGGCCGCGGCCCAGAGCGCGCCGGGACCGAGGGCCGCCCGAGCACACCCTGGGGCATACGGCACTCAGTCCAGCCTCCTGGACTTTGCCTGTCGGAGGACTAGCCCCGACCTTCCTTCCCCACGGCGAGGAATTCTCACATGCCCAGGTCCCCACCTCGGCCAGGGTCCCAGAGGATCTTCCAAGGAAGAGGCTGGCAGACCCTCCCAGCCTCCACCCCCTAACCCGCGCACTTCTCCCGGTACCTGACACTCTAGCTCCCACGCAAAGCGCACGCCCCTGGGCTCACCTGCCCTTAGTCCAGCGCAGGCCACCCGCCACAGCCCCTTCACCCCAACACTGGTGGCTCGGAGCTCCGCCCCCTTCTCTGGCCGGCCCAGGCCGGGATTGGGAGGGAGGGGGGAGGAGCTGGAGCAGCGGCAGCGGCAAGGTTATCCGTGCGCCAGGAGACTGCAGCAAAGCGGCAGGGTGTGGGGGCGGCGGGGGGGGGGGGGTGCGAGGGGTAGAGGAAGAGAGAGGGAGAGGCTAAGAGGGCGAGGAAAAGAAAACGAGACAGAGAAAAGCAGGGGGAGCTGGAGATAGAGAAGGAGAGGCAGAGGAGAGACCGCGAGAGGGACAGAGACACAGAAGCTAAGGAAAGATGGAGAGACAGAGACTGAAGGGGAGAGAGGAAAGGGAGCAAGAGGAGAAGAGAGAAGGGGGACCGGAGGTATGGACTCAGAGTGAAAGAAAGGGACCAGGAAGACAAAAGAGGAGGGAAAAGTAGGGAGAGGAGAGGGATATAAAAGAGGCAGAGTTCAAGGAGCAGAGATACAAGAGGGTGAGAGACGGAGGGGACGGGAGAGGTGGAGCGGGGAGAGAGAGACTGAGAGGAGAAACACTGAGGGGCGTAGATTCAGACACAGAGCGAGACAGATTCCCAGAGAGGGACCTACCGGGACCCGCGCCCGTGGCCCCACTCACCATCTTGCCCGTGCGGCCCCCGCCGAGCGGCCCCTACGCGCCGGGACTGCGCTCCCCGAACACCCAGGAAGGACTGGGCAAGTCCCTTCAGGCGGCGCAATCCCGGCGTCTGCCTGCAAGGGGAGGAGGGAGGCGGACGCGGGAGCGGGGAGGAGCTTTAAAGGGGACGCAGCGACACGCGCTCCGGGAAGAAACCAGGGGCGCAAGCCGAGGAAGGACCGCGCTGGACAGTGAGTTCAGGTCCACGTCGCCGATCCTGCTGGCTGGTCTTGGGCAGGCAGAGGAAACTCTGGGCCTCAGTTTAACTATCTCTAAAATGGAGCAGGGGGGCCTGATGGAGTCTTCCATGCAGGATGCCCAAGGTGAGCCGGGAGGGCTCAGTAACCTGCGAAAGGGGCTTGGCCTGCAGGCTTCAGTTTTCCCATTTGTCACTTGGCGGCCATCGCAGTGTCCTGGGCACCAAAAGGTTCTCACTCTGCGGAGTGGGGGGCCCCACACAACAGTCACACACTCTGCAGAGGGAACTTGCAGCAACAGGTTTCAGATCTGCCTCTGCCTCTCACCTGCTGTAGGACCTTGGAAGAGAGGCTTGGTGGTCTCTGATTCTCAGTTTCCACCTCTGGGAAACAGAGTGCTGGGTGGTTTCTTTTGGTGAAGATCCAATGGCTAGGAACACATAGGTGCCTAAGAAATGTTGGTAGGGGCAAGGAACAGGGGAGTCTGATCAAGCCCGACCCACTCTGGGCCTGAGTCACCCCCAGAACCTGGCCCTTCACCCAAGTTCAAACCAGGAATGAAAATGAACCATTGAACCTGGAATAAAACGAGCCTTTTCCTCAACCCCTTGGCTGCCTCCTCAGCCTCAGTTTCCCCAAAATATGAACCAACCCATACAGCAGAGGCAGGGTTATAGAGTCCATGATTGGATGGGCTAGGCCAGGGCTCTGTTCTTTAGCTCAGCTGCATCCAGGAGCCATGACCTCCGAACAGGACCTTTACCTCCTGCAGGCTCAGTTTCCCCATCTGGAATATATGGTAAGATCCAGCATGTACCACTTGAGGTTAGCCCTTGAAATGGTATACGGTAGGTGCTTAATAACTGTGCCACACTATTAGTAATTATAATTTATTGTCAGAACTTAGGTTTCAGATGCTTCTCTACTGATTGTGAACTCAGACAGAGTTTGACCTCTCTGAGCCTCAGTTTTCCCCGTCTGGAAGATGGAGCTGTGCATACCAACCAGAGGCAGACTTCTGCTGTCCGGCTTCTCCAGCTCCTGATGGCCACGCTGGCAGTGATGGGTAGGCCCTCATGGGGTCTGAAAAGCAGGTCCCTGACCTCTGAATCCTGAAACACTCAGGCAGCAGCAATATTTGGGCATCAAAAGGTTTTTTACTAAAGGGTCCATGGGGTATGGTATGATGGGTAAATTCTGGGAGGCAGTAGAAGTGTCCTGTGGGATTGGGGTACCATGACAGCTGAGCACGTCTGTGGCCCTCTCTGGGGGAACACTTGGCCCTTGGGCCTCCCATCCTGTCCATTGGCCTGAAACCACCATGGCCAGGACCAAAGGCACCTGGAGATGTACTTTCTGCCTCTAAACAACCCAGCCCACCCTTCCCCAAGCAGGGCTTGCTAGGCATGTAAACAGAGTCCTGGGGAGTCCCCAGCCCTCTCAGTGCTGCTTCTTGTGGTGGGCCGGGGGGCCAGGGGGAGGGCGCAGGAAGAAGGCGGGCCACTGAAGGCAGCGGAAGGCCAGCAGGTGGGGGCCCAGCGCATACAGCAGGTTGCACCCGAAGAAGCAGGCCCAGGCGTCATCAGGCACACGGTAGGTGAAGGGCGTGCGCAGGTGCATGGAGGCACCCATGTGCGAGAACTGTGCCTAGTGGCCACACAGGGAGGGTGGATGTCAGGGGCCTGGAGAGAATAAGTCCTAGTATCATCAACACCCCACCCTAGGGAGCCCAGGCTGATGACCTGTTTCCCCTCTCCAGCCCATCTGTCTGCCTCTAAATATTCCTGCCCCTGCATGTACTGTCTGTCCTTGTCCATCTGTCTGTGAGCCTCTCCCCAGCTGTCTAACCAGAACCATCTTCACTCTTTTAAGTGGGCCCTGTTTCCCATCTCTCTGATCTGGGCCCGGCTCTTCCTCCCGCTCTTCCCTACCCCATTTCTGTCCCTGACACAAATCTGGTCCATTCTACCCCAGAGATGTCTTCCTGGTTTCCCCTGCCCAGGCCTGGGCCCAGGCTTTATCACTTTCCATCAGGAACTCAGAAGCAGGCCCTCCAGCTCTGACTGCGCCCTCCACAGCTCAGACATATTCCATGGCTCCCCCAAGCTCAGAGTTGAAAGCCCGCAGCATCTAGCTGTCAAATTCTCTTGCCTCTGCCTTTAACCCATGTTGTGGCTCTACTAAACCACTATCCGCCTATGTGTTTTTATGCTCTTCCCATTCTTGAAATGCCCTTCCCTGCCTAGAGAACTCATACCCATACATCAAAGCCCAAACCCTACGCTCACTCTTCTAGGAAATCTTCCCTCTCTGGAATCCCTCTCAGCCCCTATCCTTCCCTCTCTCTAGTCCTGACCCCATGGAGTTGGGACCCCATGGAGTGTATCTTAGGGTACCAAGCTGAGGGTGGGGCCTCTCAGAGTCTGTTCAGGGAGGGCAGAAGAGCATTTGATGGGTAAGCAGAAACTTTCTTCCCTACTGGTCCACCCACACCTCCCCCTCCCCCCTTCCCCCCCACCTCACCTGGCCAACAGCTCCAGCAAACACCAAGGCCCAGTCAGGCAGCCAAGAACAGCCAGGGACAATGAGGGCATAGACAGCCAGGCCATAGAAGGGCAGCACATAGAACATATACACCAGCATCTAAGGGGCACACGACCAGGAGGATGAGCAGCTGCCCCAGCCAGGTCTCTTGAGACCCCCGAGGTAGAGACCCCAGGGAGGATCTGGCCAGCCTCAGATCCCACCCAGGCAGGACGGGGGCTCTCTGTGCTCCCAACCCTGTGTACACTTTTCTCTATTTCCCTTGGGTATTCCCCCTGCCACATACATACACACACTGAGCCCACCCACATTACTCCGGAAGTGGCATGTGACCCTGGCCAACTGCAAAACTCCAGCCCCCTGGCCATAATGACCAGCGACAGAATGGACTTGTTATTCAGTGATGATGGGCATGTGGGCCAATCAGGGCCTGCCTGAGACTTGTGCTTAAGCTCTGGGGAAATAAGAGCTCAGATTCTTCTGGGGTGGTTAAGTAGGGTGGATGGAGGCCTGGAGCTGCCCAAGGCTGACTCTGCAATCCCACAAAGTGACTACCAGGGAGTGGAGTCCATGCAAAGAAAACAGCCCAGAGACAGAGTTGCCTTAGCTCCTAGGTCCAGCCATACTTGAAGACCATATCTGTCTTCATTTTTGAAGGCAGACATTTTTGGTAGGACAATGAATTTTTTTAACTTAAAAAAAAAAAAATATATATATATATATATATATATATATATTTATTTATTTATTTATTTTGAGATAGAGACAGCGTGAGAGGGGAAAGGGCAGAGAGAGAATCCCAAGCAAGCTCCACACTGCCAGCACAGAGCCCAACACGAGGCTCGAACCCATGAACTGTGAAATCATGCATGATCTGAGCCGAAACCAAGAGTCAGACACTCAACTGACTAAGCCACCCAGGCGCCCTGGTAGGACAATAAACTGGCTTGTGTTTGTGGTGCCTGCCTCAAAGAGGATTTGGTAGACCTCTATCCATGACAGGACCATATGGCCCTCTCCTCCCATCTGCCCTCTCACCTGCACCTTCGGATAGGCCACGGGGTCCCGTAGGTATGGCTCATACTGATAGATGTAGATAAAGCAGGCATCTGTGGGGCAGTCAAGCACCACCTGGGGCAGACAGGCAAACCAACAACCTATCTGAAACATTTTTCCCACGAGAAGCTTTCTCCACCCTCCCAGGCGGGTCCCGTACCCCTTGCTCTGGCCTCCCCTACCCTTGGCTTTTCACTTTGGCTGGGAAGGTTAAAGGGAGTGGGGCTTTGTCATGGAACACTCAGATCAGACTCGGTGAAGAACCTTCCTGGATGATGAGACAGGAGAGCAGTAGCCTCTTTGCACTGGGTAAAGGAACATGGTTGGGGAGGGGACAGGAAAGGGGGCTGGAGGTAGAAGAGAGGCTGGCCACTGCAGACTCACCAGGCCCCGGAAGAGGGTGAAGAACCCAGCAAGGGTGAGGTATATGACAAGGACCAGGTCAACCGGGCGTCGCAGGAGGCCCTTTCTTTGCTCCTCCTGTACCTGTCCCATGGGAGAGAGACAGTGTGAGAAGTCTGGTATCCAACAGGCACTCAATAAAGGCTCATCCCTTCTTTCCTAATGGCCAAGGAGATCCTTCCAAAGAGGGCATATTTTTGACCACAAGGAACTCTAATGGGGGGACACTGAGGTATGCTGGCACAGGGAACTGTCTGGGGGCAGGGCACTTACCACGTGAGGGATACAGCTGGTTGGTGCCCGGGACTGGCCGAAGACCCTCATGCCAGCCCAGCATGGGACCAGCATATAGGGGATGGCCAGGAAGAAGGCAGGTCTGATCTCTGAGCTGTATTTCCCTGTCATAGTAGGAGAGTGGGGGTGTCACTCAGTGAGGATCACCCAGACCTGGCCAGACCTGTAGGTGAATCACACCAGAGTCCCTAGATGGAACTAGTAATTCACAAATGCAATTTTTTTCTCATTTTTTAAAATTTATTTTGAGAAAGACAGAAAGAGAGAGAGAGCAGGGGAGGGGCAGAGACAGAGAGAGACGGAGAGAGAATCCCAAGCAGTCTCCTGTGCTGCCAGTACAGAGCCTGATGTGGGGCTCGATCTCACGAACTGTGAGACCATGACCTGAGCTGAAGTCAAGAGCCAGACGCTTAACTGACTGCAAGCCACCCACGCGCCCCACACAAATGCAATCTTTATTTAAGCTCTAACACCTCTGCCTCCCCAATGCTCATAAGATGGTGTCTATGCTCCTTAGCCTGGCTTGCCTCAATTTACCTTCTGGGTATAGCCTCTATACTTGCTCCCTCTGGATACACCTTGGGTATCCCTCTGGTTCAGCCACTCCACATACTGGTCTGCCTCTCCCCTCTACCTATGAACCTTCTAGGTGCAGGATAGTGACCCAGCCCGAGGAGACAGGATCCCTCAAAGCCAAGTCCTTACCAAGGATGTTTCCTGGAAGAAATACCAGAATGCTCATGATGAAAGATCCCAGCCAGTACAGTCCAAGGTTCCGGTATCTCTTCCTGGGGTCAGGGACAGAGGGGTGACCAACAGATGCCTGTTCCCAAGTCTCAGAGCCCCAGCCAGAGCCCAGGGTCCACCCTGGGCTCCCCAACTCTGGGTCCCTCCCAGTTTTGTCCAGGACAGAAGGGACAACAGGGAGATGAATGAAGGAATGAACAGTCAGACTGTCTGTCCAAGGACAGAGGTGGCTGCCTAGGCACAGGGCAGTACAAGAGAAGAGAGCTGACTATAGCATACACCTGTGACATTCCCTGGCCACTCCTGGCTGGAGCCCTAGAGAAGCCTCCTGATTTCCCCTACGCACACTTCTGGCTCCACTCAGGCTTGGGACCCCACCTGAGAACGTGACCTCCTTCTCATGGTCCAGGTGCCACTCCACCCACCCCATGCACCTTCTGTGGATGGCACCAGCCATGGCCAGGTAGAGGAGGTAGTGAACGGTGCCATCCCAGTAGCAGATGAAGACTCCATGGGCAGTGCGCAAGTATGGCTCTCCCTGCAAGGGCAGGTCAGGGCTCAGATGGGCGACAGGGCAGGAGGCATCCCCAGCTGCCCGCTATGTACCTCCTTGGTAATGAACTCCATGAAGCCCACCATGTAGCCATCTTCCTGGAGAGCAATAAGGAGGTCCACCACCGAGGTGAAGGTGAAGATAGTGAACACTGTGGGAAGAGTGGGCGGGGCACAGCCTGGGTGTGGGAGAGGCCTGAGGCAGCTTTTCTGAGACCCAGATTCCAGGCAAGGATCCTTGTCCAACGACCACTCCCAGTCACCACGCTCCACCGGTCACATGACCCACAGCCCTGCTTCATGAGGAGGCACAGTCCCTGCCTTTGGAAGTCCTCAGGTTGAGAAGGCACTGTCTCTGCCCTCAGGGGATCCCAAAGTGATGAGGAAGTCTTTCAGGGGCTCCCAGTCTGAGGGGAAGATACAGTCCTTCCCTGAAGAGCCCCAGGTCTGAAGGGGGTGGCCCTCTAAGGTTCCCCAACCACCGAGGGTTCTCCAGTCTCTGTGAGCTTCTCCAGTTGGATGGGAGCCCTTCAAGGACCCCCAGTCTGATGGAGGAGGCCCTTGCTCACACAGTTCTCTCTGACTGACTCACCAGCATAGAGTGGGTCATAGTAGATATCACCAGGAGACAAGTTGTAGATAGCCATGAAAAGCAGACCCAGGATCAGGGCACTCATCAATGCCACCCCCAGGGGGCTGTGGAGAGGGAAAACAAGTCAGAGAGGCCAGGCCCAGTGCTGAGGCCCCACCTCGCCCTGGTGAGGCCAAAAGCAGACTCTAAGAAGCTCAAAATGTTGAGGCTGAAGTATCTGTCCATCCAGGAATCGCTCATTCCCTGAAACTGCCCTTTCCCATTACTAGGCTGTTGCCTCAACTGTTTCCCCCTCCAGGAAACTCCTTCCAGAAGTCTCTTCCACTTGGCAAACTCTTACTCATCCTTCATAGCCTATCTTTCATGACTCCTCCTCCAGGAAACCCTCCTTGACTTCTTAAAAAGGATCATTGCCAAACTTAGGCCAAGTACAGGGTGGGCATCAGTCAGTTCTTTGTTTAGGATTTTATTGTTAAGTAATCTCTACACCCAACACGGGGCTCGAACTCACAACCCTGAGATCAAGGGTCACGTGCTTTTCTGACTGAGCCAGCGAGGCGCCCCAACTCTTTCTGACTATACAATTCATCCTGTCACTTGCTGATATGTGTTTAACTCAATTTGCTGTCAGTCATTCAGTCCCACCAAGCCTCTCTGTGGCCAGACCCAGTGCCCAAGCCTGTCAGGTCTCTAAGTGCTCAGCCCTGTACACCTTACTCTCTGAAGCTCCAGACTCCTCCCAGCTAAAGTCCAAATACTTCCATCAACTCCACCCTACCCCTGCCCTGATCTGTCCCCATCAATCTGATAAGGCAGGTTGCATAGATAATAGAAGCCATCTTTGGGCAGCCCCCAACACAAGTGGGCAGAGTGGGGGGTGGGAAAGCTATCCAGGGTCCCACACTCTCCCCTACACTCTCTCCAGACTCCTACCTTCTCATGGACCCCTCTGACACCTGACAATCCCCATCCTGGCCCCAACAATGACAATTATAGTAATCAGGTAAGACCACACAATTTGTAATCCTTAACTGTAACTATGGGATGAGGTCTAGGATTATGTTCATTACACACTGAAGAAACTGAGGCTCCCAGAAACAACCTAGCTCGCCCAAGTTCCAGGGGGATAGAGCCAGGAATTTGTACCCAAGGAGCCAACCCCATAGTCAAGACTCCCCTCTATCCCATGTCTTGAGTTGAGCTAGTTGAGCCCCTGGCTGAGGGGCTTGCAGATGTCTGGTACACAGTGGCAGGATCCACAGGGCTAGGGTCTAGGGTTAGGAGCCAAGGGAGGTCACAATACGTAGGGAAAACAGACTAAAGATAGGGTGGACCAAACCTTAACAGAAAAAAGTCCCAAGCTTGAGATAGGCGATGGAGGGGCCATCTGGCAGGGGTGGTGGAACAGAACGCGCGTCCCTGTGTGCGTGTGTGTCAAGAGCTAGGTCATCAGGACCTTATCTGGGGCAATACTGTGACTGACTTTGGTGAGTCTGGAGCTGGGCACAGCCCTGGGAAAACCCGGGAAACCCTCCAAAACCCTGCCCTTTGGGGAGCTCTGCTTCTCAACCTTTCTCCCCAGGCCCTAAACGTCCCAGGAGCGCCCTCCACCCCCAACACACAGCCCCCTGCCGGGCAGAAAAAGGACTTCCGACTGGGTGAGGGTGTGGGGAGTTCTGCCCTAGCCCCCTTCCTCCAGGCCAGAGCTGCGCAGGAACGCTGGGTTGGGAGAGCCAGGCTAGCCGTCGCGCATCCTCTCTCCCGGCTACCACCAATCCGCCCTGGTCGCCCACCCCCGCCCCCGAGTCCGCCCTGGCCCCTCCCCTTACGCACTGCGAGAGCGCCGAGACGTAGTTGAGCGCATAGGACAAGGGGAGGGCGCCGAGCGACAGAGCGGCGGTCTTGCCGGCAAGCGGCGGGATGTCCATAGCAGCGGCGCCTGTACCCCGGCGCGGCCTCCTGGGCGCCCGTCTCTTCTGCAGTGGCGCGTCTGGGCGGGCGGAGGGAGGGGGGTGCCGGGGACCCGGCCGGTCCCGGCCCCGCCCTGCGCAAAGGTCGCCCCCCGCTGCGCCCTGGTCCCGCCGCAGTTCCGCCACCGCTCCGCTAGCTCCCGGGGAGCCTCTGAGGCCCCTCCTCCTTGAGGCGGCCCCTCTCCCCGCCCCTCTCTCGCTTCACCCTGGCTGGACTCAGCGCTCTTCTCAGCGGCCTTCCCAGCCGCCCAGCCTGTTTCTCTACAAAAAGGTAGAACACCACGTCTCCGGATTCTTCCGCTGTTGAGGCGCGGGTCTGCAACCTTGGGGCCCTGGGCCAGCAACTTCATTCTAAGAGAATTCTTTCTCCGGTCCTCCTTCTGCACTTCTGCATTTTCTGTCCCAGGGCACCGGTGTACCAACCTCGACCCCGAAGAGAAGTCTTTTTAATTCCACATTCCCTAGACCTTCCTCCCCCTAGGATCAAGTGGGCATTGCCCATATGCGCTAATGGAGGAACCTCAGTCGCTTGGACACAGAGTTCCCTTCAGAGCCCTTGGACTTGAGTGTTCACGCAGTGGCCACACACATTTAAGCACGTGTCCGGGTGTGAAGCTTTGACTGCATCTGGGGACTATCTCAAGGCAGGCAGCCAAGATCAAGGGTTGAGGGTCTCTTGAAGGACTCTCTGTGATGTGTTCCATGTAGCGTGGGCACCTTGTGGGCAGCTGAGCCTGCGACCCTGCACAGTGGGTGGGGTCAAAGGGAGGGAGTCCAAAGGGTGTGTTTAGATTGGGTGTGGATTGCTCCAGTTTGGTGAGGAGTTTGGGAACAGTGTTTCTGGCAAGGAGAATAGATCAGGCCTGGGGCCGGTGTGTGGTGGGAGGAACAAGAGGGGAGAGCTGAGGTTCTGAACAGCCTACAGGAGGCTGGGGAAAATGTAAAAGGGTGTGGATGGGGGGTGCTCAGGATCAGGGAGAGGGCGGTACGGTGGGAGAGAGAATTAGGCAGCTGTCTTTGTCACTCCCTCCAACCAGCTTTGGACTCTTGCCCATGTGGTACTTGTGGCTTTGGAAACAACAATAACTGCCCTTGGGGGAGCCCACAGTCTGTGGTTAGGGAATATTCTAACACTCACCCTTTTTCTACACAGCCCCTTGGCCTTATGCCAGCTGGGGCCCATCTCTGAACCTGCCACCAACCTGACAGCCTCCCTCCCTAGTTGTCTATTGCCCATGAAGTTCAGGTTCCTCTGGGTTGACCTGAGGCTCCAGTCTCCTTTCTGGGCTTTTCCCAACTCTAGCAGTACCAACACACGCCCAGGCCTCTTTTCTGTCTGTAAGATGGACCCTCTAGCATTTCCTCACCCCTTAAAGCAGATCCCAGTGTCCCCTCCTCCAGGTACCTTCTCTGCCCAGGGTCCTTGCGGGGCTGATCCCCTGCAGGACCAGGGGTGTCTGGTCTAGCTGTCCGGCAACCTGGCCTTGCATCTGTGTCTGCAATGAGCCACCTGCACAAGCACACTGAATTCAGAGGCCATCTCTTCCAACTCTCCACTTGCCTGGGAGTAAAGTCCGTGGGCTGAGTCTGGCAAGCCTCCCAGTCACTGAGAATTCAATTAAGGGGTGACCTTTACCTGGATGGCAAGGTGCCTGGGACTAATGCCTAGGGTCCCTATCCATGGAAACTCTGGCTCCCTAGAGCTACTCTTGTGCTCAAGCCCGGGGACCCCTGGGCAGCCTCCATGCATGGGAATGTCACCCCTTTGCCCTGCTCTGGGCTGTGTCCATGGAGGGGAGACAGGGTGGCATACATCATTCCAGCCTGGGCTCTGCTGTTGAGACTCCCAGTACCTGGACACTCCCACCCCTGCCCATTAAGACACTCCCCAGGCTGCCTCCATGACCGCACCTAGTTCCTCTTCGCAGCATTTATCAGTCTCAGGTTCACTGCCATGCCAGGGGGCAGATCCTATCCATTCAGTCAGTGTTGTGTTTACTGAATGACAGAATGCAGGCTAGCCCAGAAGCCCAGCTCCAGCTAGAGTTTTCAGAGCCCATGAGCCCACAGGTGTTGAGCAGAACCCACTAGGGGCATGTGTGGGCATATGGGGGAGTTGTGGGGACCCCTCAGATCTCCAAGCCATAATACTTCAAGCAGGGCTCTCGGATTCCTGGGACCCCACCCAAGCTTCTCACTCAGCAGCTGCAACTGAGGAAGAGCCCCAGGTGGTCTCGGCACAAATGGAACGTGCAGGCTCTGAAGACGTAGGCTGCATCTGCCCATAAAGCCACCTCCTGGGGCATGAGCCCCAGGGACTCAAGTGTCTACCCCAATGGCAGGACCCAGGGCAGCTGGGGCAGCCTAGGCTGCAGCTATCACAGGCTAGGCTTGCCGTGTGTGACTGTTGCAGGGAGGAGTCGTCGTCAGCGCCACCTGCTGGCAAGGTGACTGGCATAGGTGTGCCCTGGGTAGACATGCCTCACACTTCTAAGGTCTGGGCCCTGTCTAGGGACCCCTTCCAACGTCCTCCTGCAGCACAGTGCTACACTGGGATGCCCCTGATGTCTCTGGTCCAGGTGCAGCCAGCTCTTGTTTGGCCAGCCACCAGTCCCACTCAGGAGGTCCATGGACGCTCCCCTCAACTCTAACCCAGGATGATGGGGTGGGGGGAGGGAGGCCACAGGCAGACAGGGTCTAGGTGGTTTTCTCAGATTCTTCAAGCACTAGGGAACCTTCCCAGCAGGATCCCAGCCCATCTGCCCAGCCCAGCCCTGCAGCTAAGGAAACAGGAGTGGTTTCTGGTGATGGCAAAACCAGGCTGCCATGGTGGGCGAGCGCTGGAACTTTTAATACACGGCACGACACTCGAGACGACGGGAAGGGCAGGCAGAAATGCAGGCCGGAACATTCCACAGTCCAGGGACGGTCGGTCGTTTGGAAAATACGTTCGTGTGTTTTTCTGGAATACTCAGTAGTAAGGCCGTCTGGGGTTGTTCTGTGGGAGGCAAATAAGATAAAATGGGGAGAAGGGGAGGGGGTGAATACTAAAGACAGCCGTTCCTCCTGCCCAGAACCTTCTAGGGACTACTGAGCTCACCAGAGCTCAGAGGGGAGGGCAGGTGGAAAGGTGTAGAGTTGCTGGTGAGACATTGCCTAGCTAGACTGGGGAAGGAGGGGAAGCTCTGTTACCAGCACTGCCACCCCCCTGTGGAGATTCTGGAGAGCCCAGCCAGAAGCCGTGCGGGAGGCTGGGGACACACGCACCAGGGGGTTAGGTCGGAAGCGGTAGGCCAGCATCATCCTCTTGCGAAAGGCCTCATACTCGTCATCCTCCTTGGAGAGCTCTGCTGGCCGGTCGATGCCAAAGCCGGCTCCATCTACTGTGGTGGTGCCTCTGCAGGGGAATGACAGGGCAGAGTAAGCAGGGGGCCAGGCCAGTGCCAGCAGAAGGGTGGTAGGGGGAGCGTACACTCACTTGTTGACCGGGTTCTTGATGCCCTGGCCCTCTGAGCCCAGCCCGTCGCCCTCCTTCCAGCCCATTTTCATCAGCATCTGATAGCCAATGTTCTCCACCGTCAGTTTGAACTCCTTGTACTCGGAGTAGTCAGGCTCTCGGCCCTCCTGCAAGGCAAGGAGTTGGCTGTCATCTACCAGGGCTACAACTGTCCCAGGTCCCAGCCCTGGCTTGAACAGCCTCCACCCACTGCACTGCCCACAACAACCTCACTGGCTGCTGGGACCACCCGCCCATCTGCCTCCTCTGCACCAGATCAGGTTCCTTGAGAACAGACCAAGATGCTCTTTCTCAGGGTCCCCAGGGCCAGACTTTGTACCAAGCTGCCTGGTGGCCAAGTCAAAGAGGGCAAGGTGATGGGTCACACAGGCCTCACCCACCACAGGAAAAATTAATGGTTCATTAGCAACAAAAAGCCCTATGTTCTGAGGGCAATTCATTACACAGAATGCTAAAACATGTGGTCAATAAGGTGCCTGCCCTGTTGATGAGGTTATGCGGTACAAAAGCGGCTTTACAAAAATCCCCCAAAAGAGGGCATGGGATGTGTCCCGTCAGCTGTCTCTCCTCACGAGCATGAGAACCGCATGGGAGGAATGTGAAGTTCTTGTTCTGGAGAACCCAGTCCTTGGGGACTTCTGCCTGAGAAACGCTTTGCCTGTAAACTGCACTTAATTGGCTCCACTGAAAGCAGAATTTCCCTGAAGCCCTGGGAAATGTTTCTAAAGCGGCAGCTGAGCTGTTATTTGCTAATTCCCTTCACAGACGGTGTCTATCATAAACAGATGCCTCCCGAGGCAAGAGGGCCCAGCTCCTCCTGTGAATGAGGGGGGCCTGGAGGCTGCCTCAGGCGCCTGCCTCGTGATGCTAACAGGAGGGGCTGGAACACTCGAAGGGCTGCCTGCTAGACAGGCCTACATCAGGGGCTGGGGCCCAGGGATGCTCCCAGCTCACCTTGAGGGCCTTGAAGGTTTCCATGAACTTCTCCAGCTCATCTGGTGGCAGGAAGTCTCCAATAAAGTGCTTGCCACGGCCCATCTTTGTCAGCTGCTCGGCCCACTCTGCCCGTAGAGGAGGGAAAGGTGAGACGAGAAAAGGAAGAAGTCAGGGAGTGGGCTGGGTGGTCCCACAGCACGGTATGAGTCTTGTGTGGGGAGGGGAGTCTGGGGCTATGGGGGAATGAGGCAGATGGTTGAGACCCTGACCCAAACCCCTGCTGCTCCAGGCAGCCCTGCTAAGTGCCATGTTCAGACAGCAGTGAACACTTACAAAGAACCATTTCTTTTTCCTCTGAGGAACCTGAGGCGCAGAGAAGCTGAATCTCTTGCCCAAGGTCTTATAGGTTGGGCAGGTGGTTTAAGGCCCCAGTGTGGTGTCTCCAGGTGCCTTCCCGGGCAGGTGAGTGTGGCTTCCTGAGCCTGCAGCACCCTTAGGGCAAGGCCTCAGCTAGGTACCGTGCCCCACCTGCAATGTGCTCTTTGGCTCACCCCGAGTCTTGTCCATCTCCATGCGCCGCAGCTGGTGTTCCCAGGTGCCCAGCTCGCTGTCTACCTCCTCGTCGCTGTCGTAGCCATGCTGGTGCTGCTGCAGTGCCTTCTCCCACAACAGCTGCATGTCCTGCATCGCACGCTTGTGCTGCATGATCATGTCATACATCTGCTGCATCTGCGGGCAGCACATGCCAGTGAGCAAGGCAATGTACCACATGTGCAGGAGGCCAACCCCCTGGCCTTCCCTATGCAGGTCAGGCCCCCTCACCCTTCCCACTTTCTGCCCTCCCTGGGCCGGCACGTGAGCAGGGCTTGGAGCAAGCACTCAAGACAAAGTCCTGTACCAGGCCATGCCCTGGGTTTCTTGGATCCCTGTTTTCAGCAGGGAGGAGCCCTCTCTGCCTCACCCAGTCTGGTATCTGGCCCGAACCCAGCACATCCTGGGCACCCTTGCTGTGGACCAAATGAGGGCACCGCAAGCCCCTGATCACGGAAGGGTTGAAGGAGATGTGACGGGGCCGTCAGGCTGGAGGAGGTGACAAGGGTGAGCTGTCCCTAAGAACCAAGGGTGTGCCTGTAGTTCCCCAGGAAAGCAGCAGAGGCTAAGCCCCTGGCCATAGAGCTCCCTGCCAAGCCAGCCGTCATCCCAACACAGGCAACACCAACTGAGCATTTGTCACATCGTTCAGGGCGCCCAGTGCTAGCCAGGCCTGTCCTGTACTGGATGTTGGAGGGCACTGGAAGGAGAGCTTAAAATGGAGACTACCTAGTCAGGAACAGCCCACGAGCATGTCGGGGAGTAGTTGTGGAGCATCAGCCTCAGGGGCTGCCCAGGCAGTGTGAGGACTGAGCCCTGGGTCCAATTGCAGGCTGGGAAGGGCCTTTGGGGGGTGAAATGCCATTGACAAGGGCGTGCCTATCCAAGAACCTCTCCACTGATGGTGGGATCCACCCAGCACAGGGAGGCTCAGAAAGAACAGAACATGACCACTGTCTTGTGAGGTGAGGGGACAATACTCCGTTAGCCCCTTTGGAGCCTGCCTGCTCTATGCCACACAGACTTACCTCCTGTTGCTCCTTTAGCTGCTTCTTCTGGGCATCTGACAGCTCTGTGACACCCACCAGACCTACAGGCTTCCCTTTCTCATAGCCAAGCCCCTTGAGGTCCTGAACTGGAAATAAGACACAGGCTGATCAACAACGGATGGACAGGTCCAGACCTGCTCCTGCATGTGGTACAGCGTCCATGCGCTGACGACATCTGAGGCACTTAGCGCACATGGCACAAGGCCTTCACATCGCAACAGTTGGTATCCTGTGTCACGTGATGATCCCAGGGGCCTCATCGTGCTGTCACGTGCATCTAGTGTCACCCTCACATGACCTCTCCAGGCAGGCTCTATACCCCTATGTGTAGATGATGACATCAGAACTTAGAGGTCCAGGGCCTCCCTCAAGGTCACATATCTAATGGGTGACATGAGGGGGACTTTGCAAAGGCAAAGACAGGAGAGGAGAGATAAACATGTGCCCGTGTGTGTGTGTGCATTCACACACTGACTCTTAGAGATAAGCCCTGCAGGGAACAGACACCCAGTGTAGACACACGAGGGCTTAGAGTCTGGCATAAGACTCAGCTCTGTGTATAGCTCTGTTAGCTCCTTCTGGGGAAGCAGCCGACCATCCTCAAAGCAACTGACATTTAATTTGGCATCAGCTTTGGAGCTTGGCTGGAGCCAGCAACACTAATCCACATGGAGATGCTGTGACAGCCCCATCTGGGTGGCGGAAACAACCACCCCTCAGGCGGTGGCTTCCTGGGGGAGGAGAAGCTGGGCAGAGGGGGATACAGAGGCCCTTCTGGTATGTGCAAAGAGCCAGATTCTCCTAGCTCACCAGGGCTGGGGCTTCACCTGCAAGAACCACTCACAAGTGCTTCTTGAGCCCATGTTTATTCCCCAATACCTCCTGGAAGGTCTGTGTGGGAGCCCTGTGGAGAGGGCAAGGGAGTCAAGGTCTGAGCAGCCTGCTGTGTGCCTGGAATGTACCCAAAGTCCCCCTCCTCCAGTCACTTTACCAGCAAGCAAGCAGGTGGGGGCTGTTCACACCCTCCCAGGGACGACACAGGCCAGTGAGACCTAAACCTGGATATGTGACTTCGGAGCCTGTGCACTAGACGACAGGGGAGGCCTCCTCACCAGCTGGGAGCTGGGGCCAGACCTCAAGGACATGGTTTCAGAACTGTGGCACGCACACATCAGAACAAGACTCACGGCACAGCACCCTTCGTTATAGGGGGGCACCTGAGTTCGGCATTTGACAGCAATCTGACCCTAGGCAGAGATGCTACCTGGAACCACAATGAGTACTAGAATCTTCACTAGCTTTTCTCCTTGGACAAGGGAAGCACTGAACAGACAACCTCCAGAACTGGATGGGAAAGGCCAACAGGCTAGCTAGCCATGTGACTTGGGTAAGCTGTCTTCCCTCTTGGTCCATCATAAATAAAATAAACGTAGGTGTCAGCACCAGAGCACATATGACTCCTCTATGTATCTGTGTGTTCAGGGGTGAGGGAGGTTGAGACGGTTCTGTGTGCAGGGCAGGCTGTGTGGAGGGCAGTGAGACAGATGCCGTAAGATAGCCTCTCTCAGTCACCGATTATCACCTGCAGAATGTGATGACAACAAACTCCCCACTCTACTGGCCGCTTTGTGGTAGAAAATGAGAAACAAGACCACATGTTGGCCATCTCTGAAACTGTCAAGGAGGCAGATGTTGCAGTTGATTGTGCAAAACTGTGGCAATTATGGTGCTTATCATCATGCATTTCTTGAGCTTTCTATGACAAGAATGAATCCAAGTTCTTTAAAGCTTAAGGGAGATAGCAGGATTGATCTACATGCTGTGTACAAGGCACTCGCCTTAGATACGAAGTCACAAATAAGTTGAAAGTGAAAGGATGGAAAAATGTATTTCATACAAATAGCAACTGAGAGAGCTGGGGTGGCCATACTAGCATCAGACAAAATAGACTTCCGGTCCAAAAAGGTTACAAGAGAAAAAGAAGGATGTTCTATATTGATAAAAAATGTAAAACGGAAAGAAGATAGAACTTGAGGCACTTGGGTGGCTCAGTCTGCTGAGCATTTGACTCTTGATTTTGGCTCAGGTCATGATCCCAGGGATGTAGGATCTCGCTGAGCGTGGAGCCTGCTTAAGATAGATTCATTCATTCATTCATTCATTCATTCTCATTCTCTCTCCCTCTCCCTCTCTCTCGGCACTGGGTGGCTTGGTTGAGTGTCTGACTTTGGGTCAGGTCATGATCTTGAGGTTCGTGGGTTTGAGCCCCACATTGGGCTCACTGCTGTCAGCCTGTCAGCCCACTCTCTGCTCCTCCCTCACTTGCGCTCTCCCCAAAATAAATAAATATTAAAAAAAAAAAAAAGATTCTCTGTCCCTCTCCCCCACTTGCACGTGTGCGCACTCTCTCAAAAAAAAGACATCCCCCACACCCTACCTAACAAAAGAGCCTCATGATATATGAAGCAAAAATTGACAAAATTGAAGGGAGAAATGGACAGTTCAACAATAGTAACTAGAGATGTCAATACCCCATTTTTCATATCAATAAGGATATAGAAGATTATAGAAGATTAAACTCTACACCAGCGATGCCTAACAGATGTATACAGAACGTGCAATCCAGCAATGGCAGAAGACAGTCTTCTTGTGTGCACATAAAACATTCTCTAGGAAAGATTACATTTAGATTACAAAATGAGTTTCAATACATTTTAAAAGACTGAAATCACAAAGTATCTTTTCTGATCACAATGGAATCAAACTAGAAATCATTAACAGAAGGAAAACTGGTAAACTCACAAATATGTGGAAATTGAACAACACCCTCTTAAACAATCAATAGATCAAAGAGGAAGTTACAAAGAAAGATTAGAAAATAAGAGATGAGGGGCACATGCGTGGCTCAGTCAGTTAACCGTCTGTCTTCCATTCAGGTCATGATCTCATGATTTGTGAGTTCGAGCCTTGCGTGTCTCTCTCTCTCTCTCTCTCTCTGCCCCTCCCCTGCCTGTGCTCTTGCTCTCTCAAAAAATATATAAACTTAAAAGATCTCCAATTAATAACCTAACTGTCCACCTTAAAGAACTAGAAAAGGAAAAGCAAACTAATTCCAGAGCTAGCAGAGGGAAGGAAATGAAGATTAGAATCAAGATACAGGAAATAGGAAGTATAAATATGGTACAGATGGGGCACCTGGGTGGCTCAGTCAGTAAGCATCCAACTCTGGCTCAGGTCATCATCTCCAGGTTTGTGAGTTCGACCCCCGCATTGTGCTCTCTGCTGTCAGTGCAGAGCCCCCTTCAGATCCTCTCTCCCCCTTTCTCTCTGCCCCTCTCCTGCTTGCGAGCATGCACATGCTCGCTCTCTCAAAAATAAAGAAGAAGAAGAAGAAGAAGAAGAAGAAGAAGAAGAAGAAGAAGAAGAAGAAGAAGAAATAGAAGAAATATGGTAGAGTAAATCCATAGAATCAAAAGTTGTTTTTTTTTTAAAAGATGAACAAAATGACATACCTTTAGACAGATTACCTAAGAAAAAAGAGAAAAAACTCACTAAAATCAGAAATCAAAGAGGGAGGGAATATTACTAATGATTTTATAGAAATAAAAAGGGATTGTAAAAGAATACTATGAACACCTAGAAGCCAACAAGTTGGATAACCTAGATGAAGTGAACCAATTCCTAGAAACCCGTAAATTACCAAAACTAGCTCAAGAAGAAATAGAAAATCTGAATAGACTTAAAACAAGGAGATTGAATCAGCAACCAATAACTTCTCATCGGGGCGCCTGGGTGGCTCAGTTGGTTGAGCATCCGACTTCAGCTTAGGTCATGATCTTGAGGTTCATGAGTTCAAGCCCTGCATCAGGCCCACTGCTGTCAGTGCAGAGCCTGCTTCAGATCTTCTGTCCCTCTCTCTCTCTGCCCCTTCCCTGCTTGCACTCTCTCTCCCAAAAATAAATAAATCTCTAACACACACACACACACACACACACACACACACACACACACACACACACAATACCTCCCAACAAAGAAAAGCCCTGAACCAGATGGTGTTACTGGTGAATTCTACCAGACATTTAAAAGAATAACTCATGCTAATTCTTCTCAAACTCTTCCAAAAAATTGAAGGGAACATTTCCTAACTCATTTCAAAACACTACTATTACCCTGATACCAAAAGCAGACAAAAACACCACAAGAAAACTAGAGATCAATATTCCTTATGAATATAGATGCAGACAGACGCAACAAAATACCAGCAAACTGAATACGATCACATGGTAAAAGGATTATGCACCATGACCAAGTGGGATTTATCACAGAAGTGCAAAGGTGGTTTAAATAGTTCTGATACCAATTCCAAATGTGTGTATGGTCGGGGGTGTGGGGGGAGAGGAGAGGGTTCCCCACACCAACAAGCAATTCTCAGACACCTGCTGGGTGTCCTGTAGTTTAGTTCAGTTCTATCACTATCTACCAGGAGGTAGCATCAGATTTCATGGGTTAAGGGGTCAGTCTTACAAGACTGCTCCTCCCTCCCACATCAACTTTAGATGCCAACTGCAAGCCCAAGTCATCACCTATGCTTCTAACTGGCTGTAGATCAGAGGGTCCCACAATCCCCTCTCTGGATTCAATTAATTTGCTAGAGTGGCTCATAGAACTCAGAGAACACTTTACTTACAAGATGATTGCTTTACTTATATGTCATAAAAGGATGTAAGTTAGGAAAGCCAGGTGGAAAAAACAAGGCATGGGGAAGGGCAAGGTATGGGGCAAGTGCCCAGAGCTTCTATGCCACTGAGCATGCCACTGTCTCTGAACCTCCGTGTGTTCATCAACCTGGAAGCTCTCTGAACCCTGTCTTTTGGGTTTTTTTATGGAGGCCTCACTGCATAGGCATGATTGATGAAATCATTAGCCGCTGATCAATTCAACCTCCAGCCCCTTTAACCTCCCTGGATATCAGGGGGTGGTGGGACTGAATGTTCCAACCTTTTACTTATGGTTGGTTCCCCTGGCAACCAGCCCTGATCCTTAGGTGCTTTCCAAAAGTCACCTCAGTAACATAAAATCCAGTTGTGGTAGAAAGGGGCTTATTAATAACAAGACACCCATTTCACCTTTATGGCCCTGAAGCATTTTCATGATCTGAGGACGGAGACCAAATAATACAACAAAAGATGCTCCCATTGCTCTTATCACTCAGGAAATTCCAAGAGTTTTGGGAGAACTGTGAGCCAGGAACTGTGAACAAAGGCCAAATACATATGAGAAATATTACTTTGGTCACCTGAATGGTCAAATAGGTATTTCTTATAAACCACAATATCGCATGGTTCAATATAAAAAAATTAACCAGTGAAACACGCGTTAGCAGACTAAAGGAAAAAAAAAAACATCCAATCATTTCAATTGATGCAGAAAAAGCATGTGACAAAATCTAATACACCTCCATGATAAAAACATTAAATAATCTAGGAACAGAAAGGAACTTCCTCAACATGATAAAGGTCACATATAAAAAACACATAGCTAGGGTCACCTGGGTGGGTCAGTTGGGTGGGCGTCCAACTCTTGGTTTTGGCTTAGGTCATAACCTCACGGTTTTAAGGGTTTGAGCCCTGTGTCAGGCTCTGTGCTGACAGCTTGGAGCCTGTTTGAAATTCTCTCTCTACCCCTCGCCCAGCTCATTCTCTATCTCAAAATAAATAAATAAACTTAAAAACAAAAAACAAAAAACATAGCTAACATTACACTCAATAGTGAAAGGCTAAAGTCATTCCCCCTCAGATCAAAACAAGGTACGGATGCCCATTATTCCCACCTCTATTCAAATAGTACTAGAAGTGCTAACTAGAAGTTCTAGCAATTAGGCAAGAAAAAGAAATAATAAGAGGGATCCCACTTGGAAAGGAAGAAGTAAAATGATCTCTATTTGTAGATGACATGATCATAATTATACACAGGAAAACCTAAAAAATCCATGAAAAGATTGTCAATGCTAATAAATGAATTCAGGAAAGCTGAAGGATCCAACGTCAACATGCAAAAAAAATCAGTTGTATTTCTATACATTAGCAACAAATAATCCTAAAAGAAAATTTTAAAAGCAATTGTTTAAAAGGCATTAAAAATATAAATCACTTAGGAATAAAGTTAACTAAGGGGGTATAAGACACATACAATGAAAACTACAAAACATGGTGAAAAATTAACAAAGACCTAAGTCAATGGAAAGACATCTTGTGTGCACAGACTGGAAGACTGGTTGTTGTTGGTGGTGGTGTATTTGTTGTAAGAAAGACTTAAATACTGTTAATGTGTCCATACTGTCCAAAGCAATCTACAGACTCAGTACAATCTCTATCAAAATTCCAACTGTTTTTACGAAATGGAAAAGCGCATCTGAAAATTCAAGACCTTCAATAGCCAAAGCTTGGAAAAGAACAAAGTTGGAAGATTCACACTCTCAATTTCAAAACTTACTACAAAGCTACAATAATCAAAATAGTTGGTACTGATCTAAGGATAGACATACAAACCAGTATAATAGAATACAGAGCCCAGAAATAAACCCTTACATCTCTGGACAATTGAGTTTTGACAAGGGTGTCAAGACCATTCAATGGGGTAAGAAAAGCCTCTTCAACAAATGGTGCTGCAACACTGGATCTCCACATGCAAAAGAATAAAGTTGGATCCTTAGCTTATATCATATATAAAAATTACCTCAAAATAAATCAGAGTTCCAAAACATAAAAAAAACCCAGAACATAGGGGCAAATCTTCGTGACCTTGAATTTAGCTTTGGTTTCATAAATGAAACCAAAAGCACAGGCAACAAAGGGAAAAATAAACCAAACTCTGTGAAAATTTAAAACTTCTGTGCATCAAAGGACACTATCGAGGGATAAAAAGACAATCCACAGAATGAGAGGATGCATTTGCAAACCATGTATCTGAATAGGGGGTTAATATGCAGAATATATAAAGAATCCGTACAACTTAAGAACAAAAAGACATGCCAATTTAAAAGTGGGCAAAGGACTAAAACAGATGTTTCTCCAAATAAGCTATACAAATGACCAATTAGGACATGAAAAGATGATCAACACCATCAGACATTAGGGAAATGTGATTCAAAACTACAACGTGATTCCACTTTATACCTACTAGGACGGCTATTATAAAAAGGCAAAGATGTGGAGAAATGGGAAGGCTGTGCAGGGTTGGTAGGAACAGAAAATGGCGTACTTGCTACAGAAAATAGTTTGGTGGACCTTCAAAGAGTTAAAGAGAATTACGATATGGTCCAGTGATTCCACTCCTAGGTATGGACCCAAGAGAATCAAATCACGGATTCAAATGGTACTTGCAGACCAAAGTTCACAGCAGCACTATTCACAGCTACCAAAAGGTGGAAACCCATGTGTCCATCAACCGATGAATGGATTAAGTGCAGTCCAGCCATAAAATGGAATATTACTCAGTCATAAGAAGGAATGAAACTCTGATACATGCTATGCTAGAACACAGATGAACCTTGGAAACATTCTGCTCAGTGAAAAAAGCCAGACTATCCTGACAGAGGAGGGGGAAGGGGGTCAGCCCACCTGACAGAGGTGAGGGAGAGGCGTCTACATCCCTCTGTACCAGCTCGGCGGGTGGGAGTTCCACTTTGTCCTCTTCAGGCCCCCACCGGCTCTTTCGCTTCTTTTTCACAGTGGCTGTGGTGGCCGGCTTCCCAGGGATGGTTGGAGCTGGGGTGACTGCAGGCGAGGGGGCAGATGAGGCAGGGCAGGCAGCAGCTGGGGGTAAGGACCCTGATGGGGTCTCAGGAGGGGATTTGCGTTTCAGGCTGAGGTCGGGTGCCATGAGAGTGCCTGTGGGGCCAGCCTTAGCTTTCCGGAACTCCTCCAGCTTCTGGCGGTAGTATTTGTACCCTTGGCTGTTGGGTTCGTATAGAAAGCTGCAAAGGAGAGTGGGGGGCACACCATCAGCTGGGCCCAAGCTCCCTGCCTGATTCTGGGCAGGAGCAGCTTGGGCCTTGTGCACACATGCTCAGGTTAGCCAGGGTTATGGCTTGAGGATTGAGGTCTCCACCATGACCTCCTGCACTGCCAGGCTTTAGTGGCTGCTGGCTCCGGGAGCCCAAGCTTGAGGAACAGTGTGACATACTCAGAGCTTGTCACCATGCCACTCCTATGAGCACTGGTCAAAGTCCCTATGCCAGCGCTATCAGATACCCATCACAACATAATTGATCCCGTTTCCAAAAAAAGGGGCGGGTTCTCTCAGACCTTCCCCAGGCTCTGTAGGGCTTCCTCCCCTGCTGCTCTAGATGAGCACACTGGTGCCTTCAAGAAATCCTGAGTTGGAAGAGACACCTGGTGCTCGAAAGGCAAGATCCGTCCCAAACCTGACAGCTTGGCACATCTGTGCTTCTCTCTGATGTATCCTTGAGAGGCATCAATAGCAAATGGAGCCAAAACAAAACTCGGAATGGATAGGGACTGCACTCCAACCGAAGGGCAAAAGCCCCCACCTCACTGGAAGCCGAGGGTCCCCTTGGTCCCCCCTCCCACCCCCGCCACTAACCCCAGTCCCAAGTGTGAAGCAGGCAGAAACTACAGCTCCCTCTGCACCTGCCCAGCATCTCTCAATTATGCAGGTCTTGAGCTGACAGTCCTAATTCTGGGGCCCACAACAGAGGGAAGAGTCACAGCTCAGTTCCACACAGCAAAATCTGTGTATAGCATGGGCTACACAGGTCTCAACAAGAGGGGCTAGACCTGCACTCATGAACCTGGAGGTTCTGGTTGCAGCATAATACTGTGCTCTAAAGCAGTGGGCAGGCTCGAGGATGCTGTAAATTCTTTTCATACAAAAGAATGATAGCAGAAAGAAACCCCAAAGACTGTTTCTATGTGTCTCCATGAGAGCCAGGAAGGGGTAGAAGGATCCCAGCCGTGCTAACACTGGTACCTAAGGTGGCATAAAAGGACGGGGAGATGGTGGCATCTCCTTTGTACTCCTTCATACTTCTTCACCCCAGAAATACACAATGTGAACAGATCTACTTCTATTAAAGAGATTGAGTGGAGCACCTCTGGCTATTCAGTTGGTAGAGCATGAGACTCTTGATCTAGGGGTTGTGAGTTCAAGCCCCACGTTGGGCGTAGGGATTAAAAATAAAATCTTTTAAAAAAAGAAAAGAAAAGAAAAGAAAAGAAAAGAAATTGAGTAAGAACATTTCAAAAACAGAAAGCACCAGACCTAGAGCAGTTCACTGACGAAAATACCACACATTTAAGGAAGAAATTATATCAATTCTCTACAATCCCTTTCACAGGACAGAAACAGAGAATACTTAACTTATCCAATTACCCTAATACCAAAACCAAAGATTTTGTAAGAAAACTACAGATCAATATCTCTAATGAACACAGATATAAAAATCCTCAACCAAATATTAGCAGACTGAATCTACAAATGTGTAAGAATTACAGGGGGATGGGGGGACAGGCAAAATAGGTGAAAATGATGAAGAGATACAAACTTCTGGTTATAAGTCAAGGGGGGTGAAAAATACAGCATAAGAAATATAGTCAACAACAGTGTAATAACTTTGTGTGGTAACACATGGTAACTACACCTCTCGCAGTGACCATTTTGTAATGCATATAATTGTCAAATGACTATATTGGACACCTAAAACTAGGTATTATGTGTCAGCCGTATCTCAAATTAAAAATTTTTGAAAATTTTTGAAAAAGTATACATCACAACCAAGTGGTATTTATTCCAGGCATGCAAAGCTGGCTTAACATGATCATATCAATAGCTGCAGAAAAAGCCTTTGACCAAACCCAACACCCATTAGTGATAAAAACACTCAGTGAACTAGAAACATAAGAGAACTTTCTCAATTTGATAAAGAGTGTCTACAAAAAACCTATAGCTAGCATCATACTTAATAGTGAGAAACTAGAAGTTTCCCCACTTAGGAACAAGGCCAGAATATCCCACCCCAATGTTTTCAACACTGTACCAGAAGTCTTAGCTAATGCGAACAGCAGATATACCAACTGAGAAAGAAGAAATGAAACGATTTTCAAGTAACATCATCTATGTAGAAAAAATAGATTAAAAAACTGTTGGAACTGGACAGCCTGGCTGGCTCACTCAGTTAATCGTCTGACACCTGATTTTGGTTCAGGACATGATCCCAGGGTCATGGGATTGATTCCCATTGGGCTCCGCGCTAAGCACGGATCCTGTTTAAGATTCTCTCTCTGGGCACCTGAGTGGCTCAGTTGGTTGGGTATCCGACTCCAGATTTTGGTGCGAGTCATGATCTCACGATTCGTGGGATTGAGCCCCACATAGGGTTCTGTGATGACAGAGTGGAGCTTGCTTGGGATTCTGTCTCTCCCTCTCTCTCTGCCCCTTTCCCGCTTGTGTGTGCATACACACTCTCTCTCAAAAATAAACATTAAAAAAAATTTTTTTTTTCCTCTAAGAGAAAAAAAAAATTTTAAACTCCAAGAATAAGTAATTGTAATAAGGCTGCAGGATACAAGGTTAATATACAAAGCTGGTGCTTTTCTATACACCAGCAATGAACAAGTGGATTTGAAATTAAAAGCGCAATACCATTTACATTAGTACACAAAAAAATGAAGTACTTAGGTGTAAGTCTACAAAATATGTACAAATTCTGTATGATGAAAACTAGAAAACTCTGATGAATGAATTCAAAGAACTAAATAAGTGGAGACATATTCCTTGACTCAATATCGTCAAAATATTAGTTCTTTCCAATTTGATTTATAGGTTCGATGCGATCTGAGTCCAAATCCCAACAAGTTATTTTGTAGGTATTGACAAATTGATTCTAAAGCTTACATGGAGACAAAAGACCCAGAATATCCAACACAATATTGTAACAAGAACAAAGTTGGAAAACTGACACTACCAGACCTAAAGGCCTACTGTCATATCAAGGCAGTGTGGTATCAGTGAAATAACAAATAGATCAACAGAACAGATGAAGAAGGGCCCAGAAATAAACCCATATAAACATGGTCAACTGATCTTTGACAAAGGAGCAAAGACAGTCCAATGAGGCAATGACATTATTTTCAACAAATGATACTGAGGAATTGGACATCCACATGCAAAAAAAAAAAAAAAAAAAAGCCCAAAACAAAATGCATCTAGACACAGACCTCATACCCTTCACAAAAATTAACTAAAAATGGATCATAGACTTATGATGTAAGGCTATAAAACCCCTAGAAGATAATATAGGCAAAAACCTAGATGACCTCATGGATGGCAATGACTTTTTAAATATGCTAAAGTTATAATCATGAAAGAAATTGATAAGCTGGACTTCATTAAAACTTCTGCTCTGCAAAAGACAGTTATGAAGAGAAGATACACCATTGACTGGGAGACAATACTCGCAAAAGACACATCTGATAAAGGACTATGAGACAAATTATATAAAGAACTCTTACAACTCACAATAATAAAACTGGGGCGCTCGGGTACCTCAGTTGGTTAAGCATCCAACTTTGGCTCAGATCATGATCTCAGTTTGTGAGTTCGAGTTCCGCATTGGGCTTTGCACTGAAAGCTCAGAGCCTGGAGCCTGCTTCGTTTTCTGTGTCTCCCTCTCTCTCGTTGCCCCTCCCCTGCTTGTGCTCTCTCTCAAAACTAAACATTTTTTTTTTTAAAATGTTTATTTTTGAGAGACAGAGCGCAAGCTGGAGAGGGGCAGAGAGGGAGGGAGACAGGATCCGAAACAGGCTCCAGGCTCTGAGCTGTCAGCACAGAGCCCGACGCGGGGCTTGAACCCACGAACCGTGAGATCATGACCTGAGCCAAAGTCAGACGCTCAACCGACTAAGCCACCCAGGCACCCCAAAAATAAACATTAAAAAAAAAAACAACCCAGTAAGAAAACAACCCAGTTAAAAAAAACACGCCAATAATTTTAACAGACACTTCACCAAAGGACATATACAGAGGGCAAATAAGCATATGAAAAGATGTTCTGCATCCTAGGTCATCAGGGAAATGCAAATTAAAAAACACTCAGAGACCACTACACATTATTAGAATGGCCCAAATCCAAAACACGGGGAACATCAAATGTTGGCAACATGTGGAGCAACAGGAACTCTCACTCACTGCTGGGAAAAATGCAAACGATACAGCCACTCTGGAAGACAGTTTGGCAGTTTCCCACAAAATCAAACATACCATACACTCTAGCAATCACGTTTCTTGGTATTTACCCAAGAGTTGAAAACTTACGCCCACCCAAAAACCTGCACACAGATGTTTACAGCAGCGTTCTTCACAATTACCAAAACTTGGAAGCAACCCAGATGTCCTGCAGTAGCTGAATGGACAAACAAACTGTGGTACATCCAGACAGTGGCATATTACTCAGTGGTAAAAAGAAATGAACTGTCAAGCCATACAAAACCACGGAGGACTAAATCTTAAATGCATGTTACTAAGTAAAGGAAGACTATCTGAAAAGACTACATACTATACAACTCCAATCATATAACATTTTGAAAAGGACAAACTATGGAGTCAGTAAAAAGATTAGTGGTTGCCAGGAGGAAGAGGGGATAAATAGGCAGAACATGGCTGATATCAGGGCAATGAAAATACTCTGTATGACACCATAATGACGGATACAGGTCATTGTACATTTGTCTAAATTCACAGAATGTATAACACCAAGAGTGAACCCTAATGGAGACTATGGACTTTGGGTGATTATATCAATACAGGTTTGTCAATTGTAATAAATGTACTACTCCAGGGGCACCTGGGTTACTCAGTTGGTTGAACGTCCGACTCTTGATTTCAGCTCAGATGGCCTCAAAGTTTGTGAGATCGAGCCCTGCGTCGGGCTCAGTGCCAAAAGCACAGAGCCTGCTTGGGATTCTCTTTCTTCCTCTCTCTTAGTCCCTTCCCAGCACGCATGGTCTCTTTCTCTCTCAAAATAAATAAAATAATAAAAATAAATAAATAGATAACTCTGGCAGGAAATGTTGATAAGAGGGGAAGCCGTGCATGTGCAGGAGCATATGAGATATCTCCATGCCTTCCCTTCAATTTTGCTGTGAACCTAAAGATACTCTAAAACAATGACATCTTAAAAAAAAATTAAGAGACAAAAGCAAAAACTTTTTCAGAAGAACAGTTGGCTGGATTTCAAAAAGATGCTTGGCACCAGAAAGGTTAGGATATAGATTTAAAGCTATTTGGTTCCTCTAAGAAAAGCTGACCTGTGGGATTTGCTTACTGGTGCAGGTGGGAAGCTCCTGACAGGGTAGGTTTTCTCTAGGCTCACAGGCCCCAACTTGGCCTCAGCTGCTGGTTTGCACTGAGTCTCCTCCAAGTTGCCCCCAGAGGCAGCATCCAAGAGCTCCCTGTGGGTCTGTCTGTGGTGATGGTAGAGTTAACAGCCGCCATTTGACCTGGGCTCCAGTCAAGAGTGCAGGGGATTGTACAGCAAAGATTCCCTTGGGTAGGAGCGAACCTGCCCCTCGGTTAATCAAACTTAACATGTTGGTGTCTTTCGTTCCAGTCTTTCTTCTCACTGTAGATTTATCTGAATGGTGCCGTGATTCTATTTTCTATGTTTGTTTTTTTTTTTAATGTTTATTTATTTTTGAGAGTGAGAAAGAGCATGAGTTGGGGAGGGGCAAAGAGAGAAAGACACAGAATCTGAAGCAAGCAAGCTCCAGGCTCTGACCTGTCAGCCCCAATGCAGGGCTCGAACCTACGAACCGTGAGATCATGACCCGAGCCAAAGTCGGACGCTTAACAGATTCAGCCACCCAGGCGCCCCTCTATTTTCTATACTCTGATTTAAAAGATTTTTTAACTTGACACATAAGGCTTTCCTGTTAAAACGGCATGGAGTGGTAGTGAAAGCACATCCTCCCACTGGTCTCCTTTGCCTATTTCCTCCCTTGGGAGAGGCCAGTAACAGGGCTTTGAAAAGAACAACGTGGCTCACCTGGGTGACTGGTTAGAGTGGCACATGGCTTGTGGTGGATGCTGTACTCGCTGCTACAACCTTCACCCACATGCCTTCTGATGGCCGCGATTCCACTGAGGAGATGCAGTTATTAAGAATTTAGCCCATTGAGGCTGGACATTAACGTGTTACTCATTTTTTAAGACTATGGATGAGAATGTACTTAACATTATTTCTGGGGCAGCATCTCAGAAGTGGCATGACTGGTCAAAGGAATGGGTGTTTCCAGCTTCTTTATAGATGAGCAGTTGTTACAGATATGTTTCCCACAACACAAAGCTTGCTGGTGTGTGCCTGGCCCACACGAGGAATCAGGAGGGCAGGGAAGGGCCAAGAGAGGCAAATACATGAGCTGCTCCTGTTAGATTTGGAGGTGAAAGAAGATGCCTCACACTTGATTCCATGCGAAGATTAAACAGATCACACTGCTCACCTTGAGCTACTTCCCCACCGGGCACTCTAGGTTTTGCCCTTGCCCTGGTTGCCCCCTTCTTCCCTCTGGCCTCCACCACAGTAAAACCCAACGAGTTGGGCAAACACCAATGAAGCACAGAGGAACCAGAGCTGCATGCGCTGAGGGCATCTGTCAGTTCTGACCCCAGAGGAAAGGTCTGGCCAGTGCTGCCGGGCCCTGGACCCCTCTGACCAAGGAGAGAGCTTGGGCTTGCAGCCTTGACAGAAATCCACAACCTTGCTCACTTTGCCTGCTGTAGATTCTCACGGTCAGCTCTACTTATGATGAGCGATGGTAAACTAAGTATCTTTCTTAACTAAACCTCCTTAGGTAAATGAGGCTTAAAAAACAAAAAAAGGTACAGAGACTTTTAAGTAGACTATTAAGTCAATGCTGGTTTGGGGGGTGCAGAATGACAGCTGGTATCACAATAATGTCAGGAGATCTCAGGTGGGTCTTTAGGCTAGGCAGACCCCTCTCTTGAACTCCAGACCCAAACACCCCACGGCCCCCACCAGGGTACCACGGCCCAGGTACAGCATGCAGGGATACCTGAACTCCCCAGCAGCCTTCTCCATGCTCTGGTCCACCGAGTAACTGAGCCATGGCCCTCCCCTCCACTAGCCTGCAAGGTTCTATCAGCCCCACTTCCTGATGTTCCTCCTCTGCTGGTGTGCTTTGGCCTGGCGTGTCTAAGCACCCTCCACAACTGTGGCCAGTGACCTTGGAGGCACAGTTCACCCCATCACGCTCTCTATGTGGACGTTCCAAAGGTGCTCAGTGAACACGTGAGCCCTGCTTGGCTCCAAGGCCCACCTGCACCGCACACACTCACCTGCACCGCACACACTCACCTGCACTCCCAACCGCTATGGCACAGTACCTGCATCTCTGCTGCTTCACTCCTGCTTCCTTTGTCCTGAGTGCCCAGCCACTAAATCAACTAGCCCAGACTGTTGCTCCTGGACTTTTTGTTACACATGCCATCATATCTCTTCACTCTCTGAGTTGGAACCTATGTTATTTATGGCCAAGAACATCCTCATGGGTGCAACACCTCCACACTGAGTTCAGCATCCACCTCATAAGCCCCTGCTGGTCCCTACCTAGCAGCAGTGACTTCCCAACACCCCCACTCCAACAACCTGCCGCCAAGGAACCTCCCCTAGAAAGGAGGAAGTGCAGAACCCACCCAAAGAATGCACAGGTACACACAGACCCAGCCTGAGGGGATGGGATGTGGCTGCGTGGCTGGAGACAGCAGGGAAGTCAGGCTGCTTGTCCCATACCTTCCGTGGAGCCTGCGCACAGGCTGAGGGTTCCCGCTTCACACAGCCTAAGGCACCACATTCCCACTTTCCTCACATTCCTTCACTGTCAACATCTGATCCTATAAAAGTACAAAGTCAAAAACGGGAAGAGCCTGGCTCTCTGCCCAAGAGCCTGGCTTACTCTTAGCCTAGGGCTGCCATCTCTGTAACAAAGGGAGCCTGGCAAGCACCAGAGACTTTCTCTATAAGGCACGTGGAAAATAGAAGACCCCAAAGGCCCTGCACACCTGCCTCAGAGATGATTTGAGCTCTGACAAGTAGTTGACCATGGGGTGGCAGAGCTGGGTTCAAGGGTCAGAGTTACTGGACCCAACCCTGCCACCTTCTGACCGTGGGACTCTGGCACGTTGAGCCCATGGGGGTTGGGGGGTGGAGGGGGTGCTGTGATCAACGTGTATGGATGGGTCACCTCCCTATTTAGTACCCCCCTTACCTGAATGCCTGGTTCTCGCGGTTGTTCTGGAGAGCGATGGTTTCCACTTCTGGACCCCCGTCTGCTATGAACCTGGCCAACTTTTCTGCAAGGTTCTTGGCCTCTTCATCCTCTGGGGGTGAAACTTTAAGCAGGCTGTCAGTACTGAGCTCAACTCACCACACCCAACAGCCTAATTTCTGCTAAGAACCCCATGGGCAACAAGAGGGGTTTATTTTAGGAACAATGCAAAGAAAAACAGGCAAATGGGAATCAGATTACTACACTGGGACCAAATACCAGAGTTAATATTACAACATCCCACCCCGCACCCTGCCCCTTCCCGCCCCACAGATCACAGAACAGAATGTGAGTGAAGGTCTGGATCCAGGCCAGAGGGGATATGGGAGCCCCACCTCAGTCTTTCTCCCAGGGGTTGCCCATCCAGGTCTCACAAGGGAGTGGGCCTGGCCCTCCTTTCCTGGGGAGGTCAGGGCAGAGGGCCTTAGGTGACAAAAAAAAAAACCGTACCTACCTCTGTGGCCTGTGTTTGGCCTAAACATCGATGCCCCTGCCACTTACCATAATCTGACTGGGCTTTTACTTCTTGACAGCTGGAGACCAGCTAGCATCTCCCCCTCCCCGATACTCATTCCACCAGGAGCTCACTGCCTCCCTCCCCAAGTGTCAGGCACTACATTTATCTCTAGGTCCTCCGTGCCAGACAGGCAGGAGCTCATTTATACTTAAATGACCAAGAACCAACAAGCAAGCACTCCTCCCTCCTACCCCCTTTAAAAACACAGAGCTGAGCTCCAAAACATAATAATGACCTTGACCTTGGCCCTCAGACTCTTTCCCACCTCAGACCACTGGTGGGGAAGGCAATGCCCTGGCCACCCGAGAGGGCACAGAACTGGGCCATCGGCACCACCCCATGTACGGCAAGCCTCCAGGAACCCCGATTCCACATGGGGTGTGCTTTGTCCACACACCTCCCCAGAACCTCCCACATCCTCCACCCACTTACCTTTCTGAAAGGCTGCCTGCAACTTCTGCGCTTCCTTTCTTATCTCAGCCACCTTCTTTCTGTAGTAGAGGAATTCCCTGCTATTCTTATCATGCAAAAACCTGGAGAGAAGTTTTGCAAAACAGAGAGGAAGATGAGCAGTGGGGATGGGGTGACCCAAGTAGCTTCTGAAGAATGTTGTGCAAAGCAAGCTGGTGAGCAGAGACACCTTGATGGGGCCCAAGACTAAGTCTCTGCACCACACTGGAGCCCCTGCAACCTCCGACATGAGTTAGAAAGCACTCAGAAACTCGGAACAGCATTTGGCCCATGCGAGCAAGCACCCAGCCCCGACCAGCCTTAGTAACCAGTAGGGTTTTACAAGAATACACATTACTGTGTGACAAGAACATTAAGTACTGGTGGCCTTCCCCTCCCAGAAATACTTACGAAAACGCCGGGTTATCCTTGTAGTTCTCCATAGCTACTTTTTCTAACTCGGGGCCTCCTTCTGCCACAAAGCGGGCCAATTTCTCTATCACTTTCCGAGTCTCGGCTCCCTCTGGGGGTGAAACTTTAAGGAGGCTGTCAGTACTGGGGTTCAACTCACACACCTCACAGTCAACAGGCACACTCTCTCTATGGACCACAACGACAGAGGGGTGGGGGAGAAGAGGGTGAAATGCGGGAGGTTGTCAGGTGTCCTGGGTCCAAGCACATAGCACTGTGATGAGGGGGGTGTCAGTCTAAACAATCTTTGTGAGAGACACTGGGTGGGAGAGAAGGGTGTGAGCCTCCCAAAGACCAAGCCGATCCCCAAACTGGGAGGGAGACATCAGAAAACATAGCCAGTCTCCCCCTTTCTTCTGAAATGCTTAATTCTTTTATTTACCAGTGTTCAGTTTAACAAATTTGTTTCCTGTCACCATTCAAAGATGACAAATTCCTTTTTAAAGTATCATTACAAACTCTAACTTAAACACATCAAGAGTTTCAATCCATTGATTTAAATGTATCAGGTGGGTTTCAATCCATTGCAATTAACGTCATCGCAGAAGCTCAATTGTCCCCTCTTGGCTGGTAGAGCCTCTTCAAGCTGGCTCCTGAGGTCTTTGGGCCTGACCCCAGGAGTCTCTGACGGCCTTCTCGCTATCTGCTGGGATAGGGTGCTCCAGGATCATCTCATACACTTCCTGACCAAACCTAGAGCCAGCCATTTCTCCAAGAAGTCCTGGTTTCCACGAGGGAGAAAGTGTGTTTCCAGACCACCATCTGGGTGCCAGAGGCGCTCACTGCAACAGGCTTAATCATTACCTCAGGGCCTTTTCAGTGAACAGAGCTATAAAAATATTTCTTAATATTTGTATTAGCCTCCCCGCCTTTGATCCACGTGGAACTTGCTTTTGTATCTCATTGCTGGCCTGTTCATGAGGCATCTGTCAGCCCATTTACGCTCACGTCCCTTTTATGAGAACTCCCAGGAGAAATCTCTCACTGCCAGTGCCTAGCAATGTTCCCTGCTCTTGGCAAGAGGGCTAGACACTGAACCTGCAGCCAATCTTATTCCCTTTGTTGCTTCAGCTGCCAAGAAACTGAGGGATAGGGGTCAGGGACCTGTGGCTTGAGGAGGATCCTTAAGAGGTCACAGGGACATTCTGTACCCACCTTTCCCCCAGCCTTACCCTCTTCCTGAGTGCCTGGTGATGACCTGCTTGCCATTTATAGGCACAGGTGCTTTTCTGGGGCCGCATCAACAGCAGGCCACAATAGGCCTCAAGGACCTTGAGACACTGCCTCTTGTGAAGCAGCACTTCCCATCAGAGCACTGTCAGAGCCGCTAGGATGCCTCAGGAAAAGCACCCTCCCTGGCTCCATCCTGAGAGATACTCTACGGTGCGAGGTTGGCCACTGACCTACTCAGATGCATGGCCAGAAGCCAGCACCCTCATCCAGGGTATCAAGTCTAAAGGCTATCACAGCATAACTATATAGTTACTTCAATCTGTCCTCACTGTCAGGGTGACATGACTGCACCAACCAGTCTGGGGCAGAGGTGGCACAGGCATCCTCATGGCTCAGATGGCACTGAGGCCTTATTCTGAATGTGGATGGAGTTAGACACAGTAGGAGCTCTGCTGCCACCACCTTCCACCCTCCTACA